>NC_083781.1:14379166-14764166 GCF_015708825.2 Lethenteron reissneri
ATATTTTTTTTATATTGACAGTAATAGTATTCACATGTAATTAAATTCACACTGATCAACGTTTCCAGTCACCACATGCTTTTTTCTGCATAACCACTTCCAAAATTCCTGTCTGTTTTTTCCAGTATAACTTGGCTTTGTATTGCAGCTCTGTGCTGGATGAAGATTTTTTTAGCAAGTTGGCTGCAGAAGCTGAAAATGATGAGCCAGTAAGAATGTATACGTGCAAGAAGTTCACCACAATAATTTACAGTTCCCTATTTACAAATAGTGATGGTGCTTGTTGTTCCAGTGGGTGGGGTTTGTGCATTTAGAGCTTTGAGTAGTTGTTTTAATACCATTAATTATTGAATAGAAATAGTAATACTATATTTCCTACTCATGATGTTATTGTTTCTCCTAAGACAAAATCATCGTGTGTTATGAGTATGCCAGAATTTTAATCTATTACATGCATAAAATCTGACATGTTTCAGGCATGGTGTATATGACTGGTTGCGTTTGTGTGGCAGGGATCGGATGTCTCTGACGCTGATCCCCAGGCTGTACTTAACACGATGGAGGTGAGACTCATCATTGCCTTACACTCCTGCCTTTTGGGATGGCCACATTTTCTAAAACTCTTTGAGTTGATCTAATGGTCAAAATGGCCACACATTCATTCTTTTTAGCTGGTGATCTTGATGAGGCTGAAAACTTTTGTATGTGCAATGCACATCTCTGTGTATTGTTCAATCTATTTATTTTCTGGCCGACACACATTTTTCTGTTCATCATTTACTGATTAAAATGATTTGTTTACACTCACCAAGCATATCACAGTGCTAATCACTTGCTACTATGACACTAAAGTGCATATTTGATACATTGAGTCATCTGAAGCAGTAAGATAAACTATTCATAATAAAGTTTTTTGGTTAGATCGCGTTATTTATAAATGTGTCATAACCCTCCACCACCCGACACGGCCAAACAGTTAAAAATGTGTCACGTTTACAAAAGACAAACAGTTCACTACTTTAGAACTACTTTAGAACTATTTGTCTTTTGTAAACGTGACACATTTTTTACTGTTTGGCTGTGTCGGGTGGTGGAGGGTTACGACACATTTATAAATAACGCGATCTAACCCAAAAACTTTATTATGAATAATATTGATCGTAAAGCCGACGTGTGAAGATCAAATTAATTTCGCATTTTATCCCAAGGTCTCGTTTGCAAAATAAACTTGTCTCAGTTGGTTTTCCTCTGATTGTAAGGACTGTTCATAATTCTATCATTTCTGCAGTGTCCTCAGACTTAGTGAGTGTAAAGGAGTTTGTCGTTATATTTTCTGTTGGTTGGTCGGTTATACATCCCACAAAAAAGGAAATATACAGTAGATTCAAATGTCTTATTCCAAGGTTTATGGATATGAAACATTCTAAGAATTTCTGACTGACCATAAAATGCTGAACAAACAAATCCAAAATAATAATTGTAAAGAAAAACTTAAAAGTTTACAAGAAAGTAAATGTCAACTACATTTGAAAGGTCATCACGTCATTACGTCAATGTCAAAGTATTGCGCAATTTGAATTTTTTTCAACGAGTTAATCTTTTAAATCACAGTTACTATATTTTCAATTCTATTTTTGTTTCACTTAACTTCGCAGTTTATTTCATAATCATTGTGTTAAAAATATATTAGTATTAATATAGTTTATTGTTTTGGATCAGTCACCAATTATTACACAATAACCCAAATTCGTTTTTTACTTAATTTGGCTTGAATTACTAATAACTTCAGTTTCTTTCCACAATGCCAAACTCTCATAAATAGAATTGAATAGGCAACCCAATGTAGTACCCTCCTGAAAAAAACTTTAGACTTAGTGAGACTTTCCTGTACAATAGCCTCGCATTTTACGTGCATTTATGTAACGCAATTTTGAAATAGGTTAGATTAATTTACACTTATTTTTGTTATGCACGCACTATTATCGAAATAACGTGCTCCAGCACATTGGCCATGGTGTACAGAACGTGCTGCGAGCTAATCTTGAGTCAGGCAGCAAAGTTCAGTAGCGACTCCTGAGGTGCAACACGACAATCACAAGCGCGGGCAGCATTAGCAGCAGCTCCTTCTCGTCGCCACTTGGAAGATCTTGTCCACGTGAACTTTGTCTTGTGTACCATTTGCCTACCAATGTGTCTGTTAAGCATCTCACAGTGTTACAACTCGTTTCGTTTTACTTCACTTTTTTAGTTCTTTAAATAGGCTGTTCAATTTTTATACGTGTATGGTATTGTAAAAAGATAACGTACTGTAACCAGTAAAATATGTAGACGTACGAATTAGCTTAGATAGCGTGCTCTCCCTAACCCCAAAACAATTTCCTTTATTTCTTATAGGAAAAATTATGTTTTAATTTACGCGATTTTGAGTAACGCGCCGTTTTTCAAGAACACAATCCCCGTATAAAACGAGTTAGACGTATAGATAATTGGCATTTAACTGGCATTAATACTGGTAGGAACCTCTTGGTTACACCAGCCCACAGGGGATTATTGTGTCCGTCCGTCGTGCAGGGAGGGGCTGGGTGGGGAGGGGCTGGGTGGGGAGGGTGAGGAGGGACTGGGTGGGGAGCGTGGGGGGTGGGGCTGGGTGGGGAGGGGCTGGTAACCCCGTGGTGCCCTTATAAAACTCAACGTTTAACCTACTCACGCCGGCTTGTGCTCGCCCTCACAGTCGGGCATATTTGCGGAATACACCACGCCGCCGTTGACCCTGGCCAATGACCGAGCAACCCAACATTCCTACCAGCTCCCTCCGCAGGAATGTGTTAGAAAATGGACAATACATTGCATTATTACTCATGAAATATAATGCAATAACCACAGGAATAGCATTTGGAGAAGTGCATTATATGTTTTTTTTATTAAACTGCCTATTTTAAAGCATATGCGGGAAAGTGCAGGGTGGACTGTGTGCCATCCTGCAGTGGGCATCATTGGTTAAAGCACTGGGTGAACATGTCACTGCTCCCAACTTTCTTGTCACATTGTTAATGTGGAAATGGCCTAGATCATACTCATGTGATCATGACCATTCCATAATCTGTGAACCATTGCCACACTCCTTCAGTGAATCATGTCTGATACAACCTTTTAATCTTTTCCCTTTTTAGACCAAAAATGTACGTGGGCAATGTGACCACTAACACCAATTATCATTTGGCTCTTGCTCAACACTCGCAGTTCTTGTGAACAAGTGTTGCTCCATTTCTGCAGAAATTTGGTCAGTGCCCCTCGGCACAAAATAATTCCTTCACCAGTAGTGCGCATACAGTAATGATAACTGACCAGCACAAAGCAGTGGCTGGTAGATGTTGGATAAGCTTTTTCATTTTAGAATACAACAGTTTCTTAATACAAGACAATACCTATATGTCCAGTGCATGTTTTGGTAAAAGTTTTTTGTCCAATTTTAGATCATGGATAAAATTAGTAGAATGTTAAATTTGGCCGCTTCTTTTCACGCTACTGTATGAGTTGAAAGTATATATTAGTTAACATATGATTGGGCCCTGTATGTTTTGGATGCCACAATATGTTCTCGTGTGATATATGCATGGGTACTGCTTCATCGGCTGATGAAAATACCAAATGTAAAATGCACATTTTTGTGGAACAAGAAAACAAGCAAAACACTGTTTTGGCAGGAGGGCAGCCTCAAGTTCATAGCAACAGATTTTGACGAAAAGATGTCAGTAAACATGTTGACCACTTCTGTTGATGTTGAGTTTCACATACGCATGCACATTTAGAAAATATGGAAACTGACAGTAATTTAAAGGTTTAGTTAACCATATTCCATATCTGTAAACTCATGATGAAAATGTAGTTTGAAGCAAACCAAACAAAAACGTACACGGTAACTTCACACTCTTTAATCACAATATTCAATGTGTGTTGAGTATTAGCGACTGACATGAAGGCAATAGAAGCAAACACAGTGTCTGCAATTGATATAAGATACGCATACAATAGCAACCCTTTACAGAATTGTACGTGTTGTAAAATAACTGGAATATATAATTTTATTAAAGAGAGGTTTATTTTTTATGGAAGGTGCCACGATGCATCTTTCCATTGATACGTGTTCGTATGTAAACATGTGTTTTCGATAACATATGTTGTATACTACATATGGTTGAGTTTTGCTACAAGTCTTAATGACCAACAATAGTACAGAGTGTGATGTACTTGTCATTAGCGCAGGATTGAAACCCATTAATGACATTATATGAAGTTAAATATATAACCCAGCAATGTGTTATCCCTTTATGTACAATGAGATGCTTTAATCCATGGTTTCAGTAAAATCTACTACCCTTCAGAGGAAGATTGGTTTAAAAGTTTCATTCCAACAGCTTGGTTAAAATGAGGTTAAATGCATGGAACGTAATTGAATTTGATTGACTAATTATACAGTGAAATGTAGATATGATGGCTGTCTGAGTGACTTGCTGAACTGATCCCATACACCATTTAGTAAAGTTCAATGCTCAGCGTGGTATGACACAAATAGGTTTGGTCTGCTCTGCTAGATTATTTAGCGTAGGTTATTCATAGGTTCAAAGCTGAACCTGTCTTGTTCCCCCCACTTCACAAACTGACACCGACCAGCACAGTGAAGTAAGGTCAAACAACCCCAAGATTGAAACAGTGTGAAGCCTTCATTTAGCAGTAGATTGACAAAGGGCAGAAATTCAATCATTTCATTCTTCAACAATTATATATTTTAAAAAAGTGATTCTAAAAGACATGACATGACTCATGATAGTATTTCGAGATTATTACAGGAAGTTATTCATTATTAAAAGTGGTTTCATGATTTTCATGGTTTGTAGTAAAAAGGTTGCACTTAATGTAGTGTGAAAACAATAGAAATTAGCCTCAAATATAGTGACCAGGTGATTTTAAATATTAAGTTCAGGTGCTACCTATGAGATAATATTGTGTTTGGGGATTCTGTCCATTGAGTGTGCCATATGTTGTCTAGGTTTATTTAGTGCACTTACCATAAGATGTTTGCGTTATTCACAGTAGGCTTTTGTCAACATAAAACAAGACTGCAATATAAAATCTACATTATTTGCTCATTAAAGACATTTGTTTTTTTGCATATTTGTTACATTCACTTCCAACATTGATTTAAAAAAATGTTAGTACGATACTCTAAATCACCTCAATTATTATACAGGAGTTTTGTGTTAATAAGTCTTTCAAATGAATACACGTGTTTTCTATTTGGCATGTAAAGGCAGAAGCATGCACTGGTAAATTTGAACACATGTTGCAGTGTTATGGCTAAGGCGACATGTAGGCACAGTGTGTCAAACCGTGGCCCTTTCCTAAATGCACACTTAAAGGGACGCTCAGTCAAGCAGGGAGTACATTTGCAGGACGCATGTGGGAATGCATCGCATCGTGTCTCTCTCCATCAACCTTGTCCCATGCACAGATGCCGCAGTACGCCTGCAACATAAATACGCATATCGCGAGTGGGCTGAAGAGAAGCAGCACTGGCCAAAGCTGTAGCAGGCACACGGCCAGGAAGATGAGCAGCACGACTCTGAGCCATCGTCTTGGTTCCACCAACACAATCCGAAACATAGATGGCATGAAAAAGTAATCCTTCATCTTCTGCAGGACAGTCTTGCACTTGTATTCTGTCACACTGTGAAGGGCGACGTCCTGTTTGAGCACAGTCACAATGCATTGGCACCTTGCGGCATATCTTGCATCCTGTGTAATGGGTCTGGACTCAATATCCCCAGCCGGATTTTCTTTGTAGAAGATATAAAGCATCATTTCATAAAAAATCCCAAAATATGAACGATGATCGGCTTTGATATGGGTCTTGTGTTTGTTTGCGATTGATGCTTCTCCAGCTGTTGCTTTTGCAGTGTCTGGCAGCTGTCCAGCATTTCCCCCCGCCAGGGCCAGCACACTCGTGGGTTGATGGGGAGAGGCATCCATTGCAAGCAGCACCACCGTTAGGCAACTCGCGAGGTCGGCTCTGAAAATGATGCATATCAGAATCGGAATCTTTATTTAGACTGTAAGAGGAATCCAATGCGCTGTCAAGCTCTTTTTTACAGATGTCCAGTCAGGGCGGGTCAGAAAGTTACAACAGTAATACAATAAACTGATAGGAGTGTAAAGTATAGGAAAGGTAAGCAAGTAACTAAATCTAAATAAAGTACATATGTATAAATTGCTAAATTAAATCAATTCCTTTCCACAATAAATGCAAGCTTGGGCAAGGCAGCAAAACAACAGTCCCAGACGACAGCCAGACAACGACAGCCCCTCAATAAATGTACACATTAAAATGTTACAAAAATGTTACTATCGATACACGGGTTCGATCAAAGTCACAAACCACATTTGCAAATGTGATGGTATCCAGAACTAATCTTCTGCTTCAGGATATTTTTAAAAGAAGATTTACGATGATAGAGACAAGGTGTTTCCAAAACTTTGGTGCGCAACGGCAAAGTCTTTGTTATCTATTCCAATTCTTGTTCTTGGGGTAGTTAAAAGGCAATTCGATGTACATCTTGTGTTTGACAGTGGAAGTAATGCATTGTCAAAGTATAGCGCAGATTTGCCAAAAACAGATGGCGATTTTCTGAAATTGTATCTTATTCAAAATAAGTAAATACCACCGAGGTTTTATTTACAGTTTTGACCGAGTAAATATCTGTTTCCTGGCTGCCGACAAAAGGGATACGCCACAGGTTACCATTGTTTGAACACTCACGTGTTTCATTTCCCAAAACAAATTTTGGGTTTGAGTAAAAACAAAATGGGTATTTTATTTTAATGTTTTGCTCAAAACATAAATTGCGTAATCTTCGTTTACTAATCTCATGACCATGTTCCTATTGTTTTACTATATCGTGCTTGATGATCAAAACCAGTTTGTCTTACAAATAGTTGAACGATGCAGTCTTTTGCCAACATGTAAACCAAGCTTAAAGAACACATCCCCATGCAGTAACGTACGATAACCATTGCAATGAATACACGATATAGTAGTAGTGCATTTGGCACTTTATTTACAGTCCGCATTGCCAGTTTATTTACAGCACCCATTGGATATTGCTTTGATGCTAACAACGTAGTCCAATGGAAAACAAGTCTGCACTTAGTTGCTTTAGCCTATAGCCGTACCTTCTTTACCAGATGGTGTGAGCTCTCGCGGCCTGGAGTACGCGTCGCTCCAATGTTGCTGCGCGGCTCGTGGTGTGACAGCAGCAGCAGCAGTGGCCCCCAGTGCCCTGTGAGAGGCCTCCTCCTCCTCTGCTGTGGCTGGCGGTGCTGCCACGAACTTGAGCTTCATGGTTGCAGCCTATCGCGATGCATATTCAGTGGGTGTGTCGTGTAGAGCCGACCAATTGGCGTTTGCTTGCCAAGCAGTAACTTGAGACGAAGGGACGGGTTACGAGAGGTCGTGTCCGAGCTGCGTTATGGAGCTCTTGGGAAGGGGCAGCAGCAGTGGGCGAGGGGCAGGCACATGGCGGTGTAGACACGCGGCAATTCGCCACTGCTCAAATAGCCCCCCACCCACCACCACCGATGTTTGAGGCCCCTTACAAGGTTAGCAAAAAGTGTTTGTGTTGAGGCCAGTGTAAAATATTACTTGCAGATATGTGGCTTTTAAAAAAATCCGACTGGAAGTGACGTTGGGTGCTATGTTTAGTTGATTCAGATCGCTTGTTTTGTAAGGTTGGAGGAGGTTAAGGTATAGTGGGTTTAATAAGAGAGGGGGATGTGGTTGGGAGAGCGTTGCAAAGGCGACGAGTGTGTTTGTTTTAGAACCCCGCATGGCCTCGCATATGAGGATTCGGTGTATAATGGGGCTCATGATTTTGGAGATAACTCCACGTTATGCCTGTCTGAGAATACTGACTTTAATACCGTCTTAGGTTTATCCCAAAATAAATTTGTTGTCCAATAATGAGGAATATTTGAGCATATTTTAGACATATATAAACACATTCTTAGAATCATGAGTTACTTAACGTTTTTCAATTACAGAGATGTTTCTCTTTTACCACCTGTGTTGCTGTGTGATGGTGATTTAACTTGTTTTGCATTTTGTTCCAGATTCGAACCCTAATTGATTATAATCAGTCACGTGTAGCTCATTTAAATGTACGATGTGTTTCACCGTGTCAATTGTATTACAAAATATAAAGGACTTTTACATTTTCTTCTGAGGAAGAGATGTTTTTGTCTCATTGTTCAAATAGTACCAAGTGCTGCAGGGCAGTGATTTTGGACGCTTTTAAACTTGTTCATACCTAACACCTCACGGGTATTCCTATTAAAACAAGCTGTTGGCTCTTAATTACAGTCATAACTCTTAATGGCAAATGGGGCTATATAACAATTTATCCAAGCTCACGGTTACTTCAGAGTTAATGGACCTTTATTTTGCTGGAATTTCAAATATATGTTAATTTGAAGTTTGTTAATACAAAGCCATTGTTTAAATAAAAATATGCACAATTTTCACTGTAAATATGCAAAATAGTGTGCATTGTTTTCAAAGCTTGAACCAGAAAGTTATACTTTTGATGTTATTCTAGTCCTAAATGAGAATCCATGTGTTTTTTTAGGAAGGTTGAGGTAATCGGCATGTTATTGAGTAAATCTAGATGAAAAATAATTTACAAATTCACTTCATATTTCACTAATTAAAATCAATACGAGTCTTAAATGCCATCATGCACGTATGCGGCACATTGCTATACATAAAACATTTACCCACATCTCTATTCCACAACAGGACATTGATGACATGGACGCAGATCTTTTTGGAAAAATGAAGAAAACTGGGCCGCCTGCCAGCCAGCATTTTAAAGCAGGACCAGGGCAACTTGCACAGACTCGAGGCCCCAAGACACCTGTTCCGGCAGTGACAGAAAGCACTGCTCAAGAGAAATCCCAATCCTCGCCAGCACGTTTGGCTCCTGCGAAAGGTAAATCTGTTTACATTTTGTACATTATTTTCTGTTTTTGTTGAAACAATGATCATCGAGCAGCAGCAACAATCGTACCCAAGCCAGTTTAATGCATGCATCTGAGCGGATATGCATCACACCTCAATAAACATTCCTAAACTTGAAATGGTCACGCCCAAATATCCAGAGTGGGTTAAAAGTAATGCTGTAACCAATACGTCACTGCTTTGTTACTTGGCGGTGTCACTTCCTCAAATTCTGCTCACGCACGCAGGAATGCAGAGGTGATTCTGCATTCTCTGCAGGAGGAGCCAGCTAAGAGCTTTATTGGTCTGTTTTCAGATATGTTTACCGAAATGTTAAATCAGATGATGGTCTGCTAGATTCTGCTAGATACTTTGATATGCTGCGAAAGTACTATAGAGTATTTAGGAAGCGAAGTCAAATTGAAGACGAAACATTTTTTTGTTAAAAGAAATAGCAGTGCTTAGATTCATTGGTGCCCTGATCCACATTGCCATGGTTGGGGCTAGCATTTCTATAGGACACCCACAATCAAGTTCATACAAATTGCTACTCATTGACCCTCGAGGGATGGCAGGCAGAGTCAATCCCCGACCAGGTCTTGCACTTATAATCTTCCATTTGTCAGTCGCAAGCTCTGATCCTACCTGCACCTGGCTGGTTATGACATGAGCTAAATTGATAAAAAAGCGAAGAAACACATTGTTATTCTTCGATTAAATCAATCAAACTTTATTTAAATAAAGAAACATAAATAGAAAAAAAGCTTTATTTTCACTTAGCTTGAGTCCTGATGCTAGCTTGTAGTCAGAAGGCGGGCAATGAGTCACCACAATTGCACACACACACACATGGGGCACGCGCACACATGCACAAAGACACACACCCCTAACGACAATGATCCCCCGAGTAGCCTTAACAGGCTGTGCTGTTAGCAGCGCCGATGAAGGCCGCCACGGCACACGAGGGGGTGGGTGGCCAACACCACTCCCAGCCACGATTGTCTCCCCAGTGGTGATGTTTACATACCAGGTACTGGTGTTGGCTGTGAGCAAGAATCGAACTCAGGTCGCTGCTTTTGTAGCGCTTCCCACACACAACAACAACAACAACCGCCATTCGCCACTAAGTGGCAGTGACGTCACCACGACGCTTGTGCCAGGCCAAGTGCACCTTGAGGCCACGTGAAGTGTCGAACGCCCGCTGGCAGGAGGTCACGGGGCAGACCCAGCAGGTGCCACGGGTCGACTGACCGAGATGACCGAGATGACTGGCTGATGCACCACCTTTGCCCCCTACTGTACCAACTTGCTGTGCTTTAGCCACCCGGCGCTCCGCTCGTTGTTGTGAGCGTCTCTCCTCCGCCCTCCGTTGTTGTTGTAGGGCGACTGCCTCCAACTGCCCAGTAGCGTCCTTCACGAGCCTCCTCCACTGAGGCCAATCTTGACACCTGCTGGTACCAGTCATCGGCAAGTCCACTCAGCTCCACGTCCTCCTGTACCACATCACTCAATCTCTTCTCTAGCCCGTGCCGCGCCCGTTTAGCCCCCTCGATCCGGCCGAACAAAAGCTGTTTAGGCATGCGGTGGCTGGGCATGCGGGCTACATGACCCAGCCAACGCAGCCTTGCCTGCCGGAGGAGCTCACCGATGGGACTTTGCCCAGATCTTTCAAGGATTTGTGAGCTCCTCACACAATCCAGCCTGGTTAAACCCAGGATGGATCGTAGGCAGGCCAGCCTAAATGTTTCCAACCGGCGAAGATGTTCCATTAGGGGGGTCCACGTTTTGCAAGCGTAGAGAAGGGAGGGAATGACCGTGGCCGAGAAGACCTGAAGCTTCGTGCGGAGTGACAGACCAGGTAGCTTCCACACAGCGTTACGCAACCGATGAAAAGATATTGCCGCTCGACTGATTCGGAGTGAGACCTCTGCTGTTAAACTGGAGCCGGTCATAAGCACACTGCCCAGGTATGGGAAACTCTCCACTCTCTCCACAACTTCCCCATCACCGATTGGGAGTTGTGGGGGTGGAGTGTCCGATGGTACAAAATACCCAGGCAGGTGCTTAGTTTTGGTGGGGCTGATGGTAAGGCCCCATCTCTTAGTGGCACGCTCCAGTCTCAGCAGCAGCGTCTCCAACTCCTCTTCTGAATGAGCAGCTATTACCAAATCATCGGCATACATAACGTGGTTGACCAATAGGGAGCCATCCCTTGATCGCACCCGGGCGTCGATCAGCCTCCCATTATAGCTGTACCAAATGGAAATTCCCCCGGTACAGCTATTGAAGGCTTCACGAACTACGCAGTCGAAATAGATGGTAAATAATGTGGGAGCCAGAGGACATCCTTGTCGCACCCCCACACACTCGCACTTTCACACACACGTGCGCGCACACACACACGCAAACACTCACTCCCATTGCGAGGCTGACTCATTACATCTAGTTGAGGATTGCTCCTCTGAACAAAATAGCTCCATGGTTCAGTCTGAAATTACGAGTTTGCGTTTTACTTCATTGTTATTTATTTCTATATTTCATGGAAGTTGGTTCGTAAGTAGGGGTGTTTGTAAGTCCAGCGTTCGTAAGTCGTGGATTGCCTGTAATAGTGTAAAGACGACTTCGACACACTTGTCTTGAGATGGTTTATTTTATTAAGGAGCCACGTGCTCACACTTGAACATGCGGAGACCCCACTGCAACAGTCCCGAGTCTCCCGCGCACGTCCCTTATATACGGTCTGAGGCCACGCCCCCATTCCCGAACCTTCTCACTGGTTCTAGACCGCTCACTCTCCCAGCAGACTCTACCGTCCTCTTTCGTCACCTGGCCATGCTCCTATTCTCGATCATTCCCGTAGCCACCAGTCCATTCGTACTGCAGGCTGACTCCCCTGTCATTACCTCCCGTGGCCACTAGTCCACTCACACGGTAGGTTGACTCCACTGTCATTACTTAACCCCCCCCCCCTTTAAAAATGTAGCCGTCCCAGCTAATACTAAGAACTTGAAACATTTTCAAAAATTAGGGCAGAATGACAAAACACATCTGCATCGAAGAGAATCCGCTGCACTACTATAGCAACGAACAACAACATAATATGACGAGTGAGTGGTGTAAGCCATCTCACAACGAATAAACAAACGCACTGAGGAACACAACAATGTTTGGACGTGGGAAAAGAAAGTCCATCTTCGGGGTTTGGAGAGCCATCAACGTAGCCACAATATCTCTGGCAGGATCCTCTCGATAATGAATCTTAAGACTCATTGAGTGTCTCCATAGTTAATGAAAAATAATACTCTTCATGCATTTGTAGTGGGTTCTAGTCAGGCACACACCAAGGAAGGCAACACCTTTTATTCTCGAGCACAACCAACGCTACTCAACGTTCCAAGGTTAACTATGCACACTGCGAGCGACTGTGTACATCACAGGTTAACTACGTAAGGTGGTGGCCACCGTTCCTAACCACTTGAACGGATTCCCTATACGGTTGAACCAGAACAGCCGACACGCCGTCGTGTCGTCGCGTACTTAAGAGCGAAGATCGAAGAAGACGATTTCTTTTCCAGGTTTAACAGCCACACTCCCTCTTGTCACTCGGCTTATATTTCCTGTGGCGTGCCCGGGCTCCACCCCTGGTCACGCCCCCTTCTCGATCCTTCGTGAAGAGTCTGGGTCCACATCACGTGGTCCGCTTACCCCCTTCTCGGGGCCCCCGTGCCCCCTCGTCCGGTTACGTGCTCTCGCGGGTTCACCCAGACTGTCATGTCCTGACCCGACCTCCGTGACATCCGGAATCTGCCCTCTCATGAGCCCTTGTGTATAGTACACCCACTGTCGCCATAAAACGGCCCATTTATGTCATTACATATGTACTGAAGCCCATTGAAATTTGATATTGTATGAACATGGGTAAGAATTATTAAAAGGCAAATTTTTACGAAATGCAAAGTTTATTCTTCTTGGTTCTTTCGGTAAAGTCACGTAGAAGGGAAGTAATAAAATAATAAAAATAAAACATAATAAAATAATTCTCACGACGTTTCGTGAAGAACATGTCTGTCGATAAGACAGAGTCATTCAGACTCTGTCTTATCGACAGACATGTTCTTCACCTGAGGACGGCTGCTTGCGTTGTGGCCGAAACGTCATGAGAATTATTTTATTATGTTTTATTTTTATTATTTTATTACTTCCCTTCTACGTGACTTTACCGAAAGAACCAAGAAGATGAATCCCTGCAGTCACGAAAGCTTTAAATCGAAAAGCAAAGTTTATTGTCATGCAATACTATTTCACTGAATATGAAAATTAGGCATTGTGCACATTGTTCAATGTAAGACGTGTTTTGAAATACAAAACTCAGCAGAGTAGTCACCACTAGCCATTGTCTACGAGTGTACAGTAAGGAAAGCTGTTTAAGCCCATGTGTTATTAGTACACAGCAGTCAAAAGCATAGGAGGAATACTGTGGCGCAGTGGTTATTGCCCTGCATTATGAACGCAGCAACTATGGTTTGATTCCTGCACATGGCTAATGTCAGTGGCAAGTGGTATCAGAGCCAGGCCTGGTCCTCTTCTTGGTCAAATTAGTCTTCATTAGCTATTTGGTGTGATATGTAAACTTCATCAGTGGGGAGACATGGGCAGTTGGACATTGTTCTTGCTATGATATGCAAACTTGTGCTGTGGCGAGCTTAGTTGGGGATCTCTATCAGCACGTGTAATCTATAAGGCTAAGGATATGCGTGTGTGTATTTGTATCTGTAATTTGCATTGTGTTGTTATTGATACAGTGGTTGAGGACGGTCAGAAGGGAATCTCTGGTTCACTTGCCATTGCTGCACGTCCATACAAGAAATTAAGTTTTAATGGTAAGGAAATTATACACTTATATCTGCAAAGCTTCCTTTAAAATGCATTTAAGAGGACATTGCAATACAGTATTCTGTTTCAATGTCATTTGTGCCCTGAATGAGGCATTCCTGGTGGCATCACAACTGTAAAGGAGAGCCGACACAAGATTGCAGGGGTTCGCCTTTTAATCCTTTTCTCCCATCCACACCTGTCCCCAGCCGTCCCAATCTCGTTCCCGCCAAAAGGCCCCCTCTTCCCGCCCGTTCTCTCCTTATATCTCCTCGATCACCCCTCCCACTAACCCACCTATTGGTGGGAATCCTTCCCCTGACACCCCTACACAACCATTCACTCTGGCACACCTGAAGCCGTTGAATGGATTGCTAACCTCAACATAAAACTATAACTGCTTCCCAGCCACACGAAGAAGAAATTATGCATTGCGAGCCCAGTTAAATCCACACACATCTTGATGAACTCGCTACGACACTCGCCTTTCTGCTTTATTATCACAAGTTTGATATTAAGAAGCCACTGGAGCTATGCACTTTTAAATCTAATTGAAAACTCGTTTCTCTAGAACTGCTTTTTGTGTTTAGTTTGTTGTCCTTCCTCTGCACCTCCGAATAGCAGGGTTGGCTTCGTACGATGCGAAAGAAGTTCAATATACAGTACATACAATTTTCAACACACATGCAAGCTATGTAGGCATGCACTCTGCAATGTAAGTTAGACTCAATGTTTGAAATTTTGCGAAAAAAAAGGATTACTCAAATTTGTTGTCATTTTCACTATTATGATCACAGCTACTTGTCTTTCGAGATCCACTTAAAGGAAGATACAGGACAAAGCATAAATCACCCCTATCTGTTCGATGCATAACTCGAAACTGCCTCAACAAACGTTTGAATAGTCACGAATGACAAAAATAATACCTTAAAGCTCTGGTGAAATCACTGTGACATCATTCCTACGTGGTTTAGTCGGCCGGTGCAGTGACATCATTGTCGTACTGCCGACGAGCATCTGATCATGAATTCGTTTTTTTATCATGAAGCTTGAAACTTGCATCAGGCAGCCCAGGAAACACAGCACACATACTTAGAAGAGAATAACTTTACTTTTTGGCTGCTGTCTTTATAAAAATAAAACTAAGGAGGATTTTTTATAATAAACAGTTAATCACGTGGTATAAACCCTTCCGTTTGCTCTGGCGTGTTTCTGATTCCGTTTCCCACTCTTTTATAGATGATGACCCTCTGGATGGCCTTTTATCGGATGAAGAGGAAACAAAAAATATAAAAGAAAAAAAGCCTCTTGAGACTGAAAAGGCAAAATCGCAGCCCAGTGATAACAGCGCGGCAAAGAACGAGTATAACACAGGTTGCAATGCATCCTATTTAGCAGGCGGTCATATTTTTATTTCTGCATTCTGCAGAGTTTTGTGTGACGTATATTTATGTTATCTACAGACAAAGCCTTTTTTGTTCTTTCACCATAGACACTGAACAAATAGGCGGTTACATGGTCTAGTCATAGCGCATTCGCAGCTTGATACAGTGATTTATGGTTCGAATCCAACAGCCTGACCTGATTAATACTGCGGTGTGTATTGACCATAAAAATACCGTCACTTACTGGCGAATGGCGGGTGTTGGTATTGGTGCACGTGTGGACGTGTGTGGGGAGCGGTAGTGTCGCGGTTATCGCGTTGTGCTACCAACCTGGTGACCAAAAGTTCAATTCCCGCTCATGATCAACACCAGTCACGATGATCTGAATGGGACCTAGGCCTCCTCTAGGTCGACTGAGCCTCAAATGAATACCTGGTGTGGTGTGTAAACATCACCACTGGGGAGACAAAGGCAGCCGGGCACGTCGCTGGCCACTCACCCCTTCGTGTGCCGTGCCGGCCTTCATAGGCGCTGCTTGCTAACAGAACTTGCCTCTACAGCCCGTTAAGGCGACATGGGGGATCCTTGTCATTATGGTATGTGTGTACCTTTGTGTGTGTGTGCGCGAGTGCTGGCGTGCCACGTGTGTGTGTGAAATTGTGGTGTAGTTCCGACTACGAGCTCCATCAAGTGATAATTTAACAGTTTTTTTTTCTATTTTATTTATTATTCAGTATTTTTTACAGTTACATGCAAATGTACAATATTTGTTCTTAATTATGGGTTTAACAATGCTTCCCTTTTTCTTGAACTGTAATACATTTCATAACACTAACCGTATGGGCATTTAAATACAGTGAACTATTGTGTTCCGACTTACGAACTAGTCTCAGGAACGAATTAGGTTCATAAAGCGAGGACTGACCATACTTAAATAACAATTAAAAAAACGTTCCTGGCTAACCGGAGCTATTAGCAGAGTGTACACTTATATGCGTGATTAATCACAGGTGAACTCACACTGGCTACATGAGGTGTGCGTAAGTTAAAGCCATAATTAACTCTTGATTGAACATTCACGCTCCACAGCTGATTTAGATAGCATTCTGTTGTATAACTCGACTACACTCATGCCCATGGTATGATGTACCATCCACAGCTCCTTCACCAGCGAGTAGCAAAAGACCCGTCGGAACTTCCAAACGTTACGATGAGATCACATTTGACGACGATGGTAATGACCTCGTGGATGCATTGGGCATGTCCGACAGCCCCAAGCCAGTGAAGAAGGAAGCTAGCAGAGAAGAGTAAGCAGTTTGTTGTGAGCGTTACTGTGGAGGTGCTTATGTTTTGTTATAAACTAGGCATGCAAAAATGCATCCATTCCGTGATTCATATTTACTCTTACACTCACAATACGTTAATAAATTTAACATGGAGGCTTTCGCGACCAATATCCAAAATAGAGGTTTTTGGGTTAGATCGCGTAAATATAAATGTATCATTAAACCCGCCACCACCAGACACGTCCAATTAGTAAGGTTTGTCACGTAAACAAAACATGCAATTCGTTACGAGTACAGCACACCTGTTGGAGCGTAAACCCACACCATTTACTCTCCAACAAACCGGACATGCTGTGCTAATAGGAAATTGGCATGTTATGGACAATACATTTCTGCACGTAAGAATCAGCCACTTACTATTTAAGTAAATTATATTTAAATGTTACCTTCATGCTAATGGTGCAAATTGCTTCTCGAATTGAATTGAGATCCCAAATTATGACAATTCATTGTGTTGTAGCAGGGAGAGTTAATTGATGGACACTTTTTTATATAAATGGATAGGATATGTGCCAAAAATGCTACACATTAGTTTCTTATGAGAGAAAAACATTATGCTCGCCAGGCGCAAAGACAAAGTTCAAATTAACCCAGATGCCTGAATGATTAAACCCTACTTTTGTTTGTTTTAGTTCCATGATTACACAACACTGCTTTTGGCACCAATCCATGATTATAGAACGAAGTGTTAATTGAAGTGGACCTTTGATAAATAAATAAGAAGTTGTGTTAGCATTCGTTTAACCCATGCTCTGTAAACATGCACATTCTTGGTGGGACAAGTCAGGGCACATCATTTACAAACCTCGTGCTACAGAATGTCAAGCCTTTAAATAGCAAACAAAATGTTGAAGTAGTCAATTGACAAAAGTATATTTTTTACAGACGTCCTTTCATCGTGGTGAGGTTAAATTCAGCCTATCCTTAATAAAACTACGACTATTTTTTGGGGGAAAACAACACCTTGTAATATGGATAGACTGGTCCTCATCATGGAAATGTAGAATTTCTACCGCTGGCTCAGGGCCACTAACATAAATTAGCATCACATTGGACATTTGATTAGGAAAACAATTTATCTGGCTTAAGCAGTGGCCTTGTCTGTGTGGTCGCCTTTTCAGAGATGACAGACGTCCGGCTCGCTCCAAGTTTGATGAGCTCTTGGGCCGAGGCACTGCCAGCAAACTCCTGGAGAGACCTGCCACTGGAGAAAGGAAGGATAGTGCTCAGCAGCAGAGAGCCCCAGGTCTGCAGATGGACTACTCTCGCAACACTGGATATACATGTATTGTACAGCCCATTTGTGCATGCACTCCTGGATGCTGGATGAAGGCCTCCCCATGCCATGCAGGCAGTGAGGGTTGTATGACCATACCTCACCACACTGGTCAGTGTGAGTTGTTAAAGGTGGGGAGGAGTACAGAATGATGGATTTTGCTGCATGCCTCTCTATTGCCCACAACATCTACAACACCTGATTTTTGTGATCGGTGGTCACCCTGGCAAGCAATATCTAGGCTTATTCCTCCGCTTCCGAGGCCTGATTTGATCAGGCGCATCCCAGGTCGATTTAGTAATTGGCTCACAACACTTGATACTGAAGCAACAACGTGTGAGATAATTTAGTGCATGTGCATTCATGTTTACGCGTGAAAAGGAGCGTCTGTTTGCTCAGCATGGTTGTACATCCAGCAGGGTCTTCCCAGGGACTAGGAGAGGAGGAGTTCACATTCGGTTCCTACATGCCCTCCGCTGCCTCGTCAGCTGAAGGCCGGCGGTCAGGCCCTTCCTCACGCAGATCTGTTAGGTGAGTAATAACTAATGATGAGACTGGCTTTCATGTATTATGCATCTGTAGTGACTTCTTTATGGAGACGGAGACGTTGTCGTAGAGGCAACACGGTTTATTGTTAAACTATTAGGGAGGTACAGCCTCCGGGCTAATGTGACCTCACACTCGGTAACCTGGCTCTTAGCCCTCCGACTATCAGTGGCCTAGGGGAGGCTATCTGACCCGACCCAGCCAAGGTACGGGTCCCGACCACTGGTCCAAGCTCGACGCGGCCCTTACAAGGGCAGCAAGCTCGAGGTCCCAGTGTCCTAGTCCAACTGGTCTTCAGTCTTCGTAGCATTGCCCCGAGCTGTGCCTGGGGTGCCCCTTTTATAAACCTTCAGGGGACCCTCCGCCCCTGGTACCGCCCCCTTTCTGGAACCTTCCAGAAGATCCTAGAAGGCCCCCTCCCAGCCCCCCACCTGGGGTAGGGGAGGGGAACCCCGCCTCTCTTGAGTCCAGCTCCCTCTCTATCCCCTTTGTACTCGCTGGCACACCCTACCGACCTCTGGCTGCAACTGCAGATAAGTGTATACGGCGAACGGCAGGTAAGTGGATACCGGCGGTATGTGCATACGCGATCCGACGCTACGTCTGTATACGCGATCTGACGCTACACATAGAAGCCAGTCAAAAAAGGATGCTTTTTGAGAAGGGTCCTGCATTGGGATGTTTGGCCAATTTCATCAATGGGTGTTTGGTATATGAGAAGAAAAGGTAGTGTTACTGCATACATGGCAGTGACATACTGCATGCATGGCAGTAACACTCAAAGCTCCACACAGATGGATTTAAGAATCCACTTAATACACTGTCATCTCCTGGCCAGCTCACAGCGGAAGCCTTCAGCATCTGGTAATTCCAGGCTGTCTGTCGTCCAGGTAATCAAGAGAAAACCCAACGCATACCAAGGGATAATACTCGCAGCCAGATTAACTTAAAGCTAATGCCTGCCTAACTTCTAAGATCTGATAAGATCTGAAGCATTCAGGTTTGCGTGGTCATAGGGGAATGAGTCATTACTGGTGGATTGGGTTAGTTGACACTCTTTACCACAATTGTAATAAAATTTGTGGAGCCAGAGCATAGTGAATATGAAAGCCTATGTGATGTTCTTTTACAAAGGCAGACTAAATTCATATCAGCGTCATTGTTTAAATTCTTATTTACCTGAAACAAAGTTTAAGGCGACCATCCATGACTGTGGCTTTGAGTTCTAATCCAAGTCTGTCTTTGACATAGTTGTTAAAATAAGTACTATTTTAGTAAGTCAACGGAAGTAATTCTATGGGAAGACTGGTTTACACCAAAATAATGTGGAATTTTCATCAGAGGGGAGTTCTTCCCGGCACTCTTCTGTGGGGGGGGGACATTCCATCTTAAAATAATTTTACATTCTGTATATGTTGACCTGGTGTAGAAATTTGTGCAAATGCCAGCTGACGTGCCTAATTTCCTCAGCTCAGTTTGCGTAAGGACTTGGAGACGTGGTTGGAATAAGGCCTGTGACCAAATCATCCATAATGCTCCTGATCTCATCAGATCTCGTAATCAGGGTTGAGGCTGCAAAGTGTTTGAATGGGTGCCCACCACACAGCGATATGTGGTGGGCAGCACAGGGCAATGCAGCAACATCCATTGTTGTGTTTTACTTCGATGCTTCCCAACTTCATTAGCCCACACTCACCAGAATGGTGAAATATGGCCAAATACCCCCCGCCATCCGAACTGAATGGGGAGGCAGTCATCTAGCAGTGGATTGACAATCGGACTGAACATGTCCATGTCTCTTCCCGCGCATCAGGTTTTATGGCGACGACAACCAAAGAAAGACTGAAGAAGCAGACATCATGGGCGGCCTGGATAGCGGCGGAGGCAAGCTGTCCACGTCGGCCACACCGGGCACCCCAACCACCCTGGCCACACCACCACAAACCACACAGTCATCCCGCGGCGGGCCGTCCGACTGGCTGGGCCTCAAGGGTGACTCTTTTGATGATCCCAAGGAGCCAGCGTCGAAACCGAACACTCAGCTGGGCACATCGAAGATGGGCGGTGTCGACAATGCTGTAGCATTGGAACCCATGGCTGTTACTCCCAGTGCCATTGGCTCTAGTTCAAGAAAACTCTCCTTGTCTGACAGTAAGCCGGGTGCTACCGTTGCGGAGCATGCTGGCGCGGGGGCAGTGATTGGAGACGATGATGAGGATTGGCTTCTGAAGAGTCTGTCCAGAAAGAAGAGCCAGGCTTCTGCAGTGGGTGACGATAAGAAGGTTGCAGGCTTCCGTGGATCCGGGGTAGATGCAAGTGTCAGGTAACTTTGCTTAAAACTGCGGGTGGTGTTGTGATGCGGTGATGATACATTTTTTAATATTCTTGGTTCTTTCGGTAAAGTCACGTAAATAGAAAACAAAAAATACAACAAAATTTTAAATGAAATACAAATAATAAAATTAAAATCCCATTTTTGTAAGATATTTTTTAAAAATATAACTCAGCACATTTGTAATCTGATAGCATTGCATGTTGTACAATAGTAATATTTATTGTTGACGAAACTATTTTATGGGTCTCTCACCTGAAGACGATTGCTTGTGTTGTGATCGAAACGTCGTGATATTTTTATTATTTGTATATCTACGTGGCTTTACCAAAAGACCCATAGAATAATTAATGTAACTTTAAGAGTATATAAAAAAGGAAATTCGTTCCAAAAAGATGTAAAGAGAATATTATGGGCCTGTTATGCAGGCAGAAAAGTATGTAAATGCGGAGTTACGGGCCCCAGATTGAGACCCGTAACTCAGCCCCCACCCATTGCGCTTTCTTGTTATGTTGCACATTTACGAAGGTCCTACATTGAGATTTTTGGATAATTTCATTTAACAAGGTTTTTTTTATGTAGACTTAAACTGAAGCACCTACAGAAAACCCACAGCCATGGTCAATCCATGATGTAACCTACTTAGCAACTACACACACACAGATTCCACAGCTCGATTCCCTTGGTAGTTGTACTCTCAAGAGCGTTCCATTCGTTGGCTGCCACTGTGATTATTCTTGACCATCTGCCATCATCTCTTATAACAGTGTGTCCTGCCCGGCCCACTTTTCTTACTAATAATTAGCCTGCATATTTTCACCAATCAATGAGTTCCTCTTTATTTATTCTGAATGCAAATTCAAGCTTGCAACTCTGTTTGCTTCATTGCACACTTTTCAGTCTTCTCTTTTTTAATGACCATGTTGTTAACGTATAAATATCCAAAAAGGTCCCAAACAATAGTAGGTAGTGTTATGAAATATAATTTGGAACATTTGAGTTTGTTCTGTATACATAAAATAATAGCAGAGCCAAATGTCAATTAGACTTATATGAAACCAGCCCAGGCCATGCTATTCAATGAGTTAAGTCGATATAGATCCTCTACAGGTTCTCATCTGGAATCTCGTGTCGGCAGTGTTTAGTGCATTGCTAGCATCGTGTATCTGGTTGCGTATCGTGTTTTTTTTCTTGACAGCAAATCGGGTATCACTTCCAGCTCTCAGCATGACGACTTGCTGATGAGTTCCTCCGCAGAAGACAGACTCGCAGCAACCCACATACACAGGTTCAATTTACATATAGACACCGACGTTTAACAATAGTTTAAAATGTATTGCAATATGAGTCCCTTTGTGATGAGTGGGATAGAATAAATGGTTGTCTTTATACATTCCTTTCGTTGTGAGCCATTTAAACAATGCAAAAGCAAGAAACAATCTGCAAAGAACAAGTGGATCTTCTTTTGTAGCTACACATTGGGGCTGTGTGTTCCAGGCTGGCTGATAAGAATTTGAGGTGTCCTGTATAAGGCATTTAGTTGATTTTTTAAAATAAGGTCATGTTGAAATCTATCTCATTACAGTGTTGAAATTTGGCCTCTGACTGATACCAGAATTGTAAACGTTCATGTTAAATTACCATTGGGTCTCCAGCTAACAGTTAATACTTGCAACATTGTCACCTCTTAGCCTTCCCTTCATGATCGAATCACTTAATTTATAAGGTCCATCCACTGCAACGCACTGCATTAGGATGAGACTGTACAGAGATCTATGGGATTACTTTAGTCATGGTAATGAGCAGGGGTAGCTGAAGGAGTAATATTGTTCAATGATGCTGAGTTGCCAGTGGTGCACAAGCACACACAACGAAAAACGAAACACAATCCTTAACAACACTGTCTTAAAAATATAAAAAAATATGTCACCCTTTAAGCAATGGCTCCCCCTCAGAGCACATGTGGAGGGACCATTTCCCGAAGCGTCGCCGATTTATATATTTATTAATGTTTTTTCTCTTAAGGCACTGCTGTTGACAAGTGTCAATTTTCCTTAAGTTATGTTGTGGGGAGGAGGGAGACAAGTGTAATGTCACTGAAGTGATTAGTACCGTGACAGAATAAATCCCATTCCATGTGTCTATTGGCCATACCTTTAAGTATTAATTTGGACAAACGTGTATGGAAAGACAATCCTGCCCCAATGCTCAAAATAATGAACAGATAAATACACGTGAATATCAGACATTTCACAGGATTACTTTTTCAATCGGAGATTGCGGTATGAGTTAAAATAACACTGAGGATGGTGATGTCTGCCTGGGTAAATGCGATATCTTCACTGTGTCCAGATACACACGTTTACATGTCCTCACTATTGGAGGATTTTAGATTCACTATGCCATGGAACTTTATGTTTCGCAGAAACGATGCAGCTGCAGCTACTCTGGTGTCCTCATCAAGGAGGGAGCATTTAAACGGTCATGATGCTCGCATTGCAGGTTTGTGGACGTCGGAGATTAATCTTGCATTACGTTTATTTCCATCCATGTGTCACTGTGTCATCCTCTTTATGGGCTTTTTGTCTCATTCATACTTTTTATTGATAGAGTGTATCGTATGGAGGGCCAATATGCCAAAAAAATGCAATATTTATTTTCGGTTCAGTTATTGAATCCAAAGTAAATAATTGACGTTCCATAAATTTCGTTTACTTAAGATTTTATTGAAATATAAAGCTGTTTAATCTTGATTTGAAGCTTTCGTGACTGCAGGAATCCATACTCTTTGGTTCTTTCGGTAAAGTCACGTAGGTAGAAAAATAATAGATAATAATAATAAGGATCTATTATTATTTTTCTACCCACGTGACTTTACCGAAAGAACCAAAGAGTATAAAGCTGTTTTGTTGGTAGATGTAAAATTGCTTTCAATTGAATATAACAAAAATGTTTTTTATTCAAATACAGTCCTCACATTTGCAAATAACTTTGGCATTGTTTTATATTTCCCTTTATTTCACCTGCATCGCCAATATCTCTGATTTCTCTCATCACTCTTCTGGGACTGACTTCCCACAGACTAAGCTGATCCTTCCGTTCCACAACATGCAACGCACACCTGCCCTCGAACCACTCAGCCGAGCCTCCCCACCAACCCGGCCACAATGTTTTCTTTGGTAGCAGTTCAGGAACCTCCTCCTGTCTCCCACCCCTCTGAGCATCCTCCTGTCGCGCCAACTCTTATCGGGCAGCCCATGGAGCAGAGCGGCTTCTACCATGCGATCCAACCACAGCTTGGGCCAGGCCATCTCTCACAATCTCTCTTTCCTGGCATCCCTCTCTCCTATTACCAGCCGTGTGAGTAGTGCGCCCTGCACTAACGCCACTCGCGATGCGTGCTCGTGCATAAACACAGAAAAAAACACTGACTGTTTCGGGTGAATTCACAGATAAATTTGGCATCTGTATGCTGTTTACGTCAAGTGACGATCACAATGACTTGGGGAAGTAGTGCAGCAGTGCACATGTGATTTCTAATTGAAATGTGTGAGCAGAAGTTAAAGCTCATGCATGATAATGATTTTATCACGATAACACATATAGCTCTATACATTAATCTGCAGATATCTGTAATATTAGTTAATGCAGCTCTTTTTATAAACTTTTAGTGGAATATATTGTAACTTAGAATACTGTGTTCCAGTATATTTGCATAAGCACCACTTTGTCTGATAGCAATCACCATGCTGTGTAGAATTATTATGCAAAAAATCAATTAATACATATGGATAATAACATTTTCATAAATGTAGAAGCCACTTTTCTCAGTGTTAGCATCTTATATCTACAACATGAATGAACACGTGCATTTTGTGTATGCACACGTTGCAGAGAGTTGTTAAAATCCTATGGTTTGTCCATGTCATAGCCTTTAATATGTGAGCAATAGGCTATTCATGCATATGTTGAACACACTTTGCTTTGTTACCAAATTGAAAATGCAGTCGAATTTTTTTCTTTCAGGGAGAATGTAGCCTTTGGGCAGGGTTCAATGAAACTGAAACACTTTATTTTTTTCACTCTTACTTGATACAGCAATCGTGCTGTGACGGTTCCGCCTGAAGACAGAAGCTTGTGTTGCCTCCGAAACGTCGTGATTTTTATTTTACTTTTATTGATTTTATTTTTTACCTACGTGACTTACCGAAAAAACCTAAGAGTATACTTTTTCTTTTTATTCTGTGAACTTCTCCTTTTTCACTTTAATTCTTCCCCATTTGGCTAAGTGACAACTGTGTTTTTTATTTTATATAAAACAACAATGCTTCTGTATACTCTTACTTTAATAATGATATTTGACAGGTCAACAAGCAGCACATCTAATGACACCACAAGCACATGGACAAGCTATACTGGTACAAATAACTGTAATTTTCTTGGTCACCATTTCAAATGATCGATGCCCTGATTCATCAATTAAATTTGATTCTGGAGCATGATATATTCATCACACCACGAGAAGGAATAATTTTCGACTCATATGTTGTATGTAATGGTTTTGTATTACCCCTTCAGCTACGAGAGGTGATAAATTCAACACTGTTAAAAAAACTTCTATTCTTAAACAATCTTTGACCCTGAATCGTTATGACTCATTTTATCTCGAGGGGAGAGAATCATTAAATTATTTCTACACATCAGTAAATTCAGATTTCAAATTGTGTGAATGATAAATGTGTCCACTGGTGTGAAGATAATGTGGGTAACTGGGTTCAATTCCTGACTCGGACACCTTTCTGCATGGAGTTAATATATTATCTGGTTTTCTCCCATAGATAATGTATATAATGCAACTGGTATTGGCCAAACATCTCAATGCTGAAAATGTATCTGCAATTTATTAATGTAACATCGTTAATTACTCACAAAGCAACATGATTACTCCCCGAGCAACATCAACCCCCAATGCGAAAAACATGGCAGGACCATCCTGAAAAAAGCTTGAGACTCTGAGGCTTTTCTGGGTGAATAAACATAATAATACATAATAGTAATACATAATAGTAATACTGTAATATAATAAACTGGGGGTTCTTTTTTCGCAGGGACAGGCTGTCGGTCAAAGCTTTATTCAGACTGATTCATCACAGCAAGCTCAGGCCTTCACCATAGAGCTGGATACAAAGGTAACCTGCCTGCATTTAACTCTGGTGGGTTCTGAGTATGAATTTAATCACTGATCATTATATTTAAAACTGGATGAAAGCACATTACGGTGCATCAGGTTTCTGTTGTAAGGCATAGGGTATGAAAGTGTAAGCCTAAAAGATCCATCCACTCATATCTTCCGATGAACTGCATTATTCGTTCTCTGGTGTGTCGTCGGGTTGTACCGCGTGTTTTTTGGCATGATGTGCGGAGTTTCGCTCAATGTGCTGGGAGTTTTTTCAGCGAAACGTCAGACATCGTGCCAAACAACATGTAGTACCACAAAAAAACACATGTATGTATGTAGTATGTGTGCACATCTTCTCAGCATTAGTCAATGGCTAGATGATGACAATTTACATTTACTGATGCTTTCATTTCCAAAGAAATTGGCATCTTCTTTGAATCACCATCTTTGTAAATAGTCCTACATTTTCCATTTTGTTTGTTAAAGGGATATTGTTTTTGATTGAATATATATTTTTTACATTGTGAAAGTAGCATTAAAAACACTGAAATCATTAGCTACACTGGATCTGCATGAGCTGACTAATTGATAATTTGTACGTGCCAAAATATAGTAATTACATAATTATATTTGGGACTAGAATAAAACTAATTTAAAAGTGCAAATTCTACATTTTCATGGTGGGCACCAAGTAACACCACTGTTCACTTTTTACAAAGTGGTACAAATTTTATTCACCCCCAGAAAGATGATGAGCTTAGTTAACCCCCGACCAGGATTTTAACTTGTAACCTATTCAACCAGGCGTCAAATATATGTTTCAACTATAATGGTGGCACATTGATTACTGCACTATGAACCTTTGCATCCTGATTTCGATTCCTATCAGTGGCGAGCGATATCTGAACCGGTGCTGGGTACCCCCTGCACCAACTGGCACTGGCCAACATGGAGTGGGGGATGCTTTCTGTCACCATGGGGTTAATAAAGGGATTAATTATTATGAGGCAGCGTTAATGATGTTAAGAGGTGAGCTTCTTAAATCTACGGATAGAATTCGTGTTACAGATGTAACAAATGTAAACATTGCACAGAACAGCCAGGGGTTTTGTTACGGCTTCATACATGTGTAGTAAGTATATATGGAGGCTTGACGACAGGATCGGAGGCACACTTATTTATTACACCAACACAGTTATTACAGGTCACTTGGCTACAGGGATTTCTCGACAGCTAACCCCTCTAGCCTATACCAACTCCTCCACTACGGGACTAGGGGAGGCTATCTGTCCCAGCTTGGTTAAGCTGGGATCCCGGCTCCCTGAGTCACCAGACCAGCTTCGTCTGGGCTCTCGGGGCCACGCCACCGGCTTGCCCTGGTCGGCCCTTAGAAGGACAGCGAGCCAGGGGAGCTCCGGGGCCTATTCTAGCAGGTCTTCGTTCTTCTCTGGTTAAAGCTGAGTCCCGACTCCCGAGCCTTTCGGCTCATCACCTTTTATAGGACTTGCCCCCAAGGGGGGCCCGTGGGGGATGTGCATGCGGACGTCGGTGCGAGCGCCACCCCTGTGTACGGCCGTAACCCCGCCCTTTGTGTTTGTTGGCCATCCGTGGCCATGCATAATCACACGACACCTTTCGTAGCCATGCGCAATTACACCTCTACACATGAATACAGCCGCCACAGCAGCACTGTATTGCAGTCACCATTTGTGCCCAGCAGATGCGAAGGCTGCAGATGGAGCGAGACCAGCTCAAGTCTCTCCTGGACACCGTGCAGCAGAGACACAAGGAGGACATGGACATCTTGGAGGAAGGGCACAAGTGGGTATTTAGTCACACTAAATATATTTATTTTGATGGCCTTCCCCCGCACCTCTGATTAGCATGGTTGGCTATGTACAGCATACATATACAACAACATACATATGTAAAGACAGTACGGAGCGATAGAGGGAAGGTATGGTTCCCCGGAACCATGGTTACTAATGGGCGTGCTAATGATGATTGACGGGACAAGCGTTGGACAGGGTGACGTGACGGGGAGCACGGGATCCAATAGCCGGGGAAGTGCAATAAGGACGGAGATTGACAGAGCCAGGTGCAGCGAGGAGACTTCTAGAATAGGGGCGTGGCCGGACTGGGCGAGGGATAAGAGCCTGGCGCGAGCCGGACCTGGGGGCTGCTGCTGCTGCTGTGGGGAATCGCCGTTGTCGTCGTCGCCTTGGAACGGGTCGTCTCCGTCGTCTTCGAGTTTTCTCGAGATGAGAAGCTACGTTGTCTCAGAATAGAGTCGTCTAACTACCCAAGTGTGCAGAGTCACTCGCGGTTACTCGTTGAGTAGTCAGTGGACTTTATTCATAATAAATATACGGAAAGACAAGACGGTGTCTCTTAGGGCTACATTACACATATACAGCAACTATGAAATTGTAATGCCTTAACTACATGCTCAGCTGATTACCTTACTTACCTACTTGTTCACCTATCTGTCTACCTGCCATCCACCTATCCACCTGTCTACCTATCTACCATATACTTTTCTAGCAAACTACCTTGCCACCCGCCCACCCACTTATCTACATATCCACCTACCAATCTACCAAACCATATATTCACCTACATACCTACATACTCACTACCCTGCCCATTTACCTTTGAATTTACTATTCTACCTACCAATCTACACACCCTCCAATCTACATGTTTAGAAAATATTCCTAAACATTTCCACATGATAAGCCACTTTGTTGAGCTATCATTTGTGGCCAGGCCGCTTCCTACCTGGTAAGATAAAAAATAGTTTTGTTTTATTTGTGAATGTTTAAAAGTGATTTATTTAGTTTAACACGTAAGCTCTTGTGAGCAATATCATCCATAATACAGTTTTTTTTGGGTTAGTAACATAAATATGAATGTGTCATTAAACTCACCACCACCCGACACAGCTAATTAGTAAGGTTTGTCACGTAAACAGAGCATGCCAATTCGTTATTCGTCCAGCACACCGGTGTGTTGGAGAACAAATCCACAACATTTACAATCGGAATAAGACGTTTCGCCAGTAATTACACCCGGCATCATCAGGCGGCAGGCAGATTTGTGGAGAAATCCTCCTATTTCGTTCCTTGAATAGACGAACGGATGTGATGACGTCACTTGTGAGCCCTTGTGTGAAGTGGTGGGAGGTTTAATGAATGCATATAAATTACAATGCTGATAAGGGCCGATCAAATTAAATGAGACCCAACCAACACCTTGGAACGTAAGACAATGACAATCATTGCCAAGTCATCAATTCCCAATAAAAAGCAATACCTGATCAAACTAAGGGTGTCAAAAACACGAAGACTTTATGGGTTACCAAAGATTCACAAACCTGATGTCCCATTAAGACCCATAGTTAGTACAATAGGCTCTGCCACATACTTATTAGCACAATACGTAACGAAACAAATACATCCCAACATCGGTAGACCTCTTCATTCATTAAAAACTCATAACATATTGCAAATATAATGAAAGATTAAGCTTAACTAACCTTGATATTCTCGTAAATTTTGATGTGACTCCCTGTTCACGAGGGTTCCGGTCAACGAGTCAATTAAATTACTCGATACTCTGGTAACGAACCCAAGTTTAGCCAAAGATATCCCACGACTAGCTGACCACTGTCTAAAGAACACCTATTTCTTGGTGATTTCTATAAATAAAAGGAAGGAGCAACAATGGGCTCTCCTTTGTCTCATGTGATTGCAAATAACATGAGTGTTGAAACTGGCGAAGTAATTCAAACTATTAAAATACCGTACATTGCAGGAGAAACTGATAAACTAGCCAGATGTTTGGAAAAACAAAACATCCGAGTCAGATTTGGCACAATACATAAAATACAATAATTTATATCTGGTACTAAAAATGTATTATCGAAGTTATAAACAGAAAGTGTGTACCAGATTAATTTCTCTTGTGGCAAATGCTATGTTGGGCAGACAGGACGAATGATAAGCATGAGACTAACAGAACACCAAAGGAATATTAAATACTCAAAAGTACAACTGTCGGCAGTGGCAGAACACGCGTACCAACAAGAATACTCAATTTATTTTTATAAAGCTGAAGTTCTGTGCAAAACTAGTTAATACTGGCCAAGACTAATTAGATAATCTATCGAAATTGAGAGAAATAATAATTTTAACCGTTCGGATAGCTACAGACTTAGTGCTGATTGGAAGCCAATCATCAAATAATACATTCTTTAAATGCATACCTATACAGGTCACCATACATCAATGGGCATAACCTGTGAGCCAACAATAAGAGGCACTGCTATTTTAGTGCACACAAACACAGGAGGTACAAGAACACTGTGCATGCATAATGTGCGTTGATTACCATATAAATAAACCAACCGGTAATGAATACCCATTGTAATTTATATGCATTCATGAATCCCCTCACTTCGTACAAGAAGGGCTCACAAGTGACATCATCACATCTATATTCCTATTTTGAGCCTGTGTGTTAAGATCGCGTGAACCACCTTTTACCGGCATTGATTTCTGAGTTGCGTGCTTCTGCGCTTACTCGGTCCTCCGCTCCAGCTCTCCCCCTCGCCTCTCTGGCCGCGTGCAGGCAGCGCATGCGGCTGCTCCAGGACTCGTGGGAGCGGCGCGAGGCGAGCCTGCGGCGGGAGCTTGAGGAGGTGGCGGGGCGCCACTCGGCTCTGCAGCGCGAAGCCGAGAGTGAGCGCACGCGGCTCGCGTCCGCGTGGCAGTACCGAGTGGCGGACGCCGAGCAGGAGGCGATGCGGCAAGCCGAGCGACTCGCCGAGCTGCAGAGGCACGTGGACCCACGCACACGGTTTGGTTTGGCTCCTCCATTGAGGTTATGGTTGCCGCCACCGAGGCTCAAAAGACCTGGGACATCTCACAGGAAGATGAATATTTAAGGTTGAATGAAGAGGGGAGAACGACGGGACAGATATTATATTTTCTTTAGGATGGTAATACATTCAGGAACTCAATGCTAATGTCAAGGTGTGTTATGGCTTCAGGAGAGCATGTAGATTTGATTTTCCTACGATGAAGGAGTGAAGACTTAGTGGTTTTCTGTATGGTCCATAGTAAGCATCTAAATGCAATGTCTCTTCAGAGGTGTACAATTGGTGGATCATACAGAAATCACCGTGTCGTATAAGACTCCCAACCTGCAGGATTTGGAGCTGTCTAGGATATAGCATTCTTCGCCCATCTGTGTGGTTTTATCATTTAACCCTGCAATATTGATTGGTTTTCTCTGGGTACATGCAAAACTCTGATTCAGCAATTGGCCAAACATTTCAATTAACGTTACTCTTAAAATAGTCTTGAGACCCATTGTAAGGAGTTTCCTAGTTTGCTATTCGCATCACTTCAAAATAAGCGCATGAGACAAATATTTGGGATATTGCACAGTATGGGCCCTTTCTTGCCAGTATCAAAGTATAAGAAGAGGTTTTACCCTTTCTGGCAACAAAACAGTTGTTAAGATGTTCAAACACCAAACTGAAACCTTTTACAAGGAATCCTGTCTGCATTAACCACAACACTTGTGGTCAGAATGCAAACAAAAAACATACTCTGATAAAAAACACATAAACTGATTGGTGTGGACCAATTAGTTTCAAGGACAATGGATATATTATCAGAGTATGTTTTTTGTTTGCATTCTGACCACAAGTGTTGTGGTTAATGTAGACATGATTCCTTGTAAAAGGTTTCAGTTTGGTGTTTTAACATCTTAACACCTGTTTTGTTGCCAGAAAAAAGGGGAAAAACCTATTATTATATTTTGATACTGGCAAAGTACCATGATGTAGTTGTAACTACTGGCGAAACGTCGTACTCAGATGGTAAATGTTGTGGCTTGGCTCTCCAACACACCGGTTAGTGCTGTACTAGTGACGAATTGGCAAGTTCTGTTTACGTGACAATCCTTACTAGTTGGCTGTGTCAGGTGGTGGCGGGTTTTAACGACACATTTATATATTTGCACGATCTAACCCAAAAAACCTCTTTTATGGATGTTAACACCTGTTTTATTGTTTTATGTTGTACCTACGCACCCCGAGCTATAAATGCCCTGATAGTACAACTTTAGGAATAACAAGCAGCAACATGTTCATGAGGAACGTGTTAGTAATGATATTAATGACCAAGATTACTGCTGAGCAACGTGATGAGCACCATCGGTGTGGAGGTTGTGTTAGCTGTGTATATTTACACTAGAATATAAAGTTGTGCGCTTACCAACGTAATGGAACGTCTGTCCCTGCCACTTGTTGATTGTGATAGCGTATGCGGGGAGAATGGGAAATTGCCGTCGTCGCAAAACAAATGGCAAAGTGGTGTCGGTGGGGGCCAAGTCGATTCTGGGAATCAACACCGAATCGCCTCGTTCTCTCTCTCTCTCTCAAGCGTTCATCATATTCATCATAGACAGATAGAGAAAGTTTTTATATATAAAAATCATTTTACATCTGGAAGACTTAATTGAAAACGACATTTCGTGTTGATTTTCTCTCGTCGTTAAGTAGATGTCCTTGCTGGGGGTTCGGTTCGATGCGTACTTTCACCTTCATGGGATTGTGGGATCGAGATAAGGCGACACGGAGCTGCTGGCCGTGCGAGAAGACCACCATCTGCAGATCGATTCCAACGTAATCGAACGTCTGTCCCTGCGCCTCCGTCGTTCATGCAGGGGGTGCGTAGGTTTGCAGCGTCCCCTGCATGAAAACGACGGGAAGTGCAGCGTTCATCGTATTCATCACAAATAAATACTCTTTGGTTCTTTCGGTAAAGTCACATAGGTAGAAATAAAACAAAATAAATCACGACGTTCCGAACACAACACAAGCACCCGTCTTCAGGTGAAAATCGCGACAGCCGCGGTGTCTGCTGCGAGCAGCAACGATGTCTGCTGCTGAGTATGGATTCCTACAGTCACGAAAGCTTCACATCATCAAAGATAAAGTTGGGCGTTTATATTATTGTTTTACATATTTGAGATGTATTTCTATTTATAAACTGCTTACATTTAGATGTTTATTATTATTCTTGTCCACATCTTTTTGTGGAAGGCATTCCATCATGGAGATGAGAAGAGATCACGAGGAACAGATACAAAGACTCAAGAGGCTCAAGGATCAGGAGATTGATGCAGTGACCAGCGCGACTTCACAGACCAGGTGCCGTGTGGCCCCCCACTTGTGTTCTGCACACATCATCATCGGCATGCTAATCGCTACCAGTAGCATCATTCATACAGTACTATCAGTAACACCCACACACATGTATCAGCACATGTACCTGTCCAGCCCTTGGTCAATAAAAGGCTGGGTGTGGACTTTTCCACGCCGCCCTTTGGGTCATGGGCGTTGTTTGACCCTGACCCTGATGCCTGTATATTTGAAGTTTGTATGTTCTCCCCAGGGTCGTGTGGATTTTCTTCAGGTTCTCTGGTTTTTCCCTCCACATTTAGAAACATGCATTTAGAGTATTTGGTTGTAATACATTTCTGCATGATAAGCCACTTCGTTGAGCTATCATATGTGGCCAGGTCGCTTCTGAAAAAGAGCTGTATAGCTCAGTGGGCTTACCTCGTCAGTGCAACGGTTGATTTTGCCGCACTGCCTTCTGCTACCCACAGCGTAGCAGCCTATAACACTTCCTTGTGCATTGGGGTCGCCAATCCACGCACTATCCAGGATCAAAACTGCTTAACTTCCAAAATCCACCAAGATGGATCACATTGTGGGTGATTAAGCCTTATGCATATTATTGATACATGGTCATATGAATATAATTAGTTTTATTGTAAAATAATGTTTACGTTTTTGTTTACATTTTAGTATTTAGTAGTATTTAATTGTTTTAAACAGTGCATAGAAACCAACATACGGAATTGGGGGAAATTGCGATGCAAAGCTTGCAAACATTGAACTTGACTGCAAATACATGGAAAGTAATGTAGCTGCAAAGGTTACAAAGTGCAGTCTTTGTGTTGGTAAGGTTCCTCTGCAGTGCTGCCACCACAGGCACAGTAATGATCACACAAGCTTGATCGCTTATCGCTTGTTTGTTTGGAAGGCTTGTCATTGCATGTCACACTGGTCTGCTACTTGTTTTTAGACATTCGTGAGTGGGTTGTTCACCTTCATGCCTCGTACGTGTATATGGACGAGTAAGGTTTATTTTTTAAATTCTTAAAGTCAAGTTGGTTTTGTTTTAACTACAGTTGTAAGTGAGACCACTCCTCCAAATAATGCTATGAATTTATATCCTACATTCTTAGCACGAGAATCAAATGTCACGGACTAAAACTTAAACTATGTGTCTAGTTTAACACGTTGGCTTTTGCGACCAATATCATCCATAATAGAGGTCTTTTGGGTTAGATCGTGTAAATATATAAATGTGTCATTACTCGGACATGAATTTGGGCAGCGCTCATCTTTAGAGGTGTTACATTGCATTGAATCATAAATGAATATTCATTCCTTAGCTAAACGATACGTGCATTGAATCGCATTAAAAAGAATCAATGTTTTTTTTACTTTTACATGTTGCATGTGATGAGTTCATGTGACCTCTCCAGACACTAGAGGCTGCTACATTCACCAAAGTGTTAAAAAAAAAAATCTGTTGTTGAATAAAAATGCCATCCTAACAGAACATTTCTTTAAATGGCCATATCCATTTAAAGAAATTGATATAACCATAGGCATTAGTGAACTTTTAGTTTTGAAACCAAACTAATCATAATACATACAATTTTATATTCTTTGGGTCTTTCGGTAAAGGCACGAAAGACCCAAGAATATGAACTCCTGCAGTCACGAAAGCTTTAACTCAAGACGTAAAATTTAGTTTGAAAAAGTGGATCTGACTGTTGTCCACTGGTTGAAAATTACTACTTATATCCTTATTACTACTTATTAAATTACTACTTATTACTTATATCCCAGATTTCCACAGCAGCCTGCGTGCTGTACCGAGACACGTGGCTCGTTTTGTCTGCGCCACATGGCTTGCAGTGTGACGGGAGCCCTCTCAAGCAGCGGTGATGTCACAAGGTCAAAGTGCAAAAGGCACGTGCCATTAATGACATCTCTCGTGTAGGTCAGCTTCAGGACTGTTTTTTTCAAGACATTCAGAAAATAAATAGTAGATTAGCTTGAGATTGCATAAGCCCATCTCGCCATTGGACAACCACAATATATATGCATTTTATTGGCCCTCGTTAAATATAAAATATCCTCGTGTCCCCCAAACATTGGTTGAAGGGAGAGAGAGGATGGCAGGGATCGAGGAGAAAGGCTGAGCTGAGATGCACTTTGGGACAGGACCCCAGTTGTGCTGAATATCTGTGAAAAAGTGCTTTATAGCTCATCGGATTCCTCCAGTATAAATACATATTATGATTATAATTGTGGGAATTTAGTATGAATATGTAGTGTACATGGGTACTTACATTTTGAATAAGGCAGAACATTCATTAGGCACGAGGCTTTGGTGGGAAACCTCCACTAGTCACCTCTTGTCAAGCCTGTCCGTCGAAACGTTGGAGAGTTTGCAAGATAGGGTGAGTGGGCTACCCATAGGACATTGCACCTACACAATATGTGGTTGCTCTTGCAAACTCGTAAGGCTTGTGTCAAGTAGACCTGTTTGCGTGTGTGGTCACTGAAAGATTAACACGTGTGTTTATGCTGGTGACCTCTATGCCCTTTCTCTCTTGGACTTTTTTTTTATCATTTATGTCTTTATTTTTGGAAGAATATTTTCGCGAGAAAAAGTGTATGCAGTGTATACTTTATATTTACTTTTGTTTGTATGTGCAGTTTCCTACTCGCCGGTTCTCGAGGCTTGCCGATAGGCCCGCCTCTGTGACGTTCCCCCTCGATGTCCCCCTCGAGTGTCTACCGTGGCCTGCTGACTTCAATGCTGCCATACACCGCAGTTCTTCTTTTTCGCCAGCAGTCAGCACGATGCCACTACATATGCATACCAATCACTGTCCATGCTGCCCTCTTGTGAAACTTTCTTGCCTCAATGTTATGGCAGACAGCGCCAAACACATTGTTATTGTGCCCTTGTCACATCACCGTAATGTAATTCCCACTGGTGCTCAATTTTTCCACTGGTTCCCAATCTCCCAAGTCCAATCCAGGATTCATTTCAAGATCCTCCATGCACTCGCCTCTGCCTACCTTTCCTCTTTCCACTAACACACATTCTTTTCTCCAGCAACCAAGACTCCTATGCAAGTCCTTTACTCAGTGGAAAGTCACTATTCTCAGCTGCTGCTTGCATCGTCTGGAATCACCTTCCTCCCGCCATCTGTACTGTCGACTCCTTGTTTAATTCACGGTTCAGAACCTTCCTTTTGCCCTGTGACTATGACCGACTACGTCTATCTATAAATAAATATGCCCACTTTGTCAGTACAGCATCTTGATATACGGTTGCATTTAAATGCAATGTATATCCACATGTTATTGTATTTTATACCCATAAAGTGAGTGCCAAATAGCATTTCCTTGTGAAATACACGAGTACTCTAATCTCTCTCCCTAATCTCTTTCTTCCTAATCTCCCCATTAACACAACTGACGTGCTCACGTCCGGGGATGGAATTCCTTTCCAGCTCAGACCCCGCTTGCTTGCCCATCGCCACGTAAATAACCTCTTGTTTGTAACAGCTCTCTCGCTGGTTCAGCAGTTCCACTGCTGGATTATTTTTTCTGCCTGAGAACGACCTCTCGTGTTGCGATCGAAACTTCGTGATATATAATTTTTTGTTTAATTTAATTTTATTATTTTTCTACCTACGTGACTTTACCGAAAGAACCAAAGAGTATGGATTCCTGCAGTCACGAAAGCTTCAAATCAAGATTAAATACACTAGTGTCCTCTATGCAGAGATGAGCAGTATCTAAACTACAATTTAAATATGTAATTTCATTACATTTGTCATTTGTATCTAAATTACACGTGACAACGCTTAGTTGCCACTTTGTATCTAATCACGTTTCCTCCAGTAATTTGTAATTTGAATGTATTCTACCCCATCCCTGCTGAATGCTGTCAGTGCAAGGATGTGCGCGAACATTGCCTGTCCTTTCTGATGCCTTCCCAGGTCCCTGAATGGAGTGATCGAGCAGATGGAGTCGCTGTCGGGCCGCATGGGCGAGCTGACGAACCGCGTAGAAAGCACGCACCACAGCAGCACGCATGAGCTGGAGATGGAGGCGCGGAGCAGGAATGCGCAGCTGCACGGTACGCGCATAACTCCGGTGGCGCTGTGGTCAGAGCATTTGGTTCGCAGTCAGAAGGTCACCCCACTGGAGTTAATCCAATGCATATCACCACGTTCTGGGAACTGGTCCCCATCACTGGTTTGGGGCTGCTAATGGAATGTTTTTTGTGTTTAGTTTGTTGTCCATCCTCCGATTAGCACGGTTGACTATGTATGGTGCGAAAGAAGTTCAACGTACATAAAATGGAGATGTGCATGGCACCAATGGTTGTTTTGTTCTCAGTTGACTAGGAGCCACACATCTGTGTTTTTGCATTTTCTCAGGGGAGACCGACACTTATGCATTTTATTTGATGCCCTGTGAGTTCCATTGTCCTCAGACTGAAGTTCTCGTAATATCTGTACTGTAGTCCAACAGCCAGATAATTTGATCATATTCAGTAATGCGCACATATGGTGACTATCATGTTTTCAAAGGTGAGAGTCCATTGAGAAAAAATAATGTTCAGCTCGTGGCCGGTCATTTTGTATATCAGTCTACTGATGATAACCGCATTCTCCCTAACAGTCTGTGTTGCCGACACATACTTGTCAGTAGTTTGGAACACAACGGGTATCTCTGTCTTTTTGTCTGTGCCGCAGAGCTGAAGGATCGCTTGGACCGGCAGCACAGGGACATGGAGGAAGAGCGAGCTCGCTTGCAGGATGTCATCTCCAAGATGGAGGCTAGACTTGGCGAGCAGACGCGCCAGCTAGAGCAGGTGAGGGCTGCAGAAGCCGAAGCATCGCAACATGAACGCGTTCGTCTGCAGGGTACACAGTCATGGATTCCGCTGACACGAGCACTGAGCAACACCTGTGGGCACCATATCCAAGAGCCGTTGTGCCCGCATTGGCTGTGTTTCGCACGAGCCTAAGGAGGCTGGGTTAGGCCTGACTTGCTCGCGTTGCGGAAAGGAAACGCGGTAAGAATTGTCCTACCGCGTTTATTTTTTACTTTTTATTCAAGAACCCAGAATACAAAGTAGAATTTGAAGAGGGGGAAATCATGCCTCACTCTTAAAGGGAGACACAACTCAAAAAACTAATATTTAATCTTGTAGATACATGTCTATATTATGTGTCCCAGGCTGTCCGATGCACGTTTACTATTTCATAAATGAGAAAAAAATACTTTTAAATAACAAGCAATCACAGCACTGTCAAGGCTCTGGATTAACATGCAAGTGCCATGAAGGATGTCACAGTAATGTCACAAATTTGCAATAATAAGGTGCTTGATCCTTACTTGTGTTTTTTTTTATGAATGATAAAGCTTTACATTCTTGTTGGACAACCCAGTGCATATAGCTCAAGTACTTATCTACAAGATTAGAGCTGTTAGTCTTTTGGGTTGCACATTTCTTTTAGGCAATAGCTCATTAGCTCCTTGCCTGGCCAGCAGGGTTGGGGAGTGCTGTAGGAGCACATGACCGGTAAAACATTGATTCTTACATACACCACTTGATCCACATGAATATAAGAATCAAATTTAATCCACGAGGAAATAAATCATGAAATGCCTATCGTGTATCGAAATTTGTTTATGCGAGTGCACACTGTTATCAGGTTAATTTATATGGATGTTTGTTGAAATTCTTTCACACTGTGCGCAGCCAACCATGATAATTGGAGGTGCGGGGGAAGGACAACAAACCGAACACAAAAAGCAGATCTTAAGAAATTTGCTTTCAATAAATATTAAAATGTGCATAGCTCCAATAGCTTCCTAATATCATAAAGCAGAGCGTTATAGACAGCCGCAGAAGCATATCTGAAAGCATGCGATGCAGTGACCGACTTTGTTCGATGGATAGCCAAAAGCTGCTGCGAGGATGACTGGAGTTTGCGTGATGGTTTATGCTCCATGCCGAGATCAGCGAGGTATTGTGGTTCATTTGTGGCAAGCACTTTGTGTGTAATGAGTGCGACCTTATGATGTATTCGACAACCGGAAGCCAATGCAGCTCGGCAAGCACTAGAAGGACACGGTCGGATCTTGCAGTACCCGTCACGACACGCGCCATAGAATTTTGCACACGCTACAGCTTGCTTGTGTTTTTGGCAGACGCCCAGAGTTTTAATGGCAGTGAACTGACGAAGCGGTGTCGCTGCAGGAACGCTGGAAGGTGAAGTCGGAGCAGTGTAAGATGGAGTCGCTGCAGCGTGGGCTGGAGGAGGAGCGGAGAGTGGTGATGCAGCAGCTCAACCTGGAGAGGGAGGAGCTCGACCGTGCCAAGGTGAGTAGCGCACAAATGCGTAAACCCAGCGTACGCACACGCCAGGTGCGACCACGGTCGCATATATGATAGCATTCCCATCTTGATTATTGTTAATTTCTCTGTCGGATTTTTTCATATTAAAAAATGCAGATGTCTCTATTGCCAACAAAGGGGTAAAATCTGTGAAATTATTTGTTTTGGCCGTTTAGTTAAGGTGGGAAAGATGTCCTAAACAATGATGCAGTTGGTGCGGCTGCTGCTGGCCACGGCTGTAAGGGTACCTCTACAAGTCAAGTGTAAATGACAGGTCAAAGTTGTTCCCTGCTTAAACGAGTGTGGGGTGGTGCTCATGAATGTCTCGAGCTGCTCGTAGAAATTTCACATTCCTCTGTTGGGTACCAGTCTATTTATAGGACAACCGTCGTTTTTTCCAGTGGCACACACGTTCTTACTTACTCAGGAGAAATGATGGTCTGAGCCAAACCCTGACTGCTCTTATTACAGTGCCACCTGGCTGGAGGCAAGTGATACAACCACATAGGGACCCCTGAATGTTGGGAGTTATGGTTAGGGTCCCCCGCTGTCACCTAAGGCCACTGTCCTGGCCCTGCTATTGTTGATCGTGTCTCTCCCAGGGTCCCGAGACTCTACCGTGCACAAAGGTGCATAATCCAGCAATTTTGAGTTGAGGATTGCTGGATCACATAGAGACGTAGTCTGTGTGAAACCCCTGCCTGCACAACACAGAGGCGGTACCCATAAGATGCAATACAGTAAGTAGGCTTCTGACTTACCCGTGTGGAGCTTGAGAGTTCGTCCCTAGCACGTGCGGGTTTTCTCCGGGTGCTCCGGCGAGCGGTGGGCTGGCGCGTTTATGTGTCACGGCAGACGTTGCTGTTGAAGGAGCAGGAGGCAGTGATGGCCCGGTGCGGGGAGGAGCGCAAGCGCCTAGCGGCGGAGAGCGCCGAGGCGCAGGAATGGCGTGCGCGCCGGGCAGACGGCGCCGAGCGAGAGGCGGCACGCAAAGCGGAACGTGACGCCCAGCGGGAAGCCGCCGTCATCAAACTAGCACAGGTGTGAACGCGCGTGTGTATGTGCGTCCGCTGGCGAACGTGCGGAGTTGCCAAAGCATGATCCAGTAGCTGAACAGGGCCTATGTTAACAGTGTAATTTTCCTCATCATCAGCAGCAGCATCATTAGTGTTATCTTCATTTTATTCATCATCTTTTTCTTCAGTATCTTCACCTGTAGCATCGTTACCAATGTAATTTTAATCATAATTGTCATCAAAATTATCATCCTAATTATCTTTATTATCGTCACCTCTTCATCGTCATTAGTATTACATTATCATTGGTATCAACATGACAGTGGGGTTGGTGGATCATGGCTGAGATGGAGCCTGAGAGAGACCTGCTGCAGATCATGAAGGTGCCGACATTCATCACTAGTCTCTGATAAGATTGGGTTTTCTCCTGACACTGATTTGCTCCACATTGAAAAATTTAGCACTCCTGAAAATGAGATCTCAGATTTTGAAATAAGAGCTAAGTCGCATCATTATTATTATGCATTGTTTTCCTGTATTTACAGAGCCAGGCTGACCTGACGGTGAGAGCTGGCGATTTGAAATCTCGGGAAGATCAGCTGAACAGGGAGAGGCAGGTCCTGGAGAGAGAGAGGCAGGAGCTGCAGAGAGAGAGGGAAAAGCTCAACGCTCTGGCACAGTCGTTGAATCTTCAGGCACAAGAGCTGGACTCCATGATGAAGGTTGTGGAACACGGGCATACCAGATGCATATTTTCATTATTATTTTTTTCTACACTTTTTTCTCTAGGGAGGCCTCACCGAGTCACATGACTCTCTTCCAGGTGGAACCTGCCAAGTTATCACAGTAGGAGGCGATGTTGCTTTGTGTAAACCCAATTGAGTAATTTTCAGGTCATGTTTCAGCATTAGGATGCTTGGCCAATACCAGTTTCATACTCATTTATTATTATTTATGTATGGCAGGAAACCAGAGAGCCTGGAGGAAACCCATGCAAAACAGTTGGTGACAATAGAAACTTCACAAAGGCACTCATGTCACGACTTGCTTTGAGGCACAAGTGTTACCACTGCACCACCCTGCCTCACAACCACTGCATGGGCTGTAGGTTACCACCCCCCTCCCCCCCCGCTGTAGATTAATTTAACAGTTTTAGCACTTGAAAGTGCGACGCAAGCAGAGCAGGTGACACAGCTGCACTGGTCGGCGCGTAGGCCTCTTCGGAGAAGTACGCGGATGGGGAGCGGGCGCTGCGCCAGGCTCGGCACATCGAGGGGGAGCATCAGTCCCGCCTCGACAACATCCACCACCAGATGGAAGCCCTGCGCGAGCATGAGCAGCGCGTGGTGCAGGTTTGCCCACTCACACCCATAAACGTCTACACGCACACGCACGCGCTCGAAGCGTGCACCAGCATACGCGTGCACGTACACAAGACACATTACCATACGTGTACCCATATGCACACAGGCACACAACAACATCAATCTCGGTTCTCCGCAAAGTGGCAGTAACGTCACTACAGCGTTTGTGCCATGCTAAGTGCACTTTGAGGCCATATAAAGTGTGGAAGGCCCGCTGGCAGGTCACGAAACAGACCACACACACGTACGCGTGATGCACATGAATGCAGACGTGCACACTTGGACACGTGTACAGAGATATGAGTGTGAACATGCACGCACATATTTACAATCAAAGGTAGTACACACGTACAATACAATGTGGATTGATATAGCATCTAACAAAGTGTGTATTTCCCATTGCATTGCTCAGGAGAAAGCCTCGATGGCCCAGGAACGACGAAACATGGGCCATCTGCCAGGAACCCCCACTCCAAAACTACACAGCAAATATCGACTCCGACACATGGACACTCATTGCAATACGTCCCTCCCGCCCAGTAGTAAGTGCATTACCACTTATGGCTTGTTACATGCAGGATCACTTGAATGGGTGCCATGATGGCGAGATGTTAACTACCTCGCCTGGCATACATGGAGGTCGTGAGTTCAATCCCGACCCTGACACCTGCATATTTGGAGTTTGCGTGTCTCTCTCCCCGTGGTCGCGTGGATTTTTCCCCCCGAGTCCTCATATTTTTTTCCTCCACATTTAAAAACATGTGTTTAAGAGTATTTGGCTGCTATACATTTCCACTTGATGTCACTTCGATGAGCTATCATTTGTGGCCAGGTCACTTCTGTAAAAGACCTATATATCTCAATGTGCCCTACCTGGTAAAATGAAAGATTGTTTAGTTTTTGTTGAAAGTTTTTGTAATTTCCTCTTCTTCTTTCGTGTGGCAGGGTGCTTAGCAATGCGCTCTGATGTTGAGGCTGGTGAGCTGGTTGAGGGCCCGGGATAAATGTTGTGAATTTCTGAAATGTCGCCAGCGACATATTTGGGCATTGTTGGACAATATGTTCAATGGTTTGGTTTTAATAGCCACTGTCGCAATGCAGGGGGGGGGGGGGGGGCTGCTTCTCATCTTCCACCAGATTCATAGGCGACCGCCACACCTGCCATGTGATATTGGGATGCGGTTAAGAGATGACGTTTTCCTTGGTAGGGCCATCCTGGTGGGTTCCGGGGTGGGATCGGTGATGAGGCTCTTGTTGGGACGTTGGCTTTGTCCAGTGTTGCTCTGCGCTGTGACTGAATATCGAAGGAGGGTGCTATGTTAAGAGCTTTTGCCTGGTCCTGGGCAAGATACATATATTTTTTATGCATTGTTAGGTGAGAATGAATTATCTGCAATTATAAATTAAGTTAATGTAGTTTAAATTAGATTGATACACTGTTGGGACTAACAAATTAGTTTCACCATTTAACAGGGGTTGTTTTGGGGGGAGACTGGCCCATGCCATGTGGATGTAATACTTTTGCCACTGGCTTGGGGCCACCAAGGTCGACGAGGAAGCAGTACTCAGTGTGCTAATTTCAACATGGCTACGCCTTGCTTTACCGTTGATTTAGGACATGGACGACGAAGATATTTTTTCTGTGGTTTATTCAGTGATTTTGTGCATTCACGGGACAGATGTCACAGGCTTTTTATTTCCTTCTGTAGCATCTGGAGCAAACTTTCAGAGTGCTCTCGTGCAGTCCCTCACATCCTCTGCTGCAGCTGAGCTGCATGCAAAGCTCACACTTTTCAAGCACACAGCCAGTCAGGTATGATGTTACACGTTCTGTTTCACCCAGATGTGTTGATTAAAGTCCAGTCTTCGTGACCCTTCATTTAATGCTTAACATGCATTATTGTCATCTTAATAGATATCATTAACAGATTAAGTAAACGTTAAATGTTCCTGCAGAAGTCAAATCAGCTGAAATCTCAATCATATCTTTATCTATGTCATTGTAAATAGTTGGGGCACTTGTGTATTACATTTTGAAGTCACAATGATCCAATGACTGGACCATGTAGTCATGTACAATAGTTATTCAATGCCTCCTGAAAGGTCTCGAGTCACTGAGAAATGTAGGAATATCGTGGCAGCGGTTCGTTCACAGCGTGTTGCACTGTGAACGTTCTCCCAATTCGATTGCTAGCCATGGCTAGCATGAGCTAATGTCTGAACTGGTCTTTGCCACACCGTCGCCAACCCGCGTTGGCCAGTGGAGATATAAAATATGGTCATGTAACCCCATGTAACCCCCCTTGGTGAAGTGGCATGGAGAGGGAGGCCTTCTTCTAGCAATGGATTGACAAAGGACGATTAGTTATACAATTTTTTTGTTTATCTAACAAGGATCGCGACTTCCTGGAAGACGAGGAACATTTCCTGCGCAGCCTGAAGAAGTCTTCCAACCAGTCCTCACTCTCCTTTGCCTGATCCTCACCAGGAGCTGTCACTGCGTGCTCCGTACAGTACCACCACACAGCTGAGCACCCAACGACTTGTTATGTTTAACGTGCGGGAAAGTCTCACCCGTATTAAGCTCCGTTTATTAGATTCCCGCTTTCCCCGTAGAAGTTAACAACTTTTTTGCATCAGTCTTTAGGAAGCCAGAATGAGCAGGGCTATTTTAGGAAACTCTAAAATGTGCCCCCCATTGATAGGAACGTGAGTGCAGCATTCGCTCCGTGAAACGTAATGGTTTGCTATAGGCAAGGGAAAACCATGTACAGAGGTCAGTAATAGGAGACAAGGGTGTAGGGGCGAATGCTATAATTTGTTTTTATACAGATTTACAATGCGGGGATTAACATGAGACCGAAGCAATCACCCAAATAGATGTGTCACTTTGATCAGTCTAATGTATTTTTTGTTATAACTAAACCCTAATTTCCTAAAATTCCAGTCCTCGCAACCTTCCGCGTTAAAATACATTCCTGTTGCACATTGCTTATCACGGATGAGAGATAACATATTGCAAATTCTGTAGAGGGCATATTCAAATGATGTGCTGCGTGAAAAGACTTCGTATTTGAATCGCGGCTATTGGTGAACAATAGACGTCGTGGTGGGTAGCGAGGACTAAAGTTTGGACAACTGCAGTATACACTAGGAAATTATGCCAATGTTAAATCTTTTAAATGCTAACTTGTAAAGGTTTGTATTCAAATTCAGCAAATCCACACAATTGTTTTTTTTATATTTTTCGAACGTTGTTCTGCGTTTATAGGCTACGTGGGTTTGTTTACCTCAGTGAACACATTTGCACTCTCATGCTATGCAGGACAGTCATGTCACTTGTATGAAAATAATAAAATACACCAATGCTTTGTTTTGGAATACATTTTATATAAACCAATGCAATCAAACGCAGCATTGTTTAACAAACTTGATGTCGTGAAGTGTGCCACGTAGTTTAGTGTAAGAAGCTCGACTGAGGCTTTAAAATCTATACAGTTGTAATGCAGCTCTCGGAGACGCCGCCTTGTCTTCTGTATATTTATTAAGAATAAAGTCCAATGACAACTCCACACGTAACCGCGAGTGACTCTGTACACTTGGGTAGTGACACATTCTGAGACAACGTAGCTTACAATCTCAAGATAACTCGCAGACGACGGAGACGACTCGATCCAAGGAGGCGACGACCTCGACGGGAGCTCCCCACACCAAGCCGCCCCAAGCCTCCGCCCCAAGCCTCTGCCCGCGCTGCTGCTGATCTTCGCCCGCTCTGGCCACGCCATGATTCCAGAATTCTTCTCTCCGCACCTGGCCCTGCCGATCACCGCCATTATTACACTTTACCGCCATTGGATCCCGTGCTCCCCCACACGTGACCCTGTCAATGCTCGTCTCATTAATCATCATTAGCCCGTCCCTGGGGAACCAATAGATCGCAACACGACGCAATCGTCATCAGGGGTGGGACAACCACAGCAAGAAAGACCCATAGGCCTACTTCAGCAGTTTTTTCTTGCTGTGGTTGTCCCACCTGATGACGATTGCTTGTGTTGCGATCGAAACGTCGCGATCTATTATTTTTCTACCTACGTGACTTTACCGAAGAACCAAAGAGTTAAGCTTCAAATCAAGATTGTCATTACACAGTGAAGCATTATAACATCCACGGTGTAGTTTTAGAAGCTCCGCATAGTCACCGCTCACACTGTCCCTGGGATCACCCTTAAAGCTGGAGGATGTGGAACCAGAGAAGGGTACTTCCAACCACTAGAGAAGCAGCAGATGAAATGCGTCAACAAAGTCAAGTGTAATACACACATCAAATTACTCCAGTGGCTTAATGTTTAAGTGTCTAGTTATCTTCCTCCAGCAGAGCATGCTGTCAACTCCCTGCTCCTGTTCAAGCCCACACTCAAGACTCCATTTTTACTTTGCCTATGAATGACCGTCTCTCTCTCATTATAAAACATGCCAAATGTGTCTACATTCAACTGGAGTATAATAAGCTGGCTGGGGGGGCTTTGCCGAATGGAGTTCAAGCATAAGCACGGGTGGAGCTGCTGCCTCGGTACAAAGGGGAGAATTCCCTTGGTGAATGATGCAGATGTAGCCACATGGGGGGCCTTCAGCTCTTCAGTTCAGCACCACCTGCTGAGTGCGTTCACGGTGAAAGACTGATGGTTTTCCTCCCTGTTGCTTTGCCAGCACTCATCCATTCAGATCACACACATTTAGAAGTTGTCACGTGTAGTTTACTTCTTTACATGATGCTTACAGAAAATGGCAACTTTGGTTCATTAAAAATAATTACATGTGGAGAGAAATAAATGCGCATTCGCTTCAGATAACTTTGTTGTTAAAGGAAATGGACCATCAATAGAAAATCAAGCCTTAACGTCTGTTACTAACCTCAAACATCAGGTGAAATGCGGTCATATTTTTTGCAAAGCTCTTTGCTTGAAGTTGTAAGGTTACAAGTTCAAATGACGGCCAGTGGTTGACTACACACATTGTTGCTGCATAGTTAAAATGACAGTGGTCCCCCTCGGGTTAACAATATTAATTGGTTCCATGAAAACCATCGTCAATAGAAATGATCGTTAATAGAATATAGGAAATACACAATTTATCTACCTTTATAAACCCTGGTCGAGGCATCCTTCACATTGAAACCTTTGAATTTGTCCTGCTGAATAGTCGTGAAAATGATGAATTGGGGCAGGCCATATTCACTAACCAGAGCACTTGTTTTTACACCTATTTCGTGTTTTTCAATAATTTCCTGATTAATTTGCACACCAATTGTTTTGTTCACTTGTCTACATATGCATTTTAGGGGCCTTTGTGATTGATCTTATTTAACTTTTAAGTAAAAAACAAGGTATTCAAGAGAGCTGTTTCCATAAGCAACATACATTAAACATTGCAAAGCTAGCCAGTTACTATCAAAACACTCATGAGAGGGCATCGCTGATTGGCTGAGGTCTGCTGAGTCCACTTAGGAGCGCTCCGATTTGCCGTTAATCGAAATATCGTTAATCGATGGCATCGTAAACCGAGGGACCACTGTAAAAAACCAGTGGCCGTCTTATGGAAAAACTGGCCGGTCATGGGAATGTTAAATTTTCTCCCCTGGGTCAGGGTCACCAATAACAAAGCAGTGCCATCCCATTGATTGTTTGACCTTGGAGACACTGCAAAAGTTCGATGTGGTTAGGTAACCCTTCACATGAGCACAGCGAACAATGAGTGGGCTGCACACAGCGTGGATGAACTGTGCGCGCTCTGCAGCAGCAGCAATCGCAACGTGTCGAGTGGGGCGAACCCTTGCTCATCCCATGTTCGTGCAGGAATCAGCACTTTACCGTCTCGTCCTTTTGCTCAATGATTCCCGTAGGTGGGCTCATTGCTTTCGCGGTACAGGTCCAGGTAGCGAAGAGTCTTCTTGTGTGGGTACTTGACTTGCGGTGGGTGGTATGGCTTGGGCCAGTCGTACTCAAACACTGGCTCACGCATATCTGAAAATTAACACAATGACACCGAGTGTTTTAAGTGCACAATAGATAATTTTGGCTCGTTGATGGATCCTCGCAAATGTCCTCTTAAACTTGCTCTAATGCCTTTACTAATAACTCGTAATATTGCTTTGACTTGGCATTAATAATTGGATTTATCAGAAATGCGCATTGTATTTTTTCCCAGATTTTTTAATTATTATTTTGTATTATTGCAATGGAGTGTTCAAATCATAATGGTGGCTCATTAAGGAAAACAATTTCAGCTAAATTGTATTACACAGGGCTCTAACTAGAAAAGTTTTCACAATTAAAAAAAGTACTACGAAGCAGAAACTAATATTCACTGCAGAATGTGCAGAGTTAATTGCATTCAACACGAATGCAGAATTGTATCATTACAACACATGTGCACAATTGCAGTATTTTTTAAAAATGTAATGTTTCAGTGAAGATGAGCATATCCAATGCTGCTGATGTTACAATACCTCTCCCCATTGCTTCCTTTCCACATGACCATCACCATCTTGGCTTCAGCTCTTCCCCTAAGCTGCCAGCCGATAGGCACTCATTCAAATGGCAGTTTCGGTAACCCACCATTGAAGGATGCTCACTACCGGCCGGTATGTGAACATGTGCCTATGACAAAACATGCCTATTACAAAACCAGTTTAACACGTAGGCTTTCGCGACCAATATCCATAATAGAGGGTTTTTTGGGTTAGATCGCGTAATTATATAAATGTGTCGTTAAACCCGCCAATACCCGACACAGCCAATTAGTAAGGGTTGTCACGTAAACAGAACGTGCCAATTCGTCTCTAGTACAGCACACCGGTGTGTTGGAGAGCCAAGTCACAAAATTTACAATCTGAGTACGACGTTTCGCCAGTAATTACAACTAGCTTCAACAGGCGACAGCCAGATTTGTGGAGAAGTCCACCTGTTTCGTTCCATATATAGAGGCATAGATGTGGCGACCACACTTCTGCGCTCTTGCGCAAAGTTGGGGGGGGGGATTAATGAGTCAACGTACATTATGCATGCGCATTATGCGAGCCGTTTCATCTTGTCCTTCCTGCCCATTGTGCGTATTAAAAGAGCGTACCAACGGTCATCCCTGCACCAGTTGTAGGCACTCCTATGACTGCCTTCCACTGTCACCAAACACTCTGCTTCTCCTACTACCCGCTCTCATCTACTCCGCACCTCACCTACTCCGCACCTCACCTCCTCTGCATCTCAGCTGCTGCCCTCTCCTACGCTGTCCCGTACCCACTCACCCGTCTGTCACGGGCGGGGGGTTCAGCCAACACCGCCCGGCGACGGCGTGAGGGGCGAGGTCCCGTTGACGGCTCGAGCGGCAGCGGCGAGAAGTCTTCTTTCTTGGTCCGTGAACAACTCAACTCAGCTCGCGCACGCTCCTGCTTCTATACCCCTCCTCATTCCGAGTCCTCACGTGCTTCCCACTTAAGCTGTCGCTTTCGCCTGTCGCACTCATTAATCCCTTATCATCACCCCCAACTCCCGTCTGTCCGGCGCCAACCTCCTGCCCCAGCGCACACACCTGCTCGTCCTCGATTGCACCTGCTCAACTGCGTGCACTGCGTATATCTCTACTCTACATAAGTATGGTGGCCCGTATAGGCATGAATTTAAACAAGGTATTATTTGATGATTCACTACCACGCAGCATTATCTCGGTAGCTATGCGAACGGTTAAAATTATTTTATTTCAATTTCGATAGATTATCTAATTAGTCTTGGCCAGTAGTAGCTAGTTTTGCACAGCACTTCAACATTATCAACATCAATTGAGTGTCCTTGTTGGCACGCGTGTTCTGCTACTACTGACAGTTGTATTTGGGAGCATTTAATATTTCTTTGATGCTCTTTTAGTCTCGTGCTGATCATTCATCCTGTTTGCCCAACATAGCATTTGCCACAAGTGCAGTTAATTCTGTACACACCTTCTGGTGATAACTTCGGTAATTCATCTTTTGTGTAAGAAATTAATTTCGACGAGGTCGAAATGGTAAAATAACACAGCGTTTACCGAAAGAAAACGCATACGGACGCCTATCTGAATGCAAAGTCACACCATCACCCCGCACAGAAATCTGCTCTTATCAAGACGCTCATTCATCGAGCTAAGAAAGTGTCAGATGGTGACAGTCTGAGAAGTGAAATTAAACATGTTAAAGAAGCGCTGCAAATGAACGGTTACGATGCACAAATAACAGGGCATTGAATGCCAAAACCAAATGAAATAACAAGAGCATTGAAACTACCCAAGTATTTAAAACTATTAAAATACCTTGATTTAAAGCTTTCGTGACTGCAGGAATTCATATTCTTTGGGTCTTTCGGGAAAGCCACGTAAATATAAAAATAATAAAAATATCACGACGTTTCGATTGCAACACAAACAATCGTCATCAGGTGAAAACAATATAGTGGGAGAGCTGCAGAAGCAGGTTGTTTATAGGTTTGAGATGGGTTTAGCCCAAGGGTAAGGGGGTGGGGCTAGAGATGGAATTTGCATGTGAATGTAAGATCGGAGCTGGATGTCTCACTAGCACAGCCACCGTTGCGGTGGTTCGCTTACATTGACATGCTAATCTCTCACAATACAATGGCCACCGCCACAGCCAGTCGTCGTGGAGGTATATCAGCTCTCCGATCCTACATTTACATGCAAATTCCATCTCTAGCCCCACTCCCTTACCCTTGGGCTACACCCATCTCAAACCTATAAACATCCTGCTTCTGCAGCTCTCCCGCTATATTCTTTTCACCTGATGACGATTGTTTGTGTTGCGATCGAAACGTCGTGATATTTTTTTTATTATTTTTCTATCTACGTGGCTTTACCGAAAGACCCAAAGAATATCAAAATACCGTACATTGTGGGAGTAACTGATAAACTAGCCAGATGTTTGGAAAAACAAAACATCTGAGTAAGATTTGGCACAAAACATAAAATACAGAAATTAATATCTGGCACAAAAGATGTATTACCGAAGCTATCACCAGAAGGTGTGCACAGGATTAACTGCACTTGTGGCAAATGCTATGTTGGACAAACAGGACGAATGATCAGCACGAGACTAAAAGAACATCAAATAATATTAAATGCTCCCAAATACAACTGTCAGCAGTAGCAGAACACGCATGGCCAACAAGAACACTCAATTGATGTTGATAATGTTGAAGTTCTGTGCAAAACTAGCTACTACTGGCCAAGACTAATTAGAGAATCTATCGAAATTGAAAGAAGTAAAAATAATTTTAACCGTTCCGATAGCAACCAACTTAGTGGTGCGTGGAAGCGAATAATCAAGTAATACATTGTTTAAATGCATGCCTATATAGGCCACAATACTTGATTAGGGATAACCGTTGGTACAGCTATTTTAATACACGCAATGGACAGGAAGGACAAGATCAAAGAGCTCACATTGTGCGCATGCATAATGTGAGTTGAATCATGAATCCACCCCCTCTCCCCACTTTGTGCAAGAGCGCAGAAGCATGGTCACCACATCTCCGCCTCTATATAAGGAAGGAAACAGGTGGACTTCTCCACAAATCTGGCTGTCGCCTGATGAAGCTAGTTGTAATTACTGGCGAAACGTCGTACTCAGATTGTAAATGTTGTGGCTTTGCTCTCCAACATACTGGTGTGCTGTGCTAGTGACGAATTGGCACGTTCTGTTTACGTGACAACCCTGACTAGTTGGCTGTTGGGTGGTGGCCGGTTTAATGACACATTTATATATTTACGCGATCTAACCCAAAAATATTACAAAACCATCCGCAGAAAGAGCCCGACGTCATCAGATCTTAGAATCTAAGCAGGGTTGAACTTAGTGCTTCGATTGGTGACCACCATGCACAAAACAGTTGTTATAGACTGTTGCAGGGCGACATTGCGGGCAGCACAGCAATATGTATTGTTGGACAATACTTCTATGCTCCCTACCTTCGCCAACCCACAGTGAAGTGTGATCAAATAAATTCGCCACGACTCACATGTGTGGGGAGGCCCTCATCCAGTAGTGGAATGACAAAACATTACGTTGTATTCAATGAATGCTGGTCCTTTGGGCTTTGTGTTGCAACTGCATGTTCCTCACCGAGTGTGTTGTGGAAGATATCTGTGACAGACTCGTCCCAGTGGCTCTGGAAGAATGCGATCCCGGCCGGAGTCAAGTCATCCTCATGCTTCTTATAGAAGTCAAATGTCCGGAATGTGCGCTCTTTCAGGCTGCGACTGTAGAAAAAATAAGGAGACGGAAAGAGGAACACATGGGTTTGAGAACAAATGTAAGTTAAAGACATCATTATTACTATTAAAAAACGTGGACTTGGATAGGCCATGGCACTAGAAGGGATGAGGCCGGTGGTTAAGACTAATGAAAGAGTGAACATACCCGGGAGAATGTCTACCATGGAGATGGAGAATTAAAATCACCTCAGGAGATAGATGGATTGCTGCATCGCTAGATTGTAAGGGACCGCGATGGCGTGGGGAGGGGGGAAGCTTTCATCGTTGACGATGGTGGCGAGTCGCATTGACACACGAGTGAATGAACGTAACAGGTGGGAGGGGATCTTCGGTGCATGTGCTGCATCAGCCCTCACCATGGCTCTGGCCGAATCTCTGTGCCAAAATCGAGGAGGTGCTCCTGCTTGTAGAGGAGGAACACGAGACGGTGATAGCCGGTCCCCTTTGCCGGGAACGGTGTCAGATAGTGGCACACAGTCTGTCCCATTGACACCCGGCCTCCCGGTATGTTCCCGCTGGAACGCACACGCACTGTGTCAAGGTCATGTCTAATTTCACGTGTGTGCACCATCTATATACTATAACAATTCCAGTCTTTCTCATCTGCCAATGGTTGAAAGACAATCCATGCCATGTCGGTAATGGGTAGGGGTTGGCAACCTGCAGCTCCAGAGCTGCGTACGGCTCTTCAAGGCCTGCTTCACGACGTTAGTTATTCAGGACCACAGTCTCTCGTATTCACATGCATTGCGGCTCTTGAAATATTTTGGTTGTCGACCCGTGACCATGGGTGTTTTTTGACCAACTCCATACTAATCAGCGTGAGATGTTGAAGGTTTGATGGACAGGACCGGTTCAGATATCAATTGCCACTTGTGTGAGCTGGGAATCAAACTAATATGGCCAGGTTTACTGTAGGCACTACTCCACCCCCATACACTATATCAGGACAGATATCTCCTCTTTATGGCATACAATTTGTATTTATATGGGGTCTAAATACAACCGCATCTCACCAAGACGTATAATACAGTGTGTCTCCTGTGGAAAGAGGCACATTCGTTTACTTTATAAAGACCGAGACAAAGGCAAAAGAGAATAGAGTTTCGTAGGCTGATAGTGATCCCCTACTGACACAGACACGGCACCAATGGGTGGACAACTTCACACCTGCCTGCCTTTCTTTGCCTCCCCTAGTGCTGAAACTTAAACACTGCACCAGGTACTCATCAGCTGTGAATTTGCAAGTTTAGTTTTTACACTTGTAAAATTGTTAAGTATTGCTCTTAAATTTGTTTCTATATTATCCTGTTTTTGTGTGAGTTTATGTATGATCCTTTATAAATCTCCACTATTGCTGACCAGCTTGGGCTGGATACCTGTAAAAAAGAATTGTTAATAACTCATCAGGTTGCTTCAGCTTAAATCAAATGTTTATGTATACGTACCAATGCCTGAGACAACCATAACATTAAGCTGATACATGAACAATTCAATATTAAAGTGAATACATAAAAAAAACCTGACCTGTTTAGGGTATTAATCCAATGACAAAAGAATAAATTTCAGTTAAAAACTGCATAAACACCAACTAATCAAGCATGCTTGTGGAGAATGTTAATAATGAACATAACTCATTCCCTTATTGGTATTTCCACTTAAATACGTTTTTTTAAATACAACATCTTAGCAGCATTTAATTCAACCAATGCTGGTGAGCAAAATGTCAACATTATTTGATCTTCACTCATGTCGTATCGGTGTAGACTTACACAAACCAATGTAGGTATTCTGACTCGTTATCCTGCAAGTGGCCATCTGCAACAGGCGAGATCAGAACATTGTTGGGACTTATCCAATGTGAAACCCTTGATTACCCCTACTCACAAAATATGATTTGTCATAGTACATCAAAGTTTCAGTTATACAGTATAATTTCGCAAAATTATAGTAATATATTTGTGCATCAACATAATTGGAACATTTACAAGAACATTATATTTTATTAAACGTAATTACTCGGAATTAAAGGTTTAACATGCCACTGGATTAAATAGTAAAAAAAAATTAATTAGGCACATAAAAAATAATACGAAAATGCATAAACATAAAAAAAATTCAGATTAATAAAACACCATTAACTCTACCTGTTGTAAAGATGTATGAATTGTACATTTCTAACAATGTTTATAAAACATGTAATTTTAGATTATATAATTGACATAGTAACATTGACATAATTTAAGTTGGATATTTGTGTGCAGCACCCTGGAATGAAATGGTTCCATGTTGATAAAAGTCGTACCGAGATTAGTTAGGATGAGCGTCCAGAGCGAATCTTCATTTGCTTCGAAAGTTACTTCTGGAGCCTCTTGCGTCTTTGGGTGTGACAAACGGGTCAGTGAAGCTCACTAAAGTTTAAAAAATACTCAAAAGAGACTATTGGTGGGGGTTAACTAAATTGTACTTTTTAGAAATAATTCATTGTAATTTGTAAATCTACATGACAAAGGGGTCATTCTCAATTACCCACACACTGCATACGTTATTCAAGCATTCACAAATGAAAAATGTATGCTGGGTGGTGCTGTGTTAGAACATTCGACTAACAGTTGCAAGGCTGCAAGTTCAAATCCGAATCAGAGATTAACAAATCTGCAACATCCCTACAGGATCAATACCATGATTATAACTTTGTGAAAGGTCAAGAGTGGCCCTATGAACATACTGGCCCCCGGCATGGAAATGTGGAATTTCAGCCACTGCCTCAGGAATGACAACGGTGATGACAACCGCTCCATTGCTCGTTAGAACGTGGAGACCACCCTCTCAATTTATACAAATATGCTCATGACATTTCGAATATATTGCAAAGGCGAATATATTGCAATGGGACCATTTATGTCACAGACTCTGTGCTCGGCTAATAAACAATCATGTGGCTGAGCTTGGATTGAAATGGTAAAGGAATCCGGAGGAGGGCGGCATCGCACATCTTCCCACCTCGAAGGGCATGAGCACGTTGCCGTAGTAGACGGGTGCAGTGGCATCCTCTTTGGGCAGGGCGTACGCGACGCGCAGCATCACACGCGGCACGAACTCGGCGCCTTTGTACATATCCCGGTAGATGCCGTAGTGCGAGACGATGCCATGGATGTGCTGGGGCCCTGTGGTTTTCTCCCAGTCAGCCCGCACCTCGTCCAGTGGGATTTTCACTGCGCAGAGTAGAGGGAAACAATGAGATGAATCTTGGCACGAAGTCAAGTGCAATGTTAAATGTGCCACATGTTACATTGTGTCTTTACCACCAACCCAAGCAGATGTCATTTGTATAACACCAGCATAGAAGTTCAGTATCTAATTATTTGTAATCAAAAGGACGTGTGGTATACAGGTAGTCCTCTACTTACGATGGAGATGCGTTACGACGACCCCATCGTAAGTCGAAAATATCGTAAGTCGAAGATGGCCTCGCCTACCCAGGAGTCTTAAAGAATGGTGATTATTTAGCAAAACAGAGCAATTTACAGTACCGTACTGTATATACTATATACTGTATGGCTTTATTAATTACAATACTGTATTGCACAGTAAAATGTAAAGTAAAAAAAACAAGGTAAATTCTTAGCCTACCTATATGAACTGCAATTTAATAGAAATTTTTTTCAGGAAACAATCCTATCTGCTATAAAAAACTTTGAACATGCATTGAACGTATCGTGGTAACCTTAAAATGAAATCGCTAAAGCTACGTATCACACATGCATTGAAAGTATTGTAACGTATCATATTGTATTGTACTCGCCAAGATTCTGCCCGTCGTCTGCATACTTGAACGATGTTAAGTTGTTGATGGCAATTTTGTGGTATCGCTATCGCCATCGTAAGATCGAAATATCGTAAGTCGGACCATCGTAACTCGGGGACTACCTGTACAGTGTTTCCTTTTAACAACACTGATTGCAATACATTTTCAACACTTTGAAAACTATACTATATAACCTGAGAATGATGATTCTTAATATTTGCCACCCAAAATATGTCACACTCAAATGACACTATGGTGGGGTTTAATACCTAGAGTACTGAGTCAGCACTGCTGAGTGGTTTCAAACATGATGCAAGTGGGTTCTCGAGTGTAGTGAGTTGATGATCTCAGCCTGCTCGCCAATGACTGCACACACAAAAAAAGGAAACTTTTATTTTTTTCCCTTTGTTTGGCTTATTTAAACTCTAAGCATACTTTATTTTAGTTCCAATGGCATATGAGAGGGCATCTAATCTTGTGTACCAAGCACAGATAAAGAGACGAATTAAAGTCTTCAGAAGTAATTTCATGACATCATATTCAGGTGCAGCATCGTATGGTGCATTGCTTTTTGCCAAAGTACCTTAAAGGAGAGTTCTTCACCTCATGGCATAATGCCACATTGGCAATTGTAAACTAAATATCTGCTTGCCGAGCTGTGACCGCATAACCCATGCCCAGGGTTGTCACACCACCTCTGAGCTACCAAGAACCGGGATATAATATTGTGAAAATATCTCACAGTACCAAAAGAGGGGTGAATGACATGTATGCAACTTAAATAAAGCGGTGACTTTTAATGTCTTGCGGGTTACAGACTTATAGATTTCTCAGGATAGCTACCTTAATAAGAGGACCCGCTTCTGGGTAAACTATGACAGGGTAGCAATCCTATTCACGTGTGCTAATTGGAGATACGAGGAAGGATAACAAAATAAACACAAAAAGCAGTTCAAAAGAAATTAGTTTGTCAATCTAGATGATTTAAAAGTCCATAGCTCCAGTGGCTTCCTAATAGCAGGAAGAGAATTGCAGACGGCCGCAGAAGCACATCTGAAAGCACACGATGCAGTGACCGCCTTTGTTCGATGGGCAGCCAAAAGCCACCGAGAGGAAGACTGGAGTTCGTGTGATGGTTTACGCTCCTTGACAGTATCAGCGAAGTACTGTGGTTAATTTGTGGCAAGCACTTTGTGTGTAATGAGTGCAACCTTATAGCAACTTCATTGCTGCTTCAGTGCATGGCTGCTCACGTGTTCGCATCCTGGCAGCCCTTTCCAGGTCGGCATTCCTCCGGTTCTCCCGCAGCACGGTCCTTCGCGCCAGCCTCTCTGCCGCGCGTGCAGGGCGCAGGTGCGGTAGCCCGATGTCGACGGGCCGCCTTGAGCCATTCTCATCGGGTTTCACTTTTGCTGAAAAATATAATAAATGATTACATTCTGGATTTTTAAATATATGATCACATGATATGGATTTCTGCAGGCATGAAAGCTTCACATCATATTTAATTATAGTTTAAAAAATATATATGCTTACATATCTTGTTAAAAAAATACGATTTATTAATATGATTACATATGAAAACATGATCACATTAAATGATTACATGTGAAAATATGATTACATATTATGACATCATATGTAATCATATTTTCTTTTATCCAGGAATGCCTTTCCTATTCCCACTTAAAGTTACCACCTCTGAGGTACAAAAAACTGGAGCAGAACTACGCTCTTGTTATTCTGCCCTTGGCAGTGTGACAGCTACCTCAAAAACGTATGATCCTGGGATAACCAGGACAGATGGCAATGATAGTTCCAAGACTTTGTCCAGAGGGTTCCACCCACATTGGGATGTTTGGCCTATTTAATTCATGTGCATGCCTTTTGGAAGGAAACTAGATAATCCCACACATTGGGATGGGCTAACACTTGAAGGTCCATAAGACAGGTTTACAAATTCAGTTTGCCATCTTCTGTCCACCATCCAGCCCAGTTAGATTTTGGAGTTTCACAAACCCGCGCGATTCACAAACCCTTGCCTCCAAAGCAACTAACCACAGGCGAGCGATATTACGCCACATCCTATTACAGGAACTGGAAAGGGCGCTATATACATCCTAAATAGAACCGAATAGGGCTTGGCAGTGTGGCCATCTCTTGGCAGTCTAGTCATCTAAAGGTCTTGGCAGTGTGGCCATCTTTTCGCTAGACTGCCAAGCCCTGGAGTAGGATGTGGTGTAATATCACTTCGCCTGTGGTCAGTTGCTTTGTAGGCAAGGGTTGAGAAGGTGCGGTGGCATCAATGGGTTTGGTCGTGATGATATCTTGATCTTAATTTGTGCACGTCGAATTACCCTGTCTCTGCACCGACAGCTTGTTCTGAGGGAAGGAGGGCCCCCTTCGGCCCAATGCCCAATGAAGACATTGATGTGCGGCATCTCTTGGCCAGACTGCCACACACCTCCGTTGTAGAGCATGAAGTCGCGGTACGTCTTCCACCACTTGTGCTTAATTCGCTCAGCCTCTGCGCGCTTGTAGTAGGGAGTGTAGCTGCGGTACTTCTCCAACTCGTCCAGCTTCCGCACATCGATGTCCTCGTTGGGCATTGGGCCCAAGGGGGCCCTCCTTCCCTCGGCACAAGCTGTCGGCGCAAGGAGAGGGTAATTCGACACGCACAATAAATTAAGATCAAGATGTTATCACGAGCAAACCTGTTGATTCCTCCGCACCTGGTTAACGTGTTCTACCCTCCTCCAGAACCAGAAGCTAATGCAGAGTAGACACGCGACCTCCAAGATCTGCCCCTGGCCGAATCATCCCACTATCTCCTCTGAGGTCTTCTTCCTCTTGGTCGCGATTCGTGGACACAACGCCAATGCCCAACCACATCCTGCACACACGTACTAACAGTGCAACCGTTTGATGTTGTTGTTGCAAAGGGCGTTCATCAATGTATTATCCACTATTACATACTTCTGACGGCAGTTAGGGCGATAAAACTCTTCGTATGAACACTTGGAGGTTGGAAGTATTCAGGGGTTTGAGAAGTGTTCTTCACCGCAAAGCCCGCGGGCCCCTGGTGACCTTTAGTGCGGCCCCCGACTATACAGAAAAGTAAAAACACCCCCCCCCCCCCCCCATTGCTGTCAAACCTCAATGATTCCAATTGTGGCGATCCCCACACTGATGTCTTATTGGCGAAAGGGCCCCTCTGAAAATGAGTGACGAACACTGGATCAGCGTCTCCCATGCGTCTTAACCTCCACGTTTACGCCTCGCCATAAGCGACGCGCTTCGCACTGAGACTTTGGAGAGTCCAGGGTGTTCGCCAACATCGCGACTCAGCTTGTTTCAAATGATTCCGGTGACGCGATGTTTATTTTGTTTAACGAGGAGAGATCTCAAAACACCAGGATAGTCTCGTTTTCAAAAGTGGCCTGGGGTAATAGTCTGAGAGTAAGGGGCAATTATTGCTTTCCCAATTTAGTTATTTTGCGGGCAATTTTCAAATGTGGACCCTGACGCCGGCACACGATGGGCCTGCTCCTGCGAATACCGTCCAGTGTGCACCTGCGCCGATTCCGTAACCTTCGCCGAGTTTAAGTATACACAGGAGACACGAGCGAGGACGCCGGTACTGGTGGTGATGACTGCTTAGCACGGCTTGGCTACGTATGGTGCGAAGGAAGTTTAACGTACATACAGATGGATACTGTGGTGGCATTGAGGGAGTGATAATGGTGATGATTTCGACACAAGATGTTGACGCTAACACCAAAACCAACTCTGCCTGCTGCCTATGATGATACAAATCCAAGTTCGCAGAAAGTTGATGCTGTTAACGATGATGATCATCCTACTGCTGATAGGTAAGGCAGTCAATGATGGCAGTTGTGACATCAGACTCGTGGTGGTGATGCTGACAATGGCCATCGTGATGCTATTGCTGCCGCTGCTGCCAATGCTGCCGATGCTGCTGCTGCTGTTGTTGTTGTTGATAGTAAACGAACCGGTTGTTCTCAAGGCGCGGCTGAGTCCCAGTTGCTTGGCCACCGCCGCGGCGAAGCGGCCTCTCGTCGCCAGCCCCGCCATGACCTTGCCTTCGTTACCGATTCGCCCCGTGGAGTCGATTACCGCCCATCTAATCGATATCTCGATTCCCACACCCACTGACAACGTTTGGAATGGATAACACATTTTATATTCGATTCCGATTTAACAGCTGCGCCAATGGTAGGAATCGATTAATAAGTCGTGATAGTTATAGGCCAGCTGAATCGATTCCTGTCGGTGAAAGTGACCATGTGCACGCGCTATCGGATTTGTTAGAGCGCATGAGTGGAATTCCGGCGCGCGATTGGTGCAGGCCAAAGCACGTGACTGCGCAGGTGAGCCAATGGGATGAATGACTGCGTGCGTTTCTAGTGTATGGAATACAATAGGAGGGACGTGCACCCTCATTGAGGATCCTGACTGCAACCAAAATTCTACTTAAACCATTCCGGCAACTCGCTTGTTACGAACGCCTTATTATCGTACAATATCTTTAAATTATAAGCATTATCATTGTAATATATGTTCTGGTACGCATTTTTATAACTTAGAAATTGCTTCATAAACGGTTGTTGAATAGTATTAATAACATCGCTGCATAGACTGGTTCCGGTCCTTTCACCTACGGTGGCCGAGCGGCGCATAAACGGAAACGCGTTTCACGTGGCCCCCACGTGAAACGCGTTGCTGCTGTAGCTGCTGTAGCTCCCTCGTGTGGCCTCAAGCCGCGATTACCGTTCCACAGCGGCCGCAGGACGATTCTCTCGCTACGGGTCGGGCGGGTATCTAAATAATGTTGCCTTAGTTTTACTGTTGGAGCCTTAAACATTTACGTTGCATTGTAGTAATCCTACAAATGGTCTCGTGTAACTAACATGGCTTGCAGCGAGCAACAATTCTACAACACACTGCTGGGATGCTGGGAAAGGGCGTCCCCCTCTAACGACTGCGAGGAGTGTCGACGTTCCTGGTCTTATGTTCTTCCACCTTCACGAGTGGCTAATCACAATTTTTTACGGCATTGTTTTAATGCTTAGACAGGAGCTTCCGCTTGATGCACGTTTCATTTGTATGTCCAGTGACGTCTCTATAAAGGTAGACGTACAGTACCGAGAGCCAATCTGACGGGATCTTTCCGTACGTATCTCTGCAGTAGAAAGTAAAACCAACATGCCATGCCTTGCACAAACCTGCACACGCAGTAGGCCAATATCACAGATCGCTTCTCGCAAGGGAGCGGCTTTTATGAACTCAGTTCGGGGGCTCTGGAGGTGGTCACGATCTGTGAGCTGTGAGCCACCAGGGCTGAGTGAGCTTCCCCCGGCTTCAGGTTCCCCGCAGTCCGCCTCGCCCGACCTGCACGACCACGAGGCGACTCTGTACGTACACGTGAGTGACCCCCCCCACCACCAACTCCATACTAAAGTTGAAGATGCCACAAGGTTTTGTGGGCTGGAGGGAGGAAGGTCTGTTAAAAAGAAACGGCTCATGTCCACGTGCATCCGTAGAAGTGTGAGAAGGCACACGGACGTGGCATCATAGCAGCACAGTTTACAATCCACCGCCTCTTCGGCAGTAGATACACAGCCCTCGGCTCTTGTGTGTCTGGGGCCGTCCCACGCTCGGTCGGTTTGAAGACTCGTTGTGGAGAAACTAAAACACCGCCGACTGCTCCCATCGCCCTCCAGTGGCGGTCACCGCAGTGACCTCTCGCTGACCCCCGTGGGTTGTTCGTGGAACGCGGTGAAGTCCACGGAACCTGCCACACGGAGTGGTGTTGAAATGGGACAGACGTGCTGAGGGCAATCACTACCAGAAGCCCTTAATAGTGCAGTAACTACGTTTAGGGCAGCAGAGGTCAATGCAGATAAACAATTGTACTGTGCTCTCTATGCTCTCGCCAGTGAGCCCACACTGACCACCACGCTCGACCCGCACGGCGTGGGGAGGCCTTCATCCAGCAGTGGATTGTCAAAGGGGCCGTACAAATATATTGTAATTACCAGAGGTGGGACAAAGTCATTGTTATGCAAGTCCAAGTCGAGTCTGAAGTCATCAAATTCATGACTCGAGTCTGACTCGAGTCCAAGTCACATGACTCGAGTCCACACCTCTGCTAATTACTGTATCAAGGTTGCTGCTGCACGGTAACCTTTTTGAGAATCCATTACCGGTTCCGAAAATCAGGATGCGGTAAGGGGCCGTCCATAAATGACGTCACGCACCTGGGGGGGTTTGAGAAATGTGACGTCACATCAAAATGCGCAACTTTAAATAAATATAGAATTGTTATAACAACACCAATTGAATACGCACTACAATGACAATAGTTTAAAGCGATTTGAAGCATGTCTTGTTTTCAAAATGGAAATATGGTTTTTGGGGGGTGGGGGCAGAGCTTTGTGACGTCATTTTTGAGGGGGGGGGTCTGACTTTTTGTGACGCCGTGTGACGCGGTGGGGGGGGGGGTCAAAAATCGCGTGACGTCATTTATGGACGGCCCCAAACCCCGTGAATGTATAATGGTGAGAGGTGGGCATACCCACATTGTACCCCACCACTCACGACCTGCCGATGAACTGCGGTCACCCGTCCACACTGCTGCTGGGTGGACAAACGCGGTCGCGACGATGTAGTAAGAGACGTGGCCCCATTGCTTCATTTGCTGTGCCCAGACATGGAATCGACCCGAATCGCAAGTCCCAGTGTGCTAATTATACCATCACGCGATCACTCTTAATTTCTGATAAAAGATAAACGCGTTTATTGAAAGACATTTCAATATGCGCTCCAAACCGGTAACCACGTTTCCCCGATTTTCTCCCCGTGCGGTTACCGGTAATGCCAACAAACAGCTGATGTTTAATCGTCCCGGCAGTCGCCACGTGTTTACGGCAGCTCCACTCCCACCACTCAACCCTTTCGGCAGGGGGCTCCATTGCGACGACCTTGGGAGGCAACTGTGGGTCGGTTGTGGCAGAAATCGCATTGAAACGTGGAGACAGATGTGTGAAGGAGACACATCGTCCGATTCTTTGTTTTATTTACATTCTCCACAGCGGTGCTAATGACTATCTGCGTCGAACTATAGGAGCCATATCGACAAAGGATCATTGCCCGTAAGATCGCAAGTTTCCCTGACTTGAGACGCCGTCGAAAACGAGCTCGCGTTTGCTTGTCCTGACACAATGATGCTCAAAGTAGACTCTCTCAGAAGACTGTGCGGCTCTTTAATAACGACAATAGTTGTATATCTTTACTATGGATGGATGTATGAAGGAGACTGCTGGTTTATTTTACGATTCATCGTGGATGGAATTGGACATGTTGCTTTGCCGGTACAGCAGCACGTCTATCAGAATCAGCAGCACTCCAATAATATAATACACACATTCTTAAATGTCTTAAAAATCTGCAAATTCTAAAAGTATTACAACAGTTTTAATTTGGGGCACCCCCACGGTTCATGATAACTCAAAAGTGCCAGAGTTCCTAAAATCCACATTTTAAGAGTGGATTTTGGATCTATTTTGTGAGCGGCTAATTCCTCTGTGACGGAGATTTTTTTTTTTTTAACGCTGCACATTGCAAAGGAGCAAGTGACTTTTTTAATGAGATAACAAGTACAACAATGGAAAGTCCTTGAACAAAAACCGATCCGGCACATTTGCTTGATTTGAATGTGAAACAAAATAGTTTATAATCCTTGAATTTATCACGGAATAATGGAGTAGTTAGTGACGCGCGGCGCTTCAGTAAGACATCGATGGGATTCGTGGAGTCGCGTGGCTTGTTCCTCTCAAATCCCACGGCGCACCGCGTGCACAAACTTCTTAGCAGATCTTCACGTATTCACGTCTCTGGTATGCCACAGATCATATCATCTGCCATGTGATCCCTGATATCGACGCAGGTTATTAGTCCTGCTGTAAATCACTGGTGTCTCAATTGCATTCATGAGACATGGACGCTTTTTTCTATAACAGAGGTTTTTTTTGGGTTAGATCGCGTAAATATATAAATGTGTCATTAAACCCGCCACCACCCGACACAGCCAACTAGTAAAGGTTGTCACGTAAACAGAACGTGCCGATTCGTCACTAGTACAGCAGCACACCGGTGTGTTGGAGAGCCAAGCCACAACATTTACAATCTGAGTACGACGTTTCGCCAGTAATTACAACTAGCTTCATCAGGCGACAGCCAGATTTGTGGAGAAGTCCACCTGTTTCCTTCCGTATATAGAGGCGTAGACGTGGTGACCACGCTTCTGCGCTCTTGCGCAAAGTGGGGGGTGATTACTGAGTCTGCGTACATTATGCATGCGCATTATGCGAGCCCTTTGGTCTTGTCCTTCCTGTCCATTGCGTGTATTAAAATAGCCGTACCAAAGGTAATCCTTATTGAAGTCTGGTGGCCTGTATAGGCATGCATTTTAACAATGTATTATGTGATGATTCGCTTCCACGCAGCACGAAGTCGGTAGCTATCCAAACGGTTAAAATTATTTTTTATTTCTTTCAATTTTGATAGATTATCTAATTCTTCATGGCCAGTAGTAGCTAGTTTTGCACGTAACTTCTACGTTATCAAAATCAATTGAGTGTCCTTGTTGCCACGCGTGTTCTGCTATTGCTGACAGTTGTATTTGGGAGAATTTAATATTTCTCTGATGTTCTTTTAGTCTCGTGCTGATCATTCGTCCTGTTTGTCCAACATAACGTTTGCCACAAATGCAGTTAATCCTATACACACCTTCTGTTGATAGCTTCGGTAATTCATCTTTTGTACCAGATATTAATTTATGTATGTTATGTACTGTGCCAAATCTAACTCGGATGTGTTGTTTTTCCAAACATCTGGCTAGTTTATCAGTTACTACCGCAATGTACGGTATTTTGATAGTTTTAATTACTTGGGCAGTTTCAATGCTCGTGTTATTTTATTTGGTTTTGGCATTCAATGCCCTGTTGATTTGTGCATCATTGTAACTTCATTTGTAGCGCTTCTTTAACATGTTTAATTTCACTTCTCAGGCTGTCACCATCTGACACTTTCTTAGCCCGACGAATGAGCGTCTTGATTAGATAATATTTCTGTCCAGGGTGATGGTGTGACTCTGCATTCAGATAGGCGTCAGTATGCGTTTTCTTTCGGTAAACACCGTGTGTTATTTTACCATTTCGACCTCGTCCGAGCAGAATATCCAGAAATGGTTAAGTTCTGTCAGCTTCCACTTCTATGGTAAACATGATTTTCTTCATTTTTTAAATTTTGACTGGGATAGCTATTTCCATTTTTAAGCATAAATATAAAACATTTCTGCAGTTTCCCAGTACAGTTAACGTGTGCTGTATGAAGCACAGGTACATATGTGATTGGATTGGCCAACAAGGGCAGTATGCTCTGTATGTTTAACATGGAATGTGTTTATATTGTTCATCTTTTTGAAGTTGAATGTCAAAAAATGGGTAAAAAACAAGCTTTTCCAATTCACACACTTTTATTTGCACTGAAAAGTAGAAAATAAAAAATTTTGACCCCGAAATTATTCAAATTTGATGTGCTCAATGAAAGTGGGTGGCTTCCATGAAGACAATTAAACATATCGAAAGGAAGCCACCCACTTTTATTGAGTACATCAATTTTGATTAATTTGGGGGTCAAAATAATGTACTTTCTACTTTTGAGTGCAAATAAAAGTGTGTGAATTGAAACGCTTGTTGTTCTTTACCTAATTGCTATTGTGTACTTGTTGGTGTCGTGCTCAGCAAGAGGGAAGCACAGCGGCCGCTCTGGCGCCATAACGAGGGGCGATATGAGCGCCTCTTTCATTGGCCGTGGGCTGGCCAGAAAACAGCCGCTGCCACTGGACGAGACGTTTGCCGTCGTAGGTGGGCGCGACCATTCCTGATTTCATAAAGGGGGGAGCGGGGGTAAAATATACGACTATTATTGAATTTAAATTTTAAAAACGAATAGGACCAAGATGGGTGGGACCTGGACTGTTTTTTTAATGAAATCTTGAATTGTCACACGAGGCGAGCGTGTGTAGAAAATGTCATCTCGTTAGGCTTTGTAGATCCGAAGATATTAAGCGTCAAAGATGCCAAAGAATATAAACAGACTACACGGCAAGTTCAATAAAAGTGTGTAATAAAAAACACATTCAACAACCATCAGCCAGCCACATTACAACTGTAGTGACGTTAATGGTGTCACCACTGTGTACCGACAGTACCTATCAATAACGGGTATTGTAAGCGTGGCACCTCTCTATGGCAGCAGTGTGAGCATGGCACGGCATGACTCACTCGAGGGCAAGGGTTGGGTGTCACTGAGGTCGGCTCAGGACAGGATACCCTGGGTGAACCCGAGAGGGCACGTGACCGGATGAAGGGGGGGCCAGGGGACCCCCAGATGGGTGTACGAGGGTCACGTGATGTGGAACCCGGGCCCTCCCGAAGGATCTGGAAGGAGGCGTGGCCAAGGGGGTGAGCCGGCCACGCCGGGGCAGATATAAGCCAAGTCCCGAGAGGGATCTGGGCTGTTCAACTCTGGGAATGAAGCCGCCGCTTACGGTCCTCGATCTCCGGTCTCCGCTCGTGGACCAGGCAGCCTGTGAAGCCGTCCTGGTCCAGTTCTATAGCCATCCCTCGAGTTTTAGTTACGAGCGTTATTCTGTTAACATCAGAGCTATCTGTTGTGTTAGTTAATAAACCGTGTTGCCTCCAAGTTCAAGTATGCGCCTCAATTGAACCCACTACACAACTCCCTACCTCAATCATTAAATATTAATTTTCCATTGTTCTATTGATCTTATTATAATCGCCAACCACACTGTTGTCACGCATCCACTGTTTATTCATTTACTAAATTTCTAAAAAATCCTTGGTAGAATCAAAACACAAGGCGATATTTTACCAAAAAAATGTATAGCTACATGCAATTGTTTTTTCCACGTAAGTTGACCTAACAGTTTGTACCAAGTACTTTGCACACATTTAACACAATATTACATTTAATTTTCCAGCAATTTGTTGAGGTTCATGACTCCAGCCAGAAGCCTCAGCAAGATCTTGGTAGAATCCTCTGTTTAAATGCAGCCTGTGGAAGAATACGGATAATAAAGTGTGGTGAAATGCAAAATTCAATTGAATTGATGAAATTTGTCATAAAATCGGTCCACGTGCATTTTCCAGAGGGCCCGCATTCCCTGAATGCAAATCATTTAACGCGAGTGATTGATGGCATTCCATGCGATCCAAATAACATTTACGTATCTTCATCCGCATGTGTCTGGGCGGCAGAGTTTCCTCGGATAGGAAATTGTTGTGGCGGTTCCTTCAACCAGTTGTTATTTAATGAAGATGTTTATCAATGGTGGACCCTGCAATGTTTGGCCCATTACTTAATGCATTATTGTGCTGCAGTTTTTTCACGTGGGAAAGTGAAAGCACCTCGAGACATGTGGCGCAAACCCATGATAATACTGAAAAAGCCATACAGATGGGTCAAGCAGGATGCTTGCTGTACTGTTATTTACTTGATACACCAGTCCTGCTTCCCAAAAGACTGATGACAGGCGCCACGGTGGCAAGATGTTGACTCCCTCGCCTGGTGTACAGGAGGTCGTGCGTTCGATTCCAATCCTGACGCCTGCTGCTGTATATTTGGAGTTTGCATGTTCTCCCTGTGGTGGTCGTGTGGATTGTTCTCCGGGTCCTCCGATTTTCCCCCTCACATTACAAACACGCTTTGAGAGTATTTGGCTGCTATAAATATCCACATGATAAGCCACTTCATTGAGGTATCATATGTGGCCAGGTCGCTTCTGAAAATGAACTCTATTGCTCAGTGGGCCTTACCTGATAAAATAAAAAAATATATAGTTTAGTTTTTTAGGTGTGTACCACCATGCATGGTTGATGTTTTCAACCATCACACAAAGTGTCAAGCAAGTGATGAGGAAACATATCTCTGTTGGTGGTTGTCAAGTCAGCAACAAGGTACATTTCATGTATCAATGAACACTGCACTTCCTACAAAGTGGAATTACATTTTATTTATTCTGGAGAGATGTAGGCTGAGTCAACGCGCCAACTGGGATTTTGAAAATCATACCCTTCCAAATTGTGTTTAATGCTAAAACTCATAGCATCACCATGTGTGATGACACTACTGCGTTGCAGTTTTGTTGATTTTGTGTTTGAGGAAATCGCAAATGGACGATATATATATTTTTTAAACCGACACAATGACAATGATACTGATGCTGCTTTTGATGATGATGCCTGCATGCTTGCCTCTCGTTGTGCTCCCCCCGTGATAAGTGGCCCTACTGCGCGCGGCGATGCTCGTACTGCAACTTCAACAAATACGTGTCGCGTGCCGTGGACCACGCACGCATGCGCAAGTGCCTGGTGCGTGAGCTGGAGTCGTTGCTTCTTGCAAGCGGTGTCACAACGTGAGCCCACGCACTCATGTGCCCATGTGCCCACGCACCCACCAATGTGAAAACCAGGGGGGGAACAATTATTTCATTAATCAATTAATTCCGTGTGTAGAAAACAATGGTTTTACCTATGTAACAAGTTTGCATTACCCCTACAAGCAATAGGGAAGATGCTGCCATTTGTAATTAATTCTAAAATAAGTCTCTACTTTAGCCCTTCTGGTTGTTACTTGTGTTGTTCAGCACGATGTTCGACATTTTTCTCTGTGTGCTAAGAGCTTTTTCGAACAACCTGAAAACACATCAGAGAGCTATACAGTACAACCACAAAAACTTTAGCCGGAGTCTCTACTTTGTTAAACCCCAGTTAATTTCAACACAAAGTTTGAAATGTTTCAACAACAGAGTAAAGACGATGACAGGGCGAGTCAGTCCCCGACCGCCAATTAGAAGTCAGCGGCCTTCCGAACGTTTTGGCCGCTGTGCGCGGTCGCAGGATCTCGTCGGTTTTCGTGGGGGGCGGCACGCCAAGCCTGGCGGAGCCGCAGACGCTGGTAGCCGTGCTGGAGGCAGCGTCTCGGCTGGCGCTGGTCCCTGCTGGAGCCGAGGTTTCTATGGAGGCGAACCCCTGCTCCGCTGCGACGCAGAGGCTCGTGGACTTCCGCGCCGCCGGGGTCAACCGCATCTCGCTCGGTCTGCAGGCACGTGCCGCTCGTGTGATATGCATGGACACAGAGGTGGCTGCTTAGCTCAGAGGTTGAAGCTCTGAGCAGAGACAGCTGAGATCCTGTGTTGTTGGATCGAATAATTTTTGTTGTTGCTTTTATTGAAATTCAATGCGAGCCCGGTACAAAGCGCCGATCACAGAACGGAGGGGGAACAAAAATGCCACGAACAACAGCAGCAGGCCGAGTTGGGAGTGGCAGGGCTGAATCAAGGGGGAGTATTGGGCTCAGTGTCCCACCCAGGTGGGGGCCACAAGCGAGGGCATGAAAGTTAATATGTGGAGGGGAAAGGGTAGGGGAAAGATAGCTAACATACTGGAGAAAAAGGGGGGACAGGGTAGAGGAGGGGAGGAGGGGCAAACGAGGGAAAAGCATGTGTTGGATCCAGATTTATGCTGCATGTGATTTAGCAGTTTTTTTAAGTGGAGTGAATTCATGGTCTCACCCTGATCATCAATGACTGCACAAAAAATAAACACATGTCATTGATGATACACGTTATTTGGCTAAATAACATTTTTAGATATTTAAAATATCAGTTTGATTATCACGCGACAAACATTACTTTCAGTGCCTAGGTGGGCGGATAAAGTGCTGCCCCTAATTTTTGGACAAGAATTAATTTCAATGGGATATCAGAGATAGCTTTGTGGTATCTGCTTCACTTGACCATTCTCTATCACGAAGGGTTATATCGCTTCACAAAAGATTTTAATCTCTAATGGCATGTCACCGAGAAGCCAAATGTGATAACTTTTGGAAAAAAGACAAAAAAAAGCAAAAATCAAACATACACACGTGTACGCACACACCTTTAATTACTGTCAGTCTCCCATCTGCTGCTCCTGCTCTTCTCCCTGTGAAATGCACATTGATACGTCCACTCATTCTGCCAAAACGTGCTTAGAAACAATATACACAAAGTGCTTGCCACAAATGATCCACAATACCTTGCTGATCCCGTCAAGGAGCATAAACCATCACTAAAACTCGATTATAATTATCCTCACAGCGGCTTTTGGCTAACCATCGAACAAAGGTGGTCACTGCATCGTGCACTTTGAGATGTGCTTTTGTGGCTATCTGGAATGCTCTTCCGATGCTAGGAAGCCACTGGAGCTATGTATTTTTTAAATCTATATTCAAAACCCATTTGTTTAGAAGTGCTTTTTGTGTTTAGTTTGTTGCCCTTCCCCCGCACCTCTAATTAACAAGGTTGGATGCATACGGTGTGAAAGAAGTTCAACATACATACAAAGACAAAGATCCCTCGTATAGCCTTAACAGACTGTTGGGGCAAGTGCTTTTAGCGAGCACCTATAAAGGCCAGGATGGTACACGAGGGGGAGGATGGCCGCACCACAGCCGGCCGCATTTGTCTCCCCAGTGGCGATGTTTGCACACCACACCAGGTCCTCATTTGAGGCTGAGGCGACCTAGGAGAGGCCCAGGACTGGTTCAGATAATCGTCACTGATTGTTGGCTGTGAGCGGGAATCGAACTCGGGTTGCCGGGTTTGTAGCACAACCCGTTTACCGCTACACTACATACAATACACACCCGCCCTCTCCATTAAATATGACCCACCTATACATGTGTAGTGTAGCACAAGTCGGAGATGAAGCAGTTGCGGGAGGCACCTTCCTTTTTTATTTGTACCTCTCTTCGGGGTCGTTCACACACAGGATCGCCTCCCTTCTCGCCCCCGTTGCCATACAGCCCAGCCTAGACACAACCCTAACCGCATTGCACCGACGGCATCGACCGGAACAGCCAACAACTGTCCGGCCGTGCAATTATCGCGTGAAGGCGGCAGCGACGAAGGCGGCAAAGACGACAGCGGCGGAGAGACGAGTCCCCTCCCAGAACCAGCAGCCCAGAGCTCTCCGCTGCTTTTGTTCTCCTCGGCGTGGCCTGGCTCTGCCCTGGCCGCACCTCCCTTCTCAAATCCACTAGCAGGCTTCAGGGGGCTTCCCGATGAGGTCTTCCGTGACCCTTGGCCCAGTTCCTCCGCCCTGCCAGCACACCCGTGTATATGCTCAACGGCGTGTGCGCTAACTATCCACCGCAGTTGCCTCTGCTGGACAGCAGTCGGCGCTATGTCACTACACATCTACTCGCAAGCCCATAAATACACTCATACTTACTGCACAAGCGGCTGGGGTCTTCCTTGCAGTCAAGGTAAACAACTATTAATATTTGACTTAACCTGTCACCTGTACATGTATGCACATTTCATATACACAATGGTTGAACCCTCTATCCAGAGATTTGCATTTCAGCTATGCTCTGAAAGGCAATCAACACATATAACACATATTAAATATTCAGTGCATTGTACAAGCAGTAATTGTATTATTGCTGCATGGTGTATGTACTCGGTGACTTTGTAAATGCATTCACATATACATGTGTAGAGGAGAGATATACGCGATGCTCACAGTTAAGCGGGTGCAACTGAGGACGAACAGGTGTGCGCGTTGCAACATGAGGTTTGCGCATTGCAACACGAGGTGTGCACCGACAAACCGACAGTAATTAAGGGGAGAAGTGGGTGCAAACGAGGTCGAGCAGGTTGGGAACGTTGAGGCCGGAGGTTGGCGTTGGGGTGACGGGAGATAGGGGGTGATGAAACGGGATTAATGAGGACACCAGGCGCCGGGCAGGCGGCGGCTTAAGGGCAAGCACGTGAGAACTCGGAATGAGGAGGGGGATATAAGCGGGAGTGTGCGTGAACGGGAGGAGAGTAGCTCGGGAACCAAAGAGAGAAGACATCTCGCCGCTGCCGCTCAAGCCGTCAACGAAGCCTCAACCCTCACGCAGTCAACGGGCGGGTGTTGGCTGAACCCCCCGCCCGGGACAGACGGATGAGCGGGTATGAGGCAGCGTAGGTGAGGGCAGTGGTGGAGATGCAGAGTTATAAGAGTCGCTGAGTGCAGGCTTGCTGTGTGCAGAGTCACTGGGTGTGGAGTTGCTGTGTGCAGAGTTGCTGAGTGCAGAGTTGCTGAGTGCAGAGTTGCTGAGTGCAGAGTTGCTAGGTGCAGGATAGGTGAGGTTCAGAATAGATGAGAGCGAGGAGAAATCAAGTGTATGTGACAGTAAAGATAGATATAGGAGTGCCTACAACTGGCGCGTGAACAGAAGTAATAAAGTGTAAGCAGGTGACTTTTTACTACGTGTCGGTGTGAGTGTAGTTTTTAAAGACACTACACATGGACACCTTGTAAACAAACACCAGGGTGGGATTTATTTGCCACAGTTTTTCAGACACGGCTCGGTCTTCCAGGAAAAGTGTTGTCTGTTTATAAATGAGCAGCCCGAAAATAGGGCTGCGTTCCCACGGGGGGCTGAGCAGCAAATTAAAGATGTCCATAGTCTGACGAGAGGCTCCTAAGATCCCGGCTGAGAGGCTCGATCCAAAACTACTCTGGCGGGGTTGCGGTTACACGTTACACTGACCACTTTGTGTGCATCACAGATTCATTGCGCTGAGCCATGCACGTGTTTTTCACAAAGACAATTCCTCCATAGTGCACGCCTCGCTGTATACCAAGAGACAGCCTCGGATACATTTTAAAAAGGTAAAGTTGCAGCCTTGCAATAGCTTGCTTTTGCGATTGCTGATGGACGGGCCTTCGCTAGAGGAATGGTATTTGGCCTACTCTTCCATGCTGGCCAACTATCTTCAAAGATGTGGGAGTACCTACACCTTACCACATCACACATTACCTTATTGTGGTGTACCCACTTATACTGCGTGACTAACCTAAGTTACATGGCTTGAGTTGTGCAGTTTGGTGTTTGCTGCCCCATCAGCCAGCATCCGTGGCTAATGTGAACTGCATGACATGGAATTGCGGGCTTGATTAGACTTCTGAAGCCTTGATGGTAGGCGTCAATGATATTCAAAGTGCAATGGCTTTCCCAGTGGCATTGTCTTAACGGAAATCCTTGGCATAGAAGAAGAAGACGATGATTGATGCAAACATAGATTATTTTGGGATGCAATGCGACAGGCGTATACTACAAATTCCGTGAATGTTAAGCGGGACAAATAGGTCCGTTCTTGAAGAATTGCATATAGAGGAGAGGGGCTACTGAAGGATATACATAATAGAAAACTGAGCATATAAGAAATGGCAGCAGGGGATCTGCTAAATTAATGAATTATTTTATTGCCTCAGGTGTCTCTAGAAAAGGAGATGTCGTCCCTCAGCGCTATCTCAACCGCATATGGTGAAAACAACTGGATCGAGTGATTTCTATGTATGTAGAACTTCTTTCGCAATGTACGTAGCCAACCGTGCGAATCGGAGGTGCGAGATCATTGATGGAATCGTTCCAACACAAACGCTGTCGTATGCGGTGACATGGCAACCAGATTTTTGAAGTTTAAAAACGAGCAGAAAGTGCATATATGCAAAGTAAATACTGTAATAATGCCCTTACAGTTTGGATTTATATTGCATCCATATGCAACCACATCTCAAGATGATCCACAAATATGAGGAGGAAACCTGAGAATCTAGAGTGTTATAATATGTGGGGAATTTATGTTCGGAACTTGTGAAGATTTGTGAAACTCCCAGAGCTGGCTGCGATGTGAATAAGAGATGTAACGCAAAAAACTTCATAAACTCGTATATCCTGCAGAAATAATTGTCATCTCATTCTATGCGTTTTGGGTCTTCTCCAGTTTTCTCCCACATGCAAAACACTCTAAAAAGGAATTGGTCCAACATCCCAATGCTGGGCCCTTCTGAAAAACACATCTGTCCCTTGAAATGGTTTCGTCTTTTTCATAATTTTACTCCAATTGTGCGAACAGCATCTTTGAAAAAGAAACTAAATGGTTATTCAGAAGTCACTCAAAGCAGTGCATAACCGTGGATTGGTAAACAGTCCCTGAACAGGGATATTACAGAGTTTTGGCAGCAAATTCATCATCTTATTCGAGATTTTGCATGGATTAGTCACCTCGAAGTGGTATCCTACATTATTTTATACAACCCTTTCCACATGTGAGAGGAATACCTACTTGATCTATTAGCCAGACATTTGTTGGTACCATCTGGATGGGTAAATTACAAAAAAATGTTTTTGCCCGAAGTGATGGTAAATGCATCCTATTATCCAAGCCTTCGAACGAATCTTACCAGTGTCCCATAAGTGTCAGAAAACTGGCCCTATTATCTGCGAGCCTTTCCCGCAAATTGAGCTTCAAACAACAGGAGTAATACCACAGACGGTACGATCGACCAATTATATCTACACGGATAAAGAGGCGTTGTATTGTAACTGTAAAAAACGATTTAATGAATGAGCTGCGACTCTGCCTCCTCCAGGCTCTAAGCGATGCTGACCTAAAGACGCTTGGGCGAGACCACACGGCGGAGGAGGGCGTACAGGCGCTGGCCACGGCAAGCGCCGTCTTCCCAGGCCACGTGTCGGCCGACCTCATGTTCGGGAGGCCGGGCCAGCATCCCGACTCTTGGGAGCAGGAGCTACGGGCGTTGCTGGGGTCAGCCTCGACGCTGGGGCACGTGTCCCTCTACCAGCTAACGCTGGAGCGCGGCACGGAGTTGTTCGCCCGTGCCGCACGGGGGGAGCCGCTAGCCCTGCCTGACGCGGATGCCTGCGCCGAGATGTACAACACGGCCCGGGAAATCCTGTCCCAGGCCGGACTCCGCCAGTACGAGGTGTCCAACTTTGCAAGGGAGGTGTGTGCCACGTGCAAATGGTGATGCCAGAACTGTTTGTTGTGCTGCCGCTGCGTGTTCCACGTTCGTTAATTCATCGAGTGCTTCCCGTTCACTACGAATATTAATGTCTCTAAGAAAGCCTCATTGGGTCTGGAGACATTTTTTGGAAGTCCATGCAATGTTTTACTTATTCCTTTTGAAGGAGGGTGTAATGAATACATGGAGAAAATTAACATATACGGAGATTACACTCCAAAGTCTGCACAGATGGGCTAGAAACCCAGTTGAACTACTGCCATCTAGCCACTTCACAGTTCCGCAAGCGAGTGTCTCGTTCGCATGACGATCTAAATGGCATCTGTTAAAACCCCACTTTTACCACCATGCGAGAAATTGAGCCTCTCTTGCTCATGCATCTGTCCCCCCGTTTACTGATGACATTTTTACACTCCAAACTTCATGGCATCGACTGTCCACTCCAGGATTCAATGTTTTGTTGAGTTATTATCAGGGGTGCAGTCACACTTTTGGGGTTATTGATGATGTCACAGACAGGACCCGCACATCCCCTCACTTCGCCACAGATAAGAAGAGTTCCACTGCACCATAATTGTATTACATATACTCAAACTACTTGCAACTAAACTCAGTGATCTGCCTGCCGTTCGTGCGCTCCTGTGTATTTAAAAGTTCCGTCACAGCATAATCAGCATGTTTGTTATATTGTTGAAGGGAGAAAAATGCAGACTCTGAATAGTTTGATTTTTGTCCAATCTTTTGCCGTTGCCTGTTCGCCACATCTATAATGTGTGGGTGTCCAGACACCCACAGAGGCTGCTCCCCTTGTTATTGGTGACTTACTGAAGCCGTCCACACAACCAGGGAGCTTGCATACATGACCTCAAAGACACAGCCCTACTGACCTAACTCCAGCACTAGGCCCCCCTGAGACACCCTCTAACCCAGTTACGTTTAATTTCATTCTTGAGATAGATATAAAAATACGTTTTCTTTACATTTTACTTCAGCCAACGGGGCTCTAAATGATTAATTCTCTTCCAGGAAATGCACATTCACTTTGGTTGCCCGCACCCAACCGGGACAGGGTTTAGCGGAACGCTCACCACCGTGGTGCCCACGTTGGCTCGGAGATGTTAACTACCTCGCCCGGTATACAGGAGGTCGTGGGTTCGATTCCAACCCTGACACCTGCTGTATATTTGGAGTTTGCATGTTTTCCTCGTGGTCCTGTCGATTTCTTCTGAGTCTTATGGTTTTTCCCTCCACATTTAGAATCAACATATCTTCAGAGTATTTGGCTGCTTATACATTTCCGCTTGATAAGTCACGTTGAGCTATTATTTGCGAGGGCCACGTCGCTTCTATATAGCTCAGTGGGCCTTACCGCGTGAAATAAAAAAAAAATAGTTTAATAGCTCGCAAGTGCAGTCTTTGCAGATCGCAGGTGAAGCCGAACACTTTGCCGTGAAACCATTGACAAAATTATTCTGACAAGGGCACTTCTCCACGCATCGCTAAATAAATACCGCACATCAAACACATTGAGTGGATGACCGCCGAGGGGTGTAATAGTCATCGCACTGGACTTATTATCTGGAGGTGGCCGGTTTGACCACCCAGTGCGCAGCAATTGAAACAATTGTGCTAGTTTCTTAAATCAAGTCAATTAAATGTTCTTTTTGCTTAAAGACATGGCGCATTTCTGGCACACATCTGCCAACCAAATCGCCACCACTATATTCAAATCACGCCCCCCCCCTCAACCGCCTCTGTTCGGCAGTTTAAATGGGTAAATGATTGACACGCTGTTTGTGATGAGATAGTGTGGGTACTCCCATTTCTTCCAAGATGTCTGTCGACCATAACAGAGTAGGCCAAAATATCCACCCTCTAGATGAGCTCTCTAAATCTCCCTCGAGTGAAAGCCCTTTTACCAGCAGTGGTGTACAAAAGAAATTACAGAGCTGCACCTTTAATCGTTAAATAAGTGGACAGCTTTCCAGTGGGGAAGGACCTTTGTGATATCTGTGAATTTATTTTAGCATTCTAAGAAAAAGTTGTTTATGGGAGGTGAACTGTTTACCTCCAGGGCTCTGCACGCTCCGCCCCCCTGGTGGGATTGTGTGTGCAGCATTCACCCTGCAGTTGGCTCCCCATTAAACGTTTCATCTAAAGTGGCGGTTTTTGGCGCATTTACATTTTGCCCTCCATTAAAAACAATGGGGCTAAAGCGAGCTGCCCTTAGCTGGCACATGTGCACGACTTACAGCTGTTGTCAGCTGAATTTCTGCTTGATATAAAGCGGCGTGTTTTTCAGGTTGAATTACGCCGTTCTGTATTTCTCAACTACAGTTTTTCCAGGTATTGTGTTTGATAATGAAACTATAAAGTACTGTATTCCTGAATGCTTAGCCACCTTCCTATTATCTGTGCTTATCCACAGATAACAAGTCAGTGGAAAAAATAACCCCATTTTGGGAAACTATAGAGGAGTCATCGTGAAAAATACCTTTGTTTTCTCCACACCTTGTCATCGCGTCCTTCCTTCTGCTTAAGCTCACATTCACCAACCTGTCCTGACAAGCTTGGTGAAATATGGGAAAATTACCCCCCGTGTTCTGCACGGCATTGGGATGCCCTCATCCAGCAGTGGATTGACCAGAGGGCTGTAAATGTGCATTTACCTATTCGGCTTCGGATTTGGCTGCACCGCTGTTGAAGCTACACTTTGCTTTCACTAACCTGGATGAATTGGGATGAGACCCTTGTTTTCATATAAATTGTGGAGCAAAATCCAACAAATAATAATCGCACGACATGTCGTGCCACAGTGCACACGCACTGTGATCACTGTACGCAGCGTGGCTCCAGGTTCCCACGTGTTCCCTCTTTCACTTGATCCTTGCATATCGTTGTCAATTTGGAATTTGCAACTGCCGTGGTCATTTATAGCCATTGTGTGAACCTGGTGAACGAGGTTTGGGAGCATTCCACATAGATGAGCGGTGAAGTAAAGCTGCAAAAAAATGTGCAAAGGTACCAACTGTGGCACGGCAGCAGATCGAGCCATAACACTGTAGAAACAATGATGTATACTCTTTGTTTTTTCGGTAAAGTCACGTAGGTAAAAAAAACAAAAAACAACTAAATGAAACGATGATGTGGTCAGGATTTTTGACTAAAAAAAGTCCGAAGATCACTCGTTCGAATTTCGCTCGTAGGTCGACTTGGCCAATCATCCTTCCAAACTCGATAAAATGGTAACTACTTTGTGGTGAGCCAAACATGTTTGTTTTGTGGATGTTTGGTCCCCTGCCATGTGGCTGTGCCATTTCCACCACCAGTTCGGTGCCATCATAGGAGATGGGTGTTTCCGTATTGGAGCAGGGAAATTATTGGCATCACTTTTGATTCCTCATTTTCCTTCACGTTCCACATCGCCAACACTACTCGCACGTGCCGCTTCCATAATTTCATTATCAGGAAAATTCGCCCCCTCGTCAACATCACCGCTGCCAAACTTCTTGTGCACTCCCTTGTCTCCACTCATCTGGATTATTATTGTAACTCGCTTCTGGTTGGTCTCCCTGCCTACACCCTTGCCCCTCGACAATAAATAAAAAAACTCGGCTGCACGCACCGCCGTCTTTAACCTCCCCTTCACCAGTCATTGCTCCCCTCTCCTTCAACAACTTCACTGGCTGCCTACCAATAACTGCTGCCACTTTAAATTGCTCACCTTAGTTTTCAAAGCTTTGCACAGACTGGCCGGCCTGACCTCTCTTCTCTCATTTCCTTATACGTCCCATTACGCCTACTCCAGTCACAAGCTGCCTTTCTTCTTGCCGTCCCTGCTCCACTCTGCGCCAAATCTCACTTTCGCTCCTTCTCTCTGCTTGCCCCCTTACACTGGAACAATCTTCTTCTCCACATCCGACTCTGCCCCTCACTTCCCATTGTTCGCACTGCCCTCAGGTCCCATCTCTTCTCTCTTGACTTTTCCCTTCCTCTTCCGCCACCTCAACCAGCACCACCTTACGCACCTAACGCCTCCACCGCCGCAGCCTCCACCTCGCTCCCTCCACTCTAGTCACTACCCGATCCCCATCCCTTATCTTGCTATTTTGTACTGTAGTCGGTAAGCAGTATCAAGCGCCTTGGTGAAAGGTGCTTTAGAAATCCAAAATAGAATAGAAAAATACAATAATATTTTTAAGCTCAGCATATTGACTGCAAATTGTATCAATTGTAATTGAAACGCATAAGCACATTGGCAACACATTCATTGTTTTCATACGATGTTCACTCGTGTTTTATTTAATAGCTGAACCCTGTCCGGATTAATGGGCGATCCGCATTATCTGGGCCGGGTGAGCGGACATCTGCTGTATTCGCGTATCCCTCCTGGAGTTGCGGATTTATTGCTCTGGTGCCCAATTATAGCTGCGAGCGCGTGAAGGAGTGGAGTAATGTTTAATGCCTCTCGTCAGGGACTGATCATTCCTGCACAATCGCCACAACAGAGAGAGTGAGCGAGCGTCACCCGTCATTTTTTCCGTTTCCCAAATCACAGGAGTTGCATCACGCCACTCATGTGGCCGGGAATAGGACGCTGCATACGAAATGAATAAATTAGCATGGAGGAGAGCGACATAGTCGGAGCAAAATTATATTGAATTACCGGTAATCGAAGCCATAGACCCATTGCTTTCCAGCCGATTTTGTTGAAGCTCTGAACAAATGCTGACATGGTTTCAGCATCTTTTGGCCTATAAAATACATGCCTATGGCTTCCCTGCCGTGTAGGCAAGAGGCATTCACAAGCGCTGTGGAACGCAAAGTCATATTTCTTGCAGTAGATCAACATTCTACAAGTTAGTGATATGCTCTTGGGGTGGAGTGTGGGTAAGGCAAAAGTAAATACATTTTAGATCCACATATTAACCTGTATATTTACTAGTGGTGGATGCAGTGCCACAATTGAGGGTCATGATTGCAGATTTCATTCCTTTTTTTATATTGCGGTGCATGGTCGTGCTTCGGGTGGTTGCAGAGGTGACATGGACCCATTGCATACAACGTACGCATAATAAACATCCATTGTGGCACATTGTCTGATACCTGTATCTTGGTGAACTTGAGAATTTATATTAATGAATGCATCGTTTCATTATATTTACATATTTCTTATTCCCTATAATCAGCTAGGAAAGCACATTAAGAATTTGAATTACACCGTGCATTGGGTGTCATTAACGTCTCCTATATTCAGCTGTGCTTGGCGCGTGCATTTGGCACTGACACTTTGCGGGCCACCAATAGCCCTGCAATGCCTCGGTGCACGTCATTGGGTGCAATGGAACCATTACCGCACCTGCTGCTTCAATCTGAACACTAAGCCCATTGTGTGTTGATGTCACAGACCAATTTGGCCATTTAGCGGCAATGACCAATTCACGAATTATGTCCCTTCTGTAACGTGGCTAGACATCTGCATGCATGACTGGTAACTTCCGATTGCTCCCGTGCAGCGGAACCACTGTAAACTGTATCTGTGCACCTGTGAGTGTTTGTCACGGAACTTTGGTAATGTTCCCTGTGCAGAGTTAACGAAAGGCTCATTCTGACCCAAAGCACCGAGCAACTGATAGTATTAATTATGATCTATGTACAACCTGTGGCCTTTGAACAAGGTAAAAAAAACCTAAGAGTGACATTTTTGACTCAATCTTATTGGAATTTAGAAATCTTTAAACTAATTTTCTCGTTCGTCTAACTCTTTTTCAGTTGTACATGATACATTTTTAACTCGTTATTTTGATTTACGTCATAACGGTTCCTTCTTCATCTCTTTTTCCTTAATTCCACCCCAACTGGACATCTGTGGAAAAGAGCTTTATAGCTCACCGGATTCCTCCTGCGGTATAAACAAACAAATAAATAAATAACGTTCGTTGCCAATTTTGGTCGTCTCTCAATACCAGCATGATTCTAAATAATGGGATGCATCTATTGATCGATAAGCGCGGGGCATTTGAGAGCGCAGGTGCGATGCGTGTGACACACGTCCGCTTGCTATCTTTCCTACCAGGGAGCCGCATCTGCACACAACCAAAGCTACTGGCTGGGGAAGCCGTACATCGGAGTGGGACCGGGTGAGTCACTGTCTACATGCCCCCTCCCCCCCGCCTGCCTCGCACGCCCCTTGCACTTAGCCACATTCTGGCCTGGTGGTCATCCGGTTAGAGTTGTCAATGTACTTGATCGGGAATTGACATAACTGGTCATACCTCCCATGTCGATCAAATGATTGTGGTGTTGTGTCGTTCTGGCAGGTATATTAAATTTATTGTATTCTTTGATTTGTCTAGGGCATGATCAATTCATTTTACACAATGACAGAAGCCAACCTTATTGTCCAGATTCTTTGATGTCTCGCATGTAACGGATGGATTTGACACACTGTTCAACCACACACACAGAGACAGTTTTTAATACAAACAAGTGTCTTATTTATTAAAGGTCAGAGTACCACTCATCAAATAAGCAACTGACATTCTGTCCAAAGAATACTCGATATTGTTACACAAAGGAAACTTCAGGGTTTGTAACAGATGGTTTCTCACGCTCGCGTTGAGAAGGTGATACGGCAGACATGTAGAAGTCTTCTGTGCTGGTGAATGAGAACTCATCACATGCGGCGGTGTCTCTCGAACGGCGCAGACAGCAGCTTGATGGGTGACAACACAATTAGCAGCAGCAGCAGCCAGGTGTGTTGTAGGGTCTCGACGACATGTAGAACAATTGTGATGCTGTTCTTGTTTCTTCGACGTCCGATGTACAGACGCATCTTCACCGTGATGATTATTTACAGACTTCTTGGTTTACAGTCACTTTTTATTTAGCTCATGTGACCCACGGCACGTGACCCACGGCACGTGACCCACGGCACGTGACCCACGGCACGTGACCCACGGCACGTGACCCACGGCACGTGACCCACGGCACGTGACCCACGGCACGTGACCCACGGCACGTGACCCAGCAGCACGTGTTTCTGTGCTACGTTAACTTCTCTTCCTTCTCAAAAGGAACGCCTTTCCTTCTCCAGTCGCCAAATGTCTTCTCTTTTTCCACTCAATATTTCTTCTGCAATGCTCGCTTTGACTCTGCTTAATCTAACTTGCCGTATGTATCGGCTCTAGTCAACAACTGTAAAACCTTGAAATCAGATTTTAGCATCTCCACTGCTTTACCACTATACCTCTGAGTAGTCAATCGGCGTTTCTGCCGTTCTCGTGCAACTCGCAACGTGGATCGAGAGCGGCCTCACAGGTGCAGGGCGAGCACACTCTACCTACCCGGCCAGCACGGACACGCCAGGGCTCACTCTGCCTCTTTGGCCCCTCCGGCCGCTCGCTGGGCTCCGGCCAACCTCTGGAACCTCTTCTGGCCATTTTGCTCATTCTGGGCCCTTTGTCTCGCCCCCCCCTTCTCCTCTTTGCGTCTCTCCTCCCAAAGCAGACCACTCATATACTCGTGTTATTAATGGAGCAATATATACGAATTAATCATTTTCATTCTTATTGGATCTTTTCCATAGAAAGAGAAGTGCTCTCTCTCTCTCTCTTTTGTGAGATTATGGAGACCTTGCAATCTATCCTGCTGTTTTGGAGATAATGGTGGTTGATGTTTGTTTAGCCTCTTGTTCCGTGCCTGGTGCAGTGCAGCTCAGCAGTATAACGAGCACCTGGAGTAGGGGTGTCTTCTGGACATTACGAGCCAACCTCAAGGCCTTTCTGCCGGGTTCTCATTGTGACGTAGCCCTCAAGTAAAGTTCGACTCCTGTCTCTGGTGCCACATTCCTTAAGAGGATAAATATTTCCTAAACAACCATTCACTTTCGCCGGCTGATCAAAATGACCGTGAATTAAATCCGACTTTAGGCAAATCTCGATCATTCCAGTCAGTATAACCATGGAGATGTCCACAGCTCTCGATCTGCCAGACAGTTTGTATGTTGGTGAACTTCGTATGTATGTTGAACTTCTTTTGCACCGTACGTAGCCAATCGTGCTAATTGGAGGTGCGGGGGAAGGACAACAAAGTAAACACCAAAGCAGTTTTAAAAAAGTTAGTTTTCAATCTGGATGATTTAAAAGTGCACTGCCCCAGTGGCTTCCTAATATCGGAAGAGCGTCCCAGACGGCCACAGAAGTGCAGGTCGCGAGTCAAGGGACAGTAGCACCAGTCACGATGCCGAGCGCTGACAGGACCTCGCCGCCGGCCCCATTAACGGCCTCCTCTCCTGCCCTCGTCACCCCCCTCACTAACCCGGGCCCTGCGCAGGTGCTCATGGGAGGTTTGTGGCGCGAGGAGAGGAGGGTGCGGCGCAGCGGGAGGCGAGGGTCCAGACGCTGGAGCCCGAGTACTGGATGCGCGAGGTGGAGCGGCACGGACACGGCACCCGGAGGAGGAAGCTCCTCTCCCCGCCTGAAGTGTACGTCGTTTACAGTACAATTATATGTATGTGTGTTGAACTTCTTTCGCACCGTACGTAGCCAACCATGTTAATTGGAGGTGCGGGGGAAGGACATCAAATGATAATGCTGTGCGGTTATAATGTGATGCAATTTTGACATACTGCTGTTGTGTAATGGTCCAGCGCACGGGAAAGATGAATCGCTCACTTTCTTCACCGAGGACCGGGCAGGAGCACTCGAAATATCAATATCTATTTTTTTCAACACGGACCTGGAAGATTTGACCAGAGAAAGGACCATAACTCCTTGCCCATATTTTCTGGTTAGCTGCAGGAAATTGAAAGCCATAGTAAGGGGCTCAGCAGCAAGCAAAGTAAACGGCAAGATAATTGGCCGTCAGCGGTTGGGTTTGACCTCTTCTTGGTTCTTTCGGTAAAGTCACGTAGAAGGGAAGTAGTAAAATAATAAAAATAAAACATAATACTACTTCCCTTCTACGTGACTTTACCGAAAGAACCAAGAAGATGAATCCCTGCAGTCACGAAAGCTTTAAATGGGTTTGACCTGTTTACATTTGCTTGTATTGTATTATGCTGCCTTGGTATAATAGTTAGCACATTGGAGCTGCGATCCTTAGGTCACCAGTTCAATATGCTGCCCTGGCTGTTTAAACAAGACCCCCAGCCATCTCTGGCTTTTGTGTGGTTTGTTGTTCGTCCACAATATTTTTTTATATATTTTCTTTATTTCAGCTTTGAGAATTGTATGTTTGCTGAACTTCTTTCGCGCCCTACGTGGCCAACCGTGCTAATCGGAGGTTCGAATTGATATGTGCTAAACTCTCTGCAGAGAATGCAAAAGGTATGCACTTAGCACGGATAAAGGGGCCTATTACTAATTACTTAATAAGTGTTTCTGTGACATCGCCCTCCAGGATTGTTCTCTAACACAGAGTGGTCTACTGTTAGTTGTGGCAGTTCTGAAGGCAAATCTACCTCGTTGAATAACACTGATAGCAATATGGGAATTTAATTGGGTAAAAGGAATACAAATGAATTAGTATGATATAATGCATTCATATAAATACAAATCAGCTGTTGTTTCAATAAAGGCACTGACAAAACCATCGTATTGCATACGGTGGCTTTGACGTGGTTATAAATGTGAACATTTTATATATAACAGTGTCTGCCTGTGAATGCAGCACAGCAGAATTTAAATTCACGGCACGACGCTGTGCTTAAGGGCATCAGGTACATGTGTTTGTCAACTCAGATGCTCTTTCATTCGATCATTAGTGCATATCAACATAGCCGGCAGATAATTAAAGGCATTTCACCATGTGTCACAGAGAATCTGTGCTTTTGTCACAGACTAAGATTGCCATCTTGCCAATAGCAAAGTTACGCAAAGGCAAAAGTTATCAGGAATAAAGGCTGCTTTTATTATGAAGCAAACTTATGAGCTGCTATGAAATATTTCATACAGTTTAAGTTTTTATAAAACTCATTCATTGATGCTGTAGTCTGAGGGTCGACATTGCATGAAAGTTAAAATAATGCAAATAGTTTGGTAGGGTTTTGGAGGGTTTCCTATATGAGACAGTGTTATTATTTATAGATTTATAAATATTTTTTACCAGGTAAGGAACATTGAGCAATATGGCTCTTTTTCAGAAGCGACCTTGCCACAAATGATTGTTCAACACAGTGGCTTATCGTGTGGACATTAATAGCAGCCAAATACTCTAAACACATGTTTCTAAATTTTGGTAAGTGGGTTGCGTAGTCATCTGTGCAGAGTTTCATTACTCCTCCCAAGTTTGCAGTGTGGCTTGTATCAAGGTGCCAGGTTCAGCATAGACACACAAATGCCCAAAAAGGAAACTGGCCATGCAGCGTTCTCTATAAGATGAGGGTTGGTATTGAGCGAAACTCAATGAGGCTTTTCTGGATAAAGTGTACTGGCAGACCTCGACTTACGAACACCGACTTAACGAGCTGTTCGACTTATGAACATGTTACAGGAACCGAATCCATTCGTAAGTCGAGGACTGTTCCTATCATTGACGGATGTTGCCACGGTGTTATGGTTTGCACACTGGACTTGCAATCCAGAAGTCGCTGGTTAGATCTCTCGTTGTGACAGTTGAAACAATGGGGCCAATTTCTTCAATTTCTCTCACCTGTGTTCAGCCAGCCGAAAAATGTGTACACACGATCGATGGGATGGTGTCGTGTGGTGGGATCAAGTGTGGGTACTCCCACCTCTTCCAAAGACGTTTTTTCACCGTAAAAAGATTTGGGCAAATACTCTCTAAGAGGGGCTCTCTTGGGCTCCCTCTATTGGAAGCCCTTCTGCCGCCAGTGGCGTGAACAAGCAATTTCAGGACTGCGCTTTTACCATTTTATCAATATCATTGTTTTTACAGGCTAGAAGAAGTATTGGTAATGGGACTGAGGATGAACAGAGGGATTACCCACGAGGTGAGTGTCATCCATCATTATTCGCTCCGTCCAGTGCCAGATGTTGGCCTCTCCGCGCGGACATCAGTGCCACCCAGTGCCTAGGATCGCAATTCGTCTTGCTGCCTGCGTACGCCATAGCACGCACGCACATTGCCACGTTTGCAGGAAAATAAGGGCCTGAAGTCACGTCCTGTAGCTCAATGTGCCACCAGTAGCACCTGAGTCGATATCATTGATGCCGCCAGTAATAGCGCAGCATGTGTCATGCAGTTCGAGGCCATTTAATATAATTTAATGACATCCTTTATTTATGACTCGGTTACAACCCACTGAGATAATGCGATTACCGTCACATTATTTGGTAAAGCGCTTTCGCAAACGTCATATTACTTTTACACAAGCAGCAGTGGCCACTTACTACAGCACTCACTGCGATTGAGAATTGGGTATAGGCAAGATAGCTCAATGACAAATAATGTTCGTATATGAGCACGTAGTAATATTAAAAGGACAATTGCGAACTCTGCGATTCTAGATGTTTGTGGAATGTGAACATTTATAGTGATACTCCTCTTGAGGCCAATTTGCTTCTGAAAAAAGCGATATAGCTCATTGGGCCTTACCTGGCAAATTTAAATAGTTAATAATTATCTGTATGCCAATTATCCATTCTCCCCACTATCTGCATGCCCTAATAGATCCATACATGCTCCTATTAACAGTGCGGCTGATTATTCATATTATGCGTTGTAAACTGAGCTCCATCCTTTGTCTCCACATACAAATACAAATATATATTTAGTTAAGCCTCTCGGTTATCAAGACCAATGTTAACCAGAATCATTTGTTTAAAAATGAAAATTCTGGAAGGTTTCGACCTTCAGGGTCTTATCAGCGGAGTCAGACTTGTTATATAAATGCTGCTCAGTTGTCATATGTTATTAGCCAGAGCACTTTCTCTCAACGATGGGGTCCCGTTCATTGCCAGAAGCAAGTTATAGTGAGTTGATATACTTCCTATTTTATCAGAGTCTTTGCTCGAGTTAAAGTAGTGACCTCGAAGTGATGACAAATTCCTTCTGTTATCCGAGGCTTTGTCACATGGTTCACCCAGACATGGTCTCTGAAAGCTGAATTTAATCCTAATATCCGAGCATTCATGCAGATCAGAGGAATTGCGGAAAATGTATTTAATTCTCTGTATTCATCCGCACTTTAGCACTCGGATGAAAGACATGAAATGCGATGGATAGACACGGATAATAGGAGCTGTCTCCCGTGCCCACCGCTCATCAAATCGGTTCAATAGCATTCCGCTGTATTTTCATGAAACATTTAAATGTAAATAAACAATTCACCAGATAAGGCCACTGAGCTATATAGCTCCTATTCAGAAGTGACCTGGCCACAAATTATAGCTCAACGAAGTGGCCTATCATGTGGAAATGTATTACAGGTAGTCCCTGGGTTACGGAAAGGTTTTCCCTTTTTCGAAAAGTGAACAATTTTCCCCTAAAGTCAACGATAAAATCTCACAGCCGGAAATAGCTGTGCCTCCCCTACCATTTTCTCTCAGTACCGCATCCCGCTGTCGTCCGTTTTCTATCGCTACCTGCATCGTATCGCTGGACATACGCTCTGCATTTCCTATTCTTTCATTTAATCGAATATTTACCCTAACACTACGCATTAATATTAAACTAAATGAGCATATATTGTATCAAATTGTTCATGAATACCACGAAACATATGAATTTTAATTGTTAGTAGAAAGCAGTCACTTCTGAATGTTCATTTACCGTGCATTAGGCTAGGCCTAGACTTCACATACACACCCATACACGCACACAAAGACAAAGGTGGAGTAGGCTCGTCTACAAAGACACACACGCACACCCCAATACCAATACCCGCCATACGCCACTAAGTGATGGTGACATCACCACGGCGCATGTGCCAGGCCAGGTGCACTTTGAGACCACGTGAAGTGTCGAAGGCTCGCTGACAGGAGGTCTCGAGACAGACCCAGGTGCCATGGGTTGGCTGACTGAGGTGACCGGTAGATGCACCAGCTGCACCCCCTTATGTGCCAACCTACTGCATTTTAGCCGCCGGCACTCTGCTCCTCTGCCCTCAGGTGTTGTTGAAGGGTGAATGCCTCCAAATACCCAGTAGCGTCCCTCACGAGCCTCCTCCATAGAGGCCGATCTTGACACCGCTGGTATCAGTCGTCGGCAAGTCCACTCAGCTCCACATCCTCCTGCACCGCATCAATCCATCTCTTCTCCAGCCCATGTCATGCCCGCCTAGCCCACTCTATGTGGCCAAACATAAGCTGCCCGGCTATGCGTTGGCTGGGCATGTGGGCTACATGACCCAGCTAACGCAGCCTTGCCTGCTGGAGCCCACCGATGGGAATGTGCCCAGATCCCCTGAAGATCCGTGAGATCTCTGCTGTCAAACCGGAGCTGGTCATACGCACACTGCCCAGGTATAAGAAACTCTCCACTCTCTCCACAACTGCTTCATCACCAATGGGGAGCTGAGGTGGTGGAGTGTTTGGTGGCACAAAATACCCAGGCAGATGCTGAGTTTTGGTGGGGCTGATGGTCATACCCCACCTCTTAGTGGCACACCTCAGGTTCAGAAGCAGCGCCTCAAACTCCTCCACACATATATACACATACATATACACACATACACACATGCACACAGTACATACAGTAAATAACTCGTTAAATAAACTTAAAAGAAAGAAACTTAGCAAGAAAAACATGGGAAAAAAAGATTGGTCTAAGCATAGAAACAAACAATTATGTAATGCTACAAAAGGAAAATAATTACTTAACGCTACAAAAAATAATATTTACCTTAATCCTCGTGACGCTCGGGCTCAGTGAAGGCGGTGTTTTGGTTGAACGAGGCATGAGGAGGGGCTTACGCCTCGCTCCGCGGTATTCATCCGCCAGCTCACCGCGCTGCACTACCTGTGCTTACATAACAAACGCAAACATTTCCACATATTAAATTTTTTCATGGTTTATGGAAGCAATTCCGTAAAGCCGGACAGTCAATTCCGTAAAGTCGGATCTTCCATAGCCCAGGGACTGCCTGTGCAGCTAAATACTCTCAATGCATGTTCCTAAATGTGGAGGGAAAAGCCGGAGGACCCGGAGAAAAATTCACATGACCACAGGGAGAACATGCACACTTCAAATATGCAGGTGTCAGGATCGGGATCGAACCCACGACCTCTTGTATTCCAGGCGAGATAGTTAACATCTCACCACAGCGGCGCCATACATCTGCTGAGGCTGGAACTTTAACACAGATATGAAAGTGTGTTACCACGTGTGGAGCTGGATAGACAAATGTTTAGTGGGTTCTCCAGTGGGAACCATTTTGTCTTGGCACATTGATCCGTTTATCCCGAGCTGGCCAGCGTATTTCTTGGGGCATTACCAAAATGCACCATCTGGTATGAAATAGACTTAAATGCCCAGTGGCATTATTCGGATTTTAATATTCCAAGGACAACTTCGGCCGGAGAAAATTGCATCACTGAATAAAGGATCCTAAATCGCATCCTTCATTCGGATCTCATCCTAAATTTGATTTGGATATCATCCTCCTCACACAGCCTGGCTTCGGGACTTCCTCCATCTGCCTTTCCCACCTCGTTACCCCAACCTCTCACTCGCTACACTTCGCTCTTGTCTATTGCTGGAATGCCGCTTTTCATTATCAGCCCCTAGCCTAGGCTCATAAGCCTAGGGTAGGGGCTCTGCTTAGCAACTGTGACGGAAAAAAACTTTCCTTTCGTGAAGGTGTCCACGTACGAAGCTAAGATAGGTTAACAGGCTGTTTTGTGGTCGTGTTAGGAAATTGCCTTGCTGTGATTCAATTTTGCAGCACTGGGCTCGATTCTCTGGAGACGTTGGGCTACACGAAGCGCTCGCAAGCCTGGAGGTCCAGCGGTTTCAAGACGAGGGACTCTTGATGCTGGATGAGAGGTGAGTGGTTGACGGGAGGTAAATCGCGTTGGACCGTGAGCACTTTTTACATTCCTGTGCCCCTGTGGGTGAGGGTTGTTGTTGTGTTTGGTAATGCTGCACCATTCCGCCTCAAAGCTTAAGTCAAATGTCAGAGAAACCCCATGTTCAAATGAGTGTGGGTAGCACTCGTGCTCTGATGATGATGACTGTTTATGACGTTTAACCCTGGGTTATAATTTGCATTTCATGGTCAGTGTGGATAACTTGGCAGAGGTCAGAGTTCATGGTTGTAATGTCAATCATTCAAATTTTAGTTGGCATTCACATCAGCCCCCCTCTGCCATTTGGTATGAAATCAATTGTATTTGACTCTCAGTTGTAGAGGTGTCATGATCAAAGGACGAAATGCTCAGCGCAATTTCATTAATTGTTGCGGTTCAGAGTCACGGACTAAATCATCTTTATCTTTTTTTTCACATGATGGTGAACATAGCGGCCACTAGTGGCTGCAAGATCCACGTGAACTCATTACATAAACATATAAGGATAAAAAAAAAACACATTAACTCTTTACACATGCGATTAGATGCATGTATCATGAGCCTAATAAATATAGATCAATGATTTGATGTAGCGTTACACTTGCCACGAATAAATATACCGGTTCTTACCATGGAAAATGGAACTTTTCCCTTGACGGCTCAAAGTTGGCAGCATGCACTGTCATTTGATCATCAGAACAAGGCACAGAACATTGTGTGGCTCGTGTAAGATCTGAAATACACTGAGGCACCACGGTGACGAGACGTTAACTACCTCGCCTCGTTTACAGGGGATTGTGGCTTCGATCCTAACAATGACGCTTCTATATTTGGAGTTTGCGTGTCTCTCTCACCATGTTCGCGTGGATTTTTATCCAGGTCTTTCGGGTTTTCTCTCCACATTTAGAATAAACATGCGTTTAGTGTATTTGGCTGCTGCTATAAATTTACACGTGATAAGCCACTTCGTTGAGCTGTCATTTGTGGCCAGGTCACTTCTGATAAAAGAGCTATGTTGCTCAGTGGGCCTTACCTAGGAAAAGAAAAATAGTTTAATAGTTTAGTTACGTGGATGGTGTGTGTGTGAATGCCTTCAGATTGCTGCGGGAATGGCTCGTGCGTAAATACAACCCCGCAAACACCGACGAATTGCGCTCTGGAGTAGTGAGAAGCTCACAATTCCCCCGTTGCAGCCTCCGCCGTAGCAGATGGCCATCAATCTGAGCAGCTCATTTAGCGCAAACCATTATTGCTGCTCCCTCGGCTTCGTGCCGCTTTCCTGGCCTCGCTCCGTGCGTCCGTGTATGTGCGTGCGCACAGAGCGAGTCGTGCGGTGCACACGCCCACCGTAATCTCCATGTGCACGGTATCGCAAAGTAATCTCCGTGACGCGAGCGCGTGCACTGCGGGTCTGCAGATGCGCCTGACCACCACGCACGTGCGCAGCTTGTGTGTGCTTAGCAAATATTTTCACTGTCGTAGCGTCAAATGGTGGTATCATTATAACACCCCCGCCCCTTCTCCTGCAGCTATTTAAACGAAAGGTCTGGGGGGGTGCTATGCAAGGTACGACTGTGGGTCGCCCCCTCCTTTCTCCCGACTAATTTTTACTGAAATAGCTACAGATGTTCTCACAATTAACTTATTGTGGGTCTTGCTTGCATAGCGGCCCATGGGTCTAGGATTTCTTCAAAGGGGGTGGATCGCACAACTTTATGCTCCTCTATTGATACGATAGCCAGATGTGCTAATTGGGATTGGTCCATGCTATTTTGCAGGTAATAATAATTAATTATTCCTAATATTTTTTTCTTAACATCGTTGTTACTTGTTTATCTGTTCGGGACCCCCTTGTGGCAGACTGGGCCCCTATTCGTTGCATCACACCGCCATATGCCCCCAACCATAGTTGCATCACACCGCCATATACCCCCAGCCATAGTTGCATCACACCGCCATATACCCCCAACCATAGTTGCATCACACCGCCATATACCCCCAACCATAGTTACATCACACCGTCATATACCCCCAGCCATAGTTGCATCACACCGCCATATACCCCCAACCATAGTTGCATCACACCGCCATATACCCCCAACCATAGTTGCATCACACCGTCATATACCCCCAGCCATAGTTGCATCACACCGCCATATGCCCCCAACCATAATTGCATCACACCGCCATATACCCCCAACCATAGTTGCATCACACCGCCATATACCCCCAGCCATAGTTGCATCACACCGCCATATACCCCCAGCCATAGTTGCATCACACCGCCATATACCCCCAGCCATAGTTGCATCACACCGCCATATACCCCCAGCCATAGTTGCATCACACCGCCATATACCCCCAGCCATAGTTGCATCACACCACCATATACCCCCAGCCATAGTTGCATCACACCGCCATATACCCCCAGCCATAGTTGCATCACACCGCCATATACCCCCAACCATAGTTGCATCACACCGTCATATACCCCCAGCCATAGTTGCATCACACCGCCATATGCCCTCAACCATAATTGCATCACACCGCCATATACCCCCAACCATAGTTGCATCACACCGCCATATACCCCCAGCCATAGTTGCATCACACCGCCATATACCCCCAGCCATAGTTGCATCACACCGCCATATACCCCCAGCCATAGTTGCATCACACAGCCATATACCCCCAACCATAGTTGTATCACACCGCCATATACCCCCAGCCATAGTTGCATCACACCGCCATATACCCCCAGCCATAGTTGCATCACACCGCCATATACCCCCAGCCATAGTTGCATCACACCGCCATATACCCCCAGCCATAGTTGCATCACACCGCCATATACCCCCAACCATAGTTGCATCACACAGCCATATACCCCCAGCCATAGTTGCATCACACAGCCATATACCCCCAGCCATAGTTGCATCACACCGCCATATACCCCCAGCCATAGTTGCATCACACCGCCATATACCCCCAGCCATAGTTGCGCTGCTGCCTGCAGCTCCCCCCCCACAGTGAGTAAATTATTCGATTAAATTACGTATTCTTTTGTATCCAGGTTGCCTGTATTGTTTGTATTTTTGTTGTTTCATATGCCTAGTTTGTACAGTTGTGTGTTATGCTTTCGGCCTAAATGTAGAATTCATAATGAAATAACAAAGTATGGACCACCTGAGAAATTCTCGACGATCTTGAGTGTTGTCAACTTATTCAGCCACGTGTCACTGTGGTGTAGCATTGGACAATTGTATAAGCTCAGCCCAAAACAAATTTACTTGCTCTACAGCTCCATTATCCAGTTGTATGCATCTCACCTGCATTGACTGATCACCCTGCGCATGTCCGCTTGTCGTGTGCGAACGTGCGTGCTTGCTTGCCGAGATGACAGGGGTGTGCGGGCTTCGTGGGAAGGCATCGCAGTGCTGGACGCAATGCTCCCGGACCTCCTGCTTGCCCTGCAGCGTCACCACTGGCCGCTCGCTCTACCCCAGCACCAAGGGGGGCAGAGGGTGGGAAGGGCCCAGGGAGGTGGAGAAGCAGGACACGTGTGCGGGACAGCCGGAGTAGGAGACGGGACAACCGTATAGCTCCAACGTTGTACCTCGCGTTGTTCAGCGTGATGTCCGACGTTCTGCTCTAAGTGCCGGGAGCGCCACGGTTGCAAGATGTTAACTGCCTCGCCTGCTATGCAGGAGTTCGTGGGTTCGATGCAGACCCTGACGCCTGTATATTTGGAGTTTGCATATCTCTCTCCCTGTGGTCGCGAGGATTTTTCTTCTCCGCATTTAGAATGGACATGCGTTTACATTATTTGGCTGATATAAATTTCCACGTGATAAACCATTCATTGCGCTATCATTTGTGGCCAGGTCGCTTCTGAAAAAGAGCTATTGGCTCAGTTGCGGAGGAGAAAAAAATCTGGCTGTTGCCTGATGAAGCCAGTTGTAATTACTGGCGAAACGTCGTGCTCAGTTTGTAAATGTTGTGGCTTGGCTCTCCAACACATTTGTGTGCTGTACTAGTGACGAATTGGCATGTTCTGTTTACGTGACAACCCTTACTAGTTGGCTGTGTCGGGTGGTGGCAGGTTTTAACGACACATTTATATATTTACGTGATCTATTATGGATGATATTGATCGCGAAAGCCTTCGTGTTAAACTGGCTCAGTTGGCCTTATCTGGTTTAATAAAAATATTCACATCGTTAATAGCTTCTTTAGAGAGCAATCTGAGCAGCTGATGTTTCTACCTTGATTACCTTGCGTTGCTGCCTGCTGCTGGTGTCTGACATAGGCACTTCGATGTTGTTCATTTGCTTAGTCTGGGAGAAGACCAAGTTGAATGGAACCTCGCTATGCACAGAGCACAATCAGAGCGGTGCGAGAAGTATGAGATTAAAATCGACCACATAAAAACCATTGCCCACGAGGGAAAACAACGGCTCACTTTATTGCGTTTTTGTTTGACGTGTTAAAATTTTCTGCTAAAAGCTGAAGCGTCATTTAACCACAGTAACCTATGCTTCTCATATGTTGCGTTTACAACAAAAAGCAAGATTGCCTTTAATCAATGTTAACTCCCATTGGTTCCATCTCTGGAGCGAAAATAAAGCTGAGCGGGACGGTGGATGTCAGGGTCATGGGATCGCTGCCGCCTCCGGATAGTGTCGGAGCCTGAAGGCTTTTCGCTGATGAATAATGATTCATGTCTAGCGCTTGCGTCATTCGCTTAAATTGCCCCGTGAGCATAATGTTTTACCAAATCCTCCCCTCCCTCCTGCTCACACTCCCGCTCGCTCACTTTTTTATTTATTTAGCGCTCCATTCAGGCACTACATATGGCAAGCAAACACAAGCTCAGAAGTGGCTCTCAATTAAAATACAGCTCAATTTCATCCGGTACAGTGCATTCAGCCGACACCCCTCCTGTTCTCATCAATCGCGAGATAATTATTGTTGCTGCATGGCCCCCACCGCGCACAAGGCCGCCCTCTATCACGGCGGACCAGTTGGCAGGTATCTTTCTAATGCCCTGATTTAAGGCCAACCGCGTGACTGCATTAACGCGTCATTTTCCACGCTTGGAAGCGCTGGCATTATCAGCCACGGCACCGGGCTGCAGCTTCTTGCTGCTTGTCTATCTACAAACACCCAGTGAACGGTAGCTTCTCTCTGACAGAGCTATTCCATTGTAAGTTTTGCATTATAACTGTTAGACAGTTTCAACTTTATTTTACGTCCGACTAAGAATTATTATTTTTCTCAGTTATGCGGTATGACGCAAGCGACAATAGCAACAATCGTTCATGAAGAACTTCATTGAAGTGCTGTGCAAGCATTGCCACAATGTACGGAATTGTGAAATATCCTGTATTATAAAACATACATGTTTCGAACAGTAGGTTGTATACAGAAATATAAAATCGGACAGTCTGGTAATGTGGTGGACGCGTTCACGTTATCAGGTTGTGGGAACTGCATCCAATTAAATGAAATGCTTCTTTTGAAAGGGTCCTTCATATTAATGGGTGGTAATAAAGAACTTCAAACTATAGTAACCATTGTTATCGTTCACGGGAAATAGAGACTGTGAGAGCTATGCATTTAGTTCATAGGAATGAGAACAAAAACAAATTTTTGTCAGAACTGGTATAGAACTGTAAACGAACTGAAACTAATTCCATAAAATGAAACAAACAACACTGACCGCATTTTTTATGCTCCGATTGTTTTGTTGTGATAACCTCTAATATAACTGTAACACATAGTGTATTGAGATTGTAAATACACTGGCCACCACCATGGGAATGTGGAATTTCCATCACTGGCTCCGTTCCACTAAAATAGATGAGCCCTGCTGCGTTGACACTTAATGAATAAACGGATGACAGGAAGACTCTAAATAGAGAACTTCCTATCAGCAGACACCACTTCCCTTGCGGATAATTTTTTGTTATGCTATGAATCGACTGTTATTCGTTTTCCACATCAACAGTAGCTCAGAGGTAAAGTTCAACATCAACTTTTTTTGCTTTTTTACGTAACACCAGGCTGGCTTTGGTCACAAGCCAGAAGCGCATGGCTCAATTCCAGGAAGAGAGCGAGGCAATAGTTGTGTTGTCGTTCAACTTGTGCGTGAATCCACGTCAAGTTGCAGGCTTCAGCCCTCCGTCTCTCGAGCTGCTCGCAGGAGTGCATATATCATTCGACCGGGGTTTTAAATCAATATCCTCTTGCCGATCTAAACGAATATTGGCTCCCCCCAAATATTGATTCCCTCAGGAACAAATATTTGGGTAATATTTGTACCTTCAGCGAATGAGGTATTTATTCCCACCAGGAAATATTTGTTATGCAACATCACCAGGCGAACACGTATTTACTTTAGGGGAGGTTAGCGACATTGGGTAGAACTAATCATCAAACATGAGAAAGTAAAACTTCAGTTTTTGGAAAGCAACTTTTATTAAAATTAAGGGTTTTCTTGAAAATGCATATCTCGACTGGAGCAAATATTACTTTGTTCAAAGAAATAAGGGTTTATAAATATAAATCTTTGAAAATGGAACCAATAGTCTAGAATATTGGTTATTAACAGGACTTAATAGTCCTTTCTGGGGCAGCAAATATTTTCTTACTTTTCCATTTTAGTCATTAATACTGTACTTATCAACATAGAACACTGATTAGTATAAGTGGGTACATCAAAGGAGTGTCGCTGTTACATTTGTAGTGAGTCCAACTGAGTCGCAGACGTTATATTGGGAGCAACACTATTTATTATACAACAGCACACAATATAACACGATCTACACTCGGGTCTCGAATGCCCATCTAACCACGCTACGGAAGAACTAGACACGGTTCGCTATCCCGGTCCGGACCACGAGCTGGGTCCCGGACCACGTGGCTAGAGGCTTCTTCTGCCCGACGTGGATCTTCATAACAGCAGCACACGAAGAGCTCGAGCTCCTCACGGGGCCCCGGGCCGGGGCTGGCTCCCCCCTTCGCCCCGCCCACCTTCCAGGTCTCTCGAGCTCTTTCTCAAAGGTTCCCGAGAGCTCTTTTGGACCACGTGACCGCCCCGCAGCCCCCCTCCACTGGTGGCCCCCCTCCAATAACATCCAGTCACATGTCAGCAGGTCAACCAGCGTATCATGCCCCAACATAACCCTGGCTGGCTGACGCTCCCTCACCGGGAGTCCGCATCGCACACTGCTCGCGGTGCTTCCGCGCTAACCAGCGCTCACCCAAGCCCCACTAGGGCTGGTACTACACCCCGTAACCTGGGCTGCCCATAATGACAACACATTATCCGCCGTCGCTTCTTAAGCCCCGGCACCATACAGTGACAACCACAGTCACTACACATTGACCAAAGCATTGGGGTTAATGCAAAACAAAATGGCCGTCCCAAAACGCCCATCTGTGCCGTCACCGCAGGAGCTGTGACCAACAAGTTCCTTGCATTTTCTCATGTTTTCATGCTCAGGGAAATGTATCGTGACTTTGTCTTGAGCTGCTTGGGCCATGTTTTTCTCCCAGCTGCCACTCGTGAAATATTATTATTTACCTTTTGCATAGTTTCAGGGATTTAAATTTCAGTTGCTGAGCAAAGGGCCAAAATGCCAAGTGACCAGCAACAAGCAGCACTGTTAAAGGTGTAATCAATGAGTTAATACATTTGTAGTGACATCAGGGATGTCCCTACATTGCGGACAGCACCGTGTGGATTGCTGTGTGAGGCCGGCTCTAGCACAGCACGGCGTGCGATGCACTATCATCGCGTATACCCTGTAGGCGGGTGTAGTACCAGCCCTAGCGGGGCTTGCTGAGTGCTGAGATAGCGCGGGCACCACGCATAGCGTGTAGTGCGGGCTCCCACCAGGGGGAGTGGGAGAGTGTCAGCCCAGGAGCAGGGTTGCCCCAGGCCATGGCACTTTGGTTGACCCCCCGTAGACACGCGATCCGGAGTGTCCACGGAGAGGGTCCCAGGTGGGGGGGGGGGGGGGGCCTAGGGGGTGATCACGTGTCCGGGGAGAGCTCTCGAGAGGGATCGGGAGGGAGCTAGAACGCTCAAGAAGGTGGGCGGGGCCAAGGGCGGGTGGCCCCGACCCGGGAGGATATAAGGTGGGTTCCTGAGAGGGACCGAGGTCGCTGCATTCTACAAGCTGGAAGCTCCACGTCTACAAGCTGGTCGGGGACCCGAGTGAGGGTCTGACCCTTCGTAGCTGTTACTCCTATGTATAGAGTAGTTAGCTGGGTGGTCACCACCCTAGGCTGTATCTGGTGAAGAGGTAGTTACCCCTTTGTGTTAACGGGTTGATGTTAGAATAAAAGTGTTGCCTCTAAAGAACGTCTGCGACTCAGTTGGACTCACTACACATTTGTTGAATTGAGGAAGAGTGGCACTCTGGTTGTGAATTTTCTGTCCAATTCCTAAAAACACCCAGATGACTTTTCCATTCATCATCAGCAATTTTTTTATGGCGTCGTGCTAATGCATGGCGACCTCCACTTATTACACAGATTTCGATATTCCTACAGTGAGGGAAAAAAGTATTTTATCCCCTGCTGATTTTGTACGTTTGCCCACTGACAAAGAAATGATCACTCTCTAATTTTAGTGGTAGATTTATTTGAACAGTGAGAGACAGAATAACAAAAAAAAATCCAGAAAAACGCATGTCAATACTGTTATAAATTGATTTGCATTTTAATGAGGGAAATAAGTATTTGACCCCTCTGAAAAACATGACTTAGTACTTGGTGGCAAAACCCTTGTTGGCAATCACAGAGGTCAGACGTTTCTTGTAGTTGGCCACCAGGTTTGCACACATCTCAGGAGGGATTTTGTCCCACTCCTCTTTGCAGATCTTCTCCAAGTCATTAAGGTTTCAAGGTTGACGTTTGGAAACTCGAACCTTCAGCTCCCTCTACAGATTTTATATGGGATTAAGGTCTGGAGACTGGCTAGGCCACTCCAGGACCTTAATGTGCTTCTTCTTGAGCCACTCCTTTGTTGCCTTGGCCGTGTGTTTTGGGTCATTGTCATGCTGGAATACCCATCCACGACCCATTTTCAATGCCCTGGCTGAGGGAAGGAGGTTCTCACCCCAGATTTGATGGTACATGGCCCCGTCCATCGTCCCTTTGATGCGGTGAAGTTGTCCTGTCCCCTTAGCAGAAAAACACCCCGAAAGCATAATGTTTCCACCTCCATGTTTGACGGTGGGGATGGTGTTCTTGGGGTCATAGGCAGCATTCCTCCTCCTCCAAACACGACGAGTTGAGTTGATGCCAAAGAGCTTCATTTTGGTCTCATCTGACCACAACACTTTCACCCAGTTGTCCTCTGAATCATTCAGATGTTCATTGGCAAACTTCAGACGGACATGTATATGTGCTTTCTTGAGCAGGGGGACCTTGCGGGCGCTGCAGGATTTCAGTCCTTCACGGTGTAGTGTGTTACCAACTGTTTTATTAGTGACTATGGTCCCAGCTGCCTTGAGGTCATTGACCAGATCCTCCCGTGTAGTTTTGGGCTGATTCCTCACCGTTCTCATGATCATTGCAACTCCACGAGGTGAGATCTTGCATGGAGCCCCAGGCCGAGGGAGATTGACAGTTCTTTTGTGTTTCTTCCATTTGCGAATAATCGCACCAACTGTTGTCACCTTCTCACCAAGCTGCTTGGCGATGGTCTTGTAGCCCATTCCAGCCTTGTGTAGGTCTACAATCTTGTCCCTGACATCCTTGGAGAGCTCTTTGTTCTTGGCCATGGTGGAGAGTTTGGAATCTCATTGATTGATTGCTTCTGTGAACAGGTGTCTTTTATACAGGTAACCAGCTGAGATTAGGAGCACTCCCTTTAAGAGTGTGCTCCTAATCTCAGCTCGTTACCTGTATAAAAGACACCTGGGAGCCAGAAATCTTTCTGATTGAGAGGGGGTCAAATACTTATTTCCCTCATTAAAAAGCAAATCAATTTATAACATTTTTGACATGCGTTTTTCTGGATGTTTTTGTTGTTATTCTGTCTCTCACTGTTCAAATAAACCTACCATTAAAATTTTAGACTGATCATTTCTTTGTCAGTGGGCAAACGTACAAAATCAGCAGGGGATCAAATACTTTTTTCCCTCACTGTATGTAGCTCTTTTTTCAGAGGCGACCCACCCACAAATTATAGCTTAACGAAGTGGCTTATCAAGTGGAAATGAAGAGCAACCAAATACTATAAACGCATGTCGATTCTAAATGTGGAGAAGAAAAATACACGCGACCATGGGGAGAGAGATATGCAAACTCCAAATATACAGGGGTCAGGGTCTGGATCAAACCCACGAACTCCTGCATAGCAGGCGAGGCCGTTAACATCTCCTCGCCAACGTGGCGCCCCACGTCTCGCTGCAGGAAATGACGTCCCCTGGCTTGCCATGGTGGAATTTTTGCTTTGCCGAGTGATAATGGAGTGTGGTTACGTTGGCTTGATTTGCCTTCCGTGCACTGCAGTGAAGAGGTACATGTGAAGACTCGGAGGAAGGCTTCATTGTTCTGAGCTGACCTTCGTGCAAACAGGCTGCAAGCAAACCTTTGTTGTGAAGAGCACGGAAATGATCTGTGTTAACAGCTGAGATAGTTTTCCCTGAATATTAGGATGTGTTTGGTTGATATAATATTAATACTATAATTAACTTCATCAATCCGCTATTGGATGAAGGCCTTCTCATGCTGTGCCAAATATGGGTGTTGTTTGACCATACTGCACCACGCTGCTCATTGCAGGTTAGTGCAGAGGTGGGGGGTCAGCACCGATGCAGATATTACTCGCCATTGATGTTAGCCGTGTTACTTAGACAGGTTGGACTGTACAGGGCAATAAAAAGAGGAAAGATTTTAAATATCTAAATCTAAGTACTCGGTTAGGTCCATCATCACACTGCCTGTATGTATGCATGTTGAACTTCTTTTGCCCCGTACGTAGCCAACCACGCTAATCGGAAATGCAGGGGAAGGACAAAAAACTTAACACAAAAAGCAGTTCTGCCTGATTTGACACGGTGGAAGTCAGAGATGAAGAAACTGTCTGAACAAATGAATACTGCGTTGGCGGTGGTAATCTTTTCCTTTGATGATGGAAATTCCATGTTCCCATGGTGGATGCCAGTGTGATCATTGGGCAGAGCCACAACAACAATTTCACATTAATGCGGTGAAGCCAGACAGCAGCGTCAGGAGTAGCGGAGTGTATGGCTGTGATGTCTCCGTCGCATTTGTGGATCAGGCACTGCGTCGTTATATGTTGTAAGGTCTGTTCTGGACGACCACAGTCGCACACTGGAGAGTTTAGGCCACACTTTGCATGGGGAAGACGACTTGACCCCATTTTTATATCCACAATTAAAAAACGGTCCCTTTTTTGTTCGAAGTAATTTAGGCGCTATTTTTGTAATAAAAATTGATCAACGTTCTCTCTGAATGGTTAATGTGATCTGGCATATTTGTTTTTCACACTCGGAGCTGCTGCTATTTTACGTACACTATTTCTGTGGTGATAAATTAGTTATTAGTGTGTTATGAAGCACTACTTTTGCAGAAGTTGTGGTAGAAGGTTAATCAGAGGTCAACGTGTTTCCCTGCTCCAGTGAGAGAGCCTAGGACTGTTCTCATATTCATTGGCATCCTGAGCCAGTGGTGGAAATTCCACATTCTTGATGGGGTCACCCTGTCTATAGGACATCTGTTGACATCTCGGTTGGGATTTGAACTCGCATGTGATTGGGTCCAATATTCTGCTACAGCACCACCGGACAAAGTTAATAACTTATGATATTCCAATGCTGGCCATCACAACCACCGCCTCTCTGTGTGTCTATGTTGTATGTCTCTCTCTGTGTGTCTCTGTGTTGTCTCTCTCTGCTGGTGTGTCTGTATGTGTGTCTCCGTGTCTGTGTTTTGCCTCTCTCAAATTTAGTTCTACCTGATGACGACTGCTTGTGTTGCAATCGAAACGTCATATTCTATTTAATTTATTTTCTTTCTACGTGACTTTACCGAAATAACCAAAGAGTAATTCCTGCAGTCACGAAAGCTTTAAATCAGGTTTGAACCACCGCCATTGAAACCCACTGTTTTTGTCAGATTAGGAGTCATTATCCAAGTTCTGCTCTGATGGTATCTTATAAAATCACACCGATTGGCTCTATGTGAACCTGCCTAGGCATACCTTCAGGGTTTTCTCCTCATATGCCTGGGTTTTCTCCAGGCACTCCAGTTTCCTTCCACATGAAAAACAAACCTTAAAAGGATATCACCAAACATCTGAATATAGTAGTGCCTTCCTGAATGTCTTGTGAGGTAGCCTCCCATTTTACAATGAAAACGTATTCATCTTCATCAAGGTTCGTATCGCATGCTCATCGAAGAGTGAATCCATTAAGATCTCACCGAGTCTTTATTTTTTGTGGAAGATCAATAGTTTTTTTAAATATCTGAAACAGATTCCCTGAAAAACCCATTAATATAAGAAGACAATTGTCAGCATCTAATCTTGTCTACACCATATCAGAATCAGAATATTTATACTGGAGGAATCTGATGAACCATAAAGCTTGTTTTCACAAACAATACAAAAACACGATAGGAGTGCAAAGTATAGAAAATGTAAAGAAACCATATAAAAATGTACAAAAAACTACAGTCGTTTTTTTTTATCTTACCAGGTAAGGCCCACTGAGCGATTAACTTATTTTTCAGAAGCGATATTGCCACAAATGACAGCTCAACGAAGTGGCTTATCATAATGTGGACATGTTATAGCAGCAAAATAATCTCAATAATCGCACACCAGTATGGCCCAAATAGATGTGTGTTTCACACACGTTGTTCAAGGATCGTAATATTACAGCAGACAAAAACCCATCAATGCCGCTAGTGCTTACATGAGTGGGTACGTCCCTACAAGACATCATCAATCGATTGCGTGGACCCGTAATGATTAACCAGACAAAGGCAAAGTGGTAGTACCAACTTGTTGACACGGATGAAGTGAGCAGCTATTGGTGGGCGACTTCACATTATACCAGATGTGTTGTAGTATAAGTCTAAGACAAATACAGTAACCCGTGTCTGCATCATCCTTGGGTTAATGACAATTACCGGGACACCGCGGTGGCGAGATGTTAACTACCTCGCCTGGTTTACAGAAGGTCACGGTTTACTCCCGACCCTGACGGCTGCTGTATATTTGGAATTTGCATTTTCTCCCCGTGGTTGTGTGGGTTTTTCTCCGCGTCCGGTTTTTTCCTCTATACATTTCCACATGATAAGCCACTTTGTTAAGCTATCATTTGTGGCCAGGACGCTTCTGAGAAAGAGTTATATATCTCAGTGGGCCTTACCTGGTAAAATAATATAGCTCATATTTTTCTAGTTTTTATTACAGTTTAATTATATTTCATGGAGATGCCTCGAAAGATTAGTAATATGTTTCCCTTGCAATAACGAGTGTTCTTTGCACATAACTTTTCAATTAATTCCAGAAGCAACCTCAGTGATTGCTAAAATGTGGATGAAATGAATGACGTATGGACTTAAGTTGTTTCCCAACTGGCAATCATTACAAGAGAATGGGCCATATGCAAGTTGCTATATCAGCTGCAGGATTCCTGATTTTATATGCAGAAGTGTGAACTTGACATCCAGTCTCTTCACTATACTGTTTATACGGTAAGGTATTAACAATTCATGCCAACATTCTCATCTTCCCCAGTGATATGATTCGTGGTAGCAATTCGATTAAAGGATCAACTTGTTTTGTTCTGGCATTGCGGGGAATGGAACCACCTCCAGTGGCTGCAGACATGACGTGAACCTACTATATACAGCCTATACAAATTGAAACTATAAATTCGTACGCACGCGATTGTTAACTATGTAATGTAGGTTCGAGAAGAGATGTTAGCTGATTAATCAGTGTATTGTATATCCTATTGTGCTATATACAACATTGATTTTCAGTCACTGTCATCGAACTATTATTTTGTGTATCACCGTTGGCTCTGAAGCCGACCAGTAGCGATGACAGCTGACATAGCTGAGATGAAGCCTGCGTATGACACTCTGCTGCAAAGGACAGTGTAGCAAGTTGGTTTCTGGCCTATCTGCGATGAGGCTGAGAGTGTTTGTCTCCTTTCTGTGTTTACTTTGGGCACCGTGGGTTCCTCACAAATCAATGAAGACGAGAAGGTGCCAGGTGTCTCAAGCGTGAACCTGCAACCTTGAGGGCCTGGGCTCGAATCTGGGCAGCCACCTGTTATTAAACCGGTTTTCAAGTGCAGTTCGTTCATGGCCTCAGCCCAGTTAACCAGTGAACCACTGTCTCATAGCAGCTTGCATGGGGAAATAGCAACCACTGCTCTCTCCAGGGTAAAGAGGCTGCGTGACGATTGTATTTGGAGAACGACCTCTTTCAGGATCCTTTGACACGCCAGGTTGATGAAACGCCCTGCAACATTTCCGAATTGATCCTTCGTCTCGTTACATGATGGCGAGCGATAGCATCATTGGAACAAACAGGGGTGAAGAGACCGAAAATATATAGACTGTATTCAAACATCGCATAAAGGATCTGTTTGATCAAACATCTGAAAGTAGAGCCCTCCGGAATAAGAAAACGTTTTGACTTCGACTCTCAAGGTAACACAGAGACGTATGGGTGGTACGTAAATACAATCATCGCAAATGTATTGGCCTACTCTGAGTCTCTGAATCTATTAATATCAATAACAAGGCAATAATGTGAACGCAAACCAAAAATAAAATTAAAAAAATTAACTGCTTTGACTGCTCAATTCCCTGGCCAAAGCCATCTTGTGAGCAATAAGCCCCCATCTAATTAAAATCGTTTGCAATTATTTTCCACGTACAATGGTGCGATGGCTTATTTATACTCACCAATTTTCCACATTTCTTTATTAATTGCAGAAGCATCTCTGAAAATGACGTGCTCGTGCACAGTCGTTTATCTGCAGGTGAATATTTAAATTGCAATTCTCCTTGCAAGTGTAACGTAGAATATGGGAGAACAAACAATGAATGATCTTATTTTGCATGTTTATATTTTTCTTGTTTATATAGTTAAAAAACCTTTAAGGTTACAATAACATTTAACATTTCAGTAGCAGTAATGTATGTTCTTAGGTTAGCAGTGATGTATGTTCACCGTCGTGTTCCATCCATTATGTTCCATGACCACTTTTTTTCCAACGAGGTTGTCGAAGCACCATGCTGCCATCTCGACCACCAATGTGACTCGAGACCTTTAAAAATGTTCACAAGTCCATACAGCAGTGGCTCTCAATGCGTACGTCGCGAAAGCCTTTCAGGGGGGGTAGGGAGGAGGTTTGGTGGAGGAGGGGCGGGGTTTGTGGAGGGGGGGCAGCCTGCGGCATGGATGCCGTGCAAGGGATATGTTGAATAAGTGCGGAGAACGTCACTGCCACGTTATTAGTGGGCGACCTGACCAAAAATGTTGAGAACCACTGCCGTACATCATTAGTGTTCAACAGCATGCGGATGTTGTACACGTGGGGTTATATCATCTTACCTTTGAAGTCACCTTATCTTTGATAATCACACACACACGCACGCATGCCATATTTATAGCGTGTGGTTGTTATGATCGGTTGTTTGCTGCTTCCATTTGATAAAGAGGTAATGAGTCTCAAAGGCTCTCCGCCTCAAATGAAAGCCTTTGCTTTACGTTTACTTTAGTTAAATGATAGTTCCTACATCATTCAAGGATTTAGGATAAGGTTTGGCATTCGTAACAAAAGTAAATTCATATTTTATCTGTATATACACATGCATATTCACTGCCAGGTTTAGCATGCAAATGTATTAATATGCCCTACTGTGAAAGAGAGCTGAGAGGCTGTATACTAAATACGTCCGTCCATTCATCGAAAGACACTTCACAAATAATCTGAATAAAACTTACCACTCAAGATTACACACTTATGATATTCGTAGTTAGAACACACGTGCGTTTGTGTGTGAGCACGTGCGGGGAGCCGTGGCGCTGTGGTTAGCGCACCACAGTACCACTACTAACCTGGCCACCTGAGTTCGATTCCCGTTCACGACCAACAACAGCGGCGAATATAGTATTTGAACCAGTCCTGGACCTTACCTAGGTCGACTCTTAAATGAGTACCTGGTGCGTTGTTTAAACATTACCACTGAATAAATAAAGGCGGCCGAGCGTGGTGTTGGCCACCCAACCCTTTGTGTGCCATTCTGCTCTTCATAAGTGCTCGCAAACAGCACTTTCCCAACGGTATGGGGAATCGTTTTATTTTTCTTGCATTTCGAAAATTATTTGTACAATCTAATTCCTTGCCAGCTTGTAACAACGTTCAGATCACAAAACACATTTATCTGTAAGAAATCTGATTGCCATTTCATATAATTGGCAGTGACAGGGCAGCATTATAAAGACACAAAGCGCACACACGAATGCTATTAAAGTCCAGGGCAATCAACTCTGAATTACACCTCCTGGCTGAGCGAGCAGCATTAATCAATAGAACGCCGAACAGATCCCCAGCGGTTTTCACTCAGTTCAAGTTTAGATCAATCGATGTTTTGTAATGGCTTTCGCATGAAAAATAAAATATTTTTAGAAATCCCAATCAGAGCGGTCAACTCAGTTTATCGTCCCCCGGGGGGGGGGGTCAATAAAAGGAGAGCACTGCCACGGTGTGGGACGTCACCAGCGGTTGTCGCTTGGATGTTACAGTTCGGTCCCTTTTGTGGTAGCGTGGAATGTGCACAATTTTGTCACGGGGAAACAATGGAGAGAGGCATTACCACCACCAACACTACATTGTCATTTGAGCAGAAATGCACTGCTCATATCTACTTCTTTCACACGGCTGCTGACATAGATGCAGAGCATCAACTACAATTTCATATTCAGCTGGTCAAATCAGATAAATGCGTCAGGAGCAGCAAAGTGTATCGACGTGATGTCGCCTTCGTATTTGTGGATCGGGCATTGCGTCGTTATATGGTGGATGACCACAGTCGCACACGGAAGAGTTTTTAATGTTCGCATCTGCCATGGTGTGTACGGATGCGGGTTCGGGTGGACCATTTCCTGCATCTTGCTCAGAGCCACCAATGAGGATAATGCCCCAGCACACAGTTCACAAGAATGATGACAATGTTATTTTCCAAACAATCAATGCCATGGTTAATATAATCCAGGTGCATACTTTTCTCAATTCACACGCAAATGAGGCAAACGCCCATTGTCACACATGTCGCTTGATTGTAGACATCTGCTGGGTGGAGTGGCAGTGTATAAGCACTGCTCGAGTTCTCGAAGCTTTGTTCTATGAGTTGAGAAAGCCCTTGGTTCCGCGTAGAAGTTACACGCAGGCCTTCGTGCTGGTGAAGTTGTATTCGAGTGTCGTTCATCGTTCGCTATGCTTCAACAGACCCTATTTTGTGCCGAGAGATGACGTCAAACAGAAGGTGGCTCTCACCAAAGTAAGCTAAAATCCCAGTACTACACTGCAGCATACACTTCACAGCCTAAACCAAATTTACATACATCAACTTACATTTCTTCCCTTTGATTGTCCTTTTAGTTTTGTGTGCGTATTATTGCTTTTAACGAGCAACTGCGGTGGAGGATGTATTCATTCTACAAGCAGTTAAACAGTGTAGGTGTGGTTTGGGTAAACGTAGGTTTAAACAAACGAATGCATCTGCTAACTTTCAAATTACCATTAAGTCGGTTCAAATATCTTAACACCTACGATGTATTCTAGCTCGTAAAAATGTTACTCTTTGGTCATTGAAATATATTAATTTAAAACTCCATTACAAATGCTTTGATATACTTTAACAAGCTATAAATCTTCCTTTGTAGTGTAAATGCAAATGTGCTTTTGGGATTCCATTCGGCGTAAATAAAAGACAATAAATATTGTAATTCGTTGCATTACAGCATCATTTTAAATGTCTTAATCAACGGGATATGTAGCGTTTTGTTTTGCAGCCAGCTAATTTGCAGGACTGAATATTTTAAGCAAATGTTGGGGACTTGATGGCTATTTTAACCAGGCTTTCCAACAATTGCTTCTGACACTTTAACACAGGCATTCGCAAGACGCCACCTGTACACCGGTACCTTAAAAATATCGAGGGACATTTTGAGAAAAAACTGGTTGCAATACTCCAAGATAAAATAAAAATAACAACTGATGCAGCAGTTGCAAACCCAGAAGCGACGGTGGCATTTGCTGCGTATACTGGAAAATAAGAAGCAAGCCCTGCACTGGAAACTTTTCATTTTTTTCTGAACACAAAACAACATTAATTTAAACTTGAATGTCAGCATGACTTTACAACGGGAACATTGCTGATTGACTCGCTGCTCCTACGGCCAAACCTGCGAATGCTTGCTCACTCGCTTAGCATCTCGTATGTTGGCCATTAGCTCACGCTCTGTGATGCGTTGGTAGCACTTGACAGACATTGTGTAATTACAAGGGTGCTCAGAACTCTTTTCCAAGCTGGTTTAAGTGGACCCCTGTAGATTATTTGGCAGAGCTCTGATGAAATTGCATGACCGTGTTTGTTCTGTACGTGCGGTAGGTTAGCGGTTAGAGCGCTGCTCTCTGAACCCGGTGCCCTGAGTTAGATTCCAGCTCATGAACAACTGTGTACAGGTAATCTCAGAGGTCGTCTGACCAAGCATGGTATTGTGACTAGTTTCAGACCCTGTTTTATACACCAAGGCCTCCCGACAGTCGCACACAGAGCTCACGCCAATAATCGGTGGCCATTGCGTTTAGATCCCTCGCACATCAAATCATGATCAGAGCTGTAAATGAGAAAATGTGTTTTGAAATCACAATGTTATATTACATGCACGTAAAGATAACACTTTTTTAAATATAATGCCCTATACACTGAGGCATCTCTGAGGCTCTACATCTAATCGCATCTCCCTAGATTTGTAGGGCACCCCAGTGGCAGCTGGCCCTCTGGGTACAAGGTGACTCGGTGTGGGGGGGGGAGGCGGAGAGTGGGGGTGATTACTTCGTGTAATCCCAATTGAGTAACGTATATGAGCAGCACAGGTTATAGCTACGATCTCGTCTGATGTGATATATTAAGCGGTATGGGAATATATGGAATGATACAGTACCATTGTAAAGTATTCGCTTACCACGATCATGTGCCCAGGCACCATATTTCTGGAAGCAACATAGGTGTGTAATACTGTACAGTATTTCAAAGGGCAGCTGATGTTTTAGTCAACACAAACATTCTGAATAAAAGTAAAATATTCCTGTCTGTTCAAACGAGCAATGAGGTAATAAGTGTTCATGTCTGTTGGTGACCCTGAGCCAGTGGTAAAAAATGACAGTCTTCTGGCAGGGGTCAGATTATCCACAGGACGTAACATGGACTTCCCACAAAGTGGGTATCCCTTCATATTGACCCCGTAGAGATGTTGATGTTGACCCCTAATCCGGGATCTGAACAGGCATTCTTGTGCCAATGGGTCCCGTATACGAACCACAGTCCCACGAGTCTGGTTAATGGCAGTTAAAAATGAAGACGCGTAATGATGAATTAAAATACTATTACTGAAATTGTATCTCGTTAATCTGGTGGGAGTGAATTCCAAGCCACAGCATTTGCGCTACAATAACCATGCATGTGAGTTTGTATGAACGATCTAAATAATTATTTCAGTATCAGATTTACCAAGAGACATATTTTTCACATGAGCACTTTGCCTTGAGCTACTGAGAGCTGAGTGTGGATGCATTTCTCGATTAATTCACAAAGGGCTGTTTAGTGAAATGCAACCAGTATGGTTGGGCATCTCTACTCCAGTATTGATCTCACACGCCCTCGTTCTCAACTGAATGTGGCCGGTGGTTTCATTACAATTGACCGTGCCAAGACACACTTGTTACGACATTATTTTTGGGGGAGGGAGGAGCAAGAAACGAGAAAGGGAGGGGGTGAAGTGACGTGAACTTGGTTGTACGACTTGCTGTGAAATGAGCCTGCTGTCTCGTACATCCACGTGTGACATTTTATAACATAAACAAGATTTTATTTTAATCACTTCACTCGATACTCGGGTTGCGACGTGTCCTGGTTTCCTCAGGATCATCCTCTTTTCAGACTAAACTGTCCTGGGAAATCCGTAGCGCTTCCCAAAACATTGAACATTGAGTCCCGGTTTTTGTCAGTTGTACGTATAGTTCGACACCGCCTTCCCATGATCTGCCCCCGGTTTTTTGTACCTGGTTAGAGGTGGCAACCCCCAGTAGCGTAACGAGCCGCACCGCCTGAGCTGATAATGTCGTCACTACGCCACTGGCAGCCCGCCATCTTCATACACTGTTATGGTGCTCTGCTTGAAACGCTTTGTGAAATGCTGATTGAAAAACTGGCTCCTGCCACAGCAATTTGGAATTTCCACTGCTGCCTCTAGGCTGCCAAATGAAAATGAGTACCACGCCAATGGCCATTGTTGTGCTGGGGAGAAAAACTTTGCCTGTGCTGATTGGACAGGAATTGCTTCCACATTTCCCTTCTGTTATCCTGATAAAAAAAAAACATGGGAATAAAACAACATCTGCTGCGTGAATCAATCTTCTACCCATGCAGACATCCGTGGCATTGTTGGGCAGTTCCTCTGTAGCCGTCTTCCTTCTGTTGCTCACCACCGCGCCGTGAAGAATCGGGCGGCTTTGCTAACTCGCCCAACCGAAGAAAGCATTTACCGTGTTGGTTATATGCTTCTGCAGTGCCCACGGCAATCAAACCAAACGCACAACCCTCTGTGTTGCCCAGACTGTTTGTTCACGTGCATGGACTTAAATGTAAAACAACCAAATAGTCTGATACATGCGGCAAGGGCATGCAGATCACATGCTTTTCCTTTAACCAATCGTGGTGCAATGCGTATTTCAAGCTATAAAGTGTATTATGTTAGTCCAGATTAAACAAACCAATGTGATTGAGAGTGATTGCTTACTTTTGGCAGCGAGTCTCCTCCCCAAAGTCTGATAGTTTATTCTAAAGTGCACCACGAACTGAAGAATGTTTAAATCCTTTCCATTTATTTGGGTGGTTGCCACCCATGCATAAATATGTCTGGATAACAGTTAAAGTGTAATGGCAGCCAGCAACGTTCCTTGCAAAAAGAACCATAAGAAACTGGAAACATGCCCATCGATATGAGCATGCACCTCTGCAGTGTGCTGGACTCCTCTGACATTACAACAGGGCACCCCGAGCTTGATGATTGCAGTTTATTCGCCATTCCTGCAGTGACCGCTCGGTAATGCACAGCTGGGGCCTCCTCATTGCTTGGCCAAACGCTTGGGCTACAGTTGGCCATGTCCCATGCAGCAGGAATGAGCCTGGCAGCTGCTAAATGAGAATTGCTTTGTGTTTTGTTATGGATGGAAGGCTGCGCAGATTGTGTTCTTGTCCCACGAACTTGTGTCTGAACCGCGTATTGAATGCTCGGTCACCGTGCTTCAGGTACCAGAGGTAGGAAATCGAGTTACCTCTGCCACAGTTTGGTTTTCCATGTCACATGCATTGCTCCACCACTTCTTATTGTCTACTCAAAAAGTGTAAGTGCTGTTTCTGTTATCCATTCTTGGGTTTCTCTTCAAGTGGTCTTTCCCATTAATGCACAACTTGTACATTATTTTAATAATCAATAATTTTCTTCTCGATGAAAGCTGCACTGAGTCTTGCAAACTCCTCCTTTGGGAGCATCCTGCATTCGGAGTCTGGCCAAATCGTTGTTTTTCTTGTGAGAAGGTTCTGGGAGTACCTGAAGAAAACTCGCAACGCATACTACTATCTCCTGGCACTTTACTTCCAAGTGACCTTGGGAAGTTCTAGATTTGAAGAAATTACCCCCTTCCTTTCCCCCCCCGTTCCCCCCCCACCACATTCGTCGTACAGACACCGTACTCGCACTCACCCTCCCCTCCCCTGGCATCGCAATAATTTTACAGCCATATTCATATTTCCAGTCTTTTACTCCCAGCCTGATACACCACCTTCACTTAGAAATGTTGATGTACAACAGTGTTTCAATAGCGCAAAAAATTGTCCCCCCAATCCTACTCTTCCCCGTTTCCCCCAGTGCCACATCTGACGTACACCTCGCCTGGCATCACAAAAAAAAGATGGTTCTCTGTCGGCTTAACTCAGCTAATCCCCTGCCCAACCGCCCGCGACGCCACACGGCCTGCCGCATGCCCCCCCCCCCCGATCCCTTGGCTCCCCCCCCCCCCCCCCCCTAGTCTTCTTCTTCTTCTTATATATAAAAGTCTCCGCGCGCTCGCGCTTGCGGGGGATTTGGCTCTCGGACGGTGGGGTTTAAGACCGAAATAATTTTCCAGGCGGCACGCCCTAAGCCCCGTGGTGGGTTTAGGCTATTCCGTTTTCCCGTCCGTAAACTTTAAAGTAGTTTAATTAACACATTTGTGCCGTTTCTATTATTCATTATTTACTTATTGCGCGACATCGACCGTACCAAGTGACGCCAATTGCGTGGGGGGGCGGACCCTGCCAAGTCATTAAAGCGTTCGCTCCAGCTCACGGGAGACATTTTATTTTACGCGTTTACCATGGAATAGATATACACATCACGCTGCCGATTTATCTTCACAGTGTGATGTCCTCTTCCCCCCCCCCCACCCCAATGCGTGCAGTTACTCATATAAAGTCCTTACATATTAATTTTATATTATTAAAGCGGTTACATAGTATTATTATGGCGAGGGCGGGGGGGTGGTGGGGGGGGTAGCGGCCCAGCCAGCAGCCTGGCAATGTCTCACCTCCTCCGGCTTGCCAATCTAGGCGAGGCCGCGGGCTCTGCACGGGACGAGGCGTCACCACGCCAATGTAAAGTACAATTTTATTAAATCTTTCGCTAAGAACTCAGGTTTATTGTTTACTATTATTAAACAAATACGTTTATAAACATTACAATGATAATGTTTGTGTACACATAACAACTCTTGCTTCATTCTTTACTATTATGAAACTAATAAGTTGCCTAATACTCTATTACTATTATAATGTTCGTGTGCAGAAACTAGATGCGTGTGCCTAAAGTCGATGTCTGTGTGTGTGAGTCCATGTGTTTGTGTGCGTGTAAGTCGATGGGTTTCTATGTGTGTGGGTCCATGTGTGTGTCTGTCTTTTTCAAATGGACAACGCCCCGTGTGTGTACGTACAAGTGTTTGTGTGTGCGTGTCAGTCCATTTGTGTGCGTATCTGTCGCTGTGTGTATGTTAGTCCACATGTGTGTGTTAGTTCATACGTCTGTGTTTCACTCGATGTGTGTACGTCAATGCGTGTGTGTGAGTCGATGTGTGTGCATGGCTCCATCTGAGTGTGTAAGTCAATGTGCGTTTGTGTGTCTATGTGTGTCGATGTGTGTTTGTTAATCTATGTGTGTGTATCTAAAGTAGATGTCTGTGTGTCACAGTCCATATGTCTATGTGTGTGTAGGGCAATGTGTGTCAGTCTATGTATGTGTGTGTAAGTCCATGTGTTTGTATGTGTGAGTCAATGTCTGTGTGTGTCAGTCCATGGCTGTCTGTGTTAGTCGCTTTGTGTGCATGGCTCCATGTCAGTCAGTGTAAGTCCATTTCTTTGCGTGTCTGTAGCTCCATGTGCGCATGTGAGTGAGTGAATGTATGTGCTTTATTGACCTGCTCAAGGCCTATGATACCATCAGTAGGCCTGGCCTCTGGGTTGTTCTTCATGCTTTCGGAGTCCCTCAAACTTTGCTCATAATCCTTAAGGACCTTCATGATGGTGAGCGGCCCCGCGTTAAACTACATGGCCGTCAGTCAGAGCCATTCCCTCTACACCTTAGGGTGTAACAGGGATGTCCTCTGGCTCCACATTATTTAACACATTTTGACCACGTAGTTCGTGAAGCCTTCAATGGCTGTTCCCGAGGAATTACCATATGGTACAGATACAATGGGAGGCTGATCGATTCCCGGGTGCGGTCAAGGGATGCCTCCCTATTGCTCAACCATGTTATGTATGCCGATGCTCTGGTGATTGCTGCTCACTGCGGCTGAACCTGGAGCTTGCCACTAAGAGGTGGAGCCTTACTATCAGCCCCACCAAAACTAAGCACCTGCCTGGGTATTTTGTACCATCGAACAATCCACCCCCACAACTCACAATTGGTAATGCGGTAGTTGTGGAGAGATTGCCGAGATTCCCATACCTGGCCAGTGTGCTCATGACCGGCTCCGGTTTAACAGCAGAGGTCTCACTCCAAATCAGTCGAGCGCCATTATCTTTTCATCGGCTGTGTTACTGCTGTGTGGAAGCTACCTGGTCTTTCGCTCCATGAAGCTCTAGGTCTTCTCGGGCACGGTAATTCCCTCCCTTCTCTACGCTTGCGAAACGTGCACCCCCCTAATGGAACATCTTCACCGGTTAGAAACATTTAGGTTGGCCTGCTAACGATCCTTTCCTGGATTTAACCATATATGTGTGTGTGTGCGTCTACGTTGATGTGTTTCTATGTGTGTGGGTCAATGTCTGTGTGTAAGTCCATGTGTGTATCTTCCTTTTTTGCCCGAGCAACGCCGGGTACTTACCGCTAGTCCCCTATATAAACACGTGTCTCTAAATAGCTCTCTTCATACGCTACAGTAATTTTGCTGGAGCAGTCACACCTGATGACGGATGCTTGCGTTGCTTCCCAAACGTCGTGATTTAATTTAGTAGTTTTATTTCTTTTTTATTTTGTTTTCACCTACGTGACTTTACCGAAAAAACCAAAGAGAATGACCTTGGGAAGTCTCACAACTCTGCACGGCCGATCAACCCACGTCTCCATCGGCTGAGAGATATACATAATCCATTCATGCGTACACAAATCAATGCGTGTATTGTAAATGTGTAGTGTCCTCCTCGGTGTGTGAGTGTAGCGCACACTCAGTCGGAAACGAGGTAGTAACTGGAGGCACCTTCTCTTTTATTTCCATTGCACCAACTCTGGCCGTTCTCACTCACACGGATCGCCTCCTCTCTCGACTACTTTGCCATACAGCCCGGCCTAGACATAACCCTGGCCGTGTTGCACCGACGGTGTCGACCGAGACGGCCAACTACCGTCCAACCGCGCAATGATCGGGCGAAGTTGGCGGTGGCTAAGATGACAGCGACAGCACCACTCACAGAACCGGCAGCCCGGAGTTCTTCGCCGCTTTGATTTGCCCTGGCCACGCCTCCCTTCTCGAACCTACTAGCGGGTTCCAGGGGCCTCCGATGAGGTCTTCCGTGACCCTTGCCCCAGTTCCTCCGCCCTGCCGGCGCACACACCGTGTGTACGCTCGACGGTGTGTGCGATAACTATCCACCGCAGTTGCCGCTGCTGGACAACAGTCAGCGCTGTGTCACTACAAATGTAAGAATTTATTTTAATTGATGCTTTGCTGTCCCGTTAGATTCCTACTGGCAGTGCCTACTCTGGATGTTCTCTCCAGAGGCAGATTTTAAATTCTCACCGCAGCTTAGAGCATTCTCGCAAAAGATTTGGGCGAGCCATCGAACGAAGACTGTCACTACATTGCATGCTTTCAGATGCGCTTCTGCAGCTGTCTGGAATGCTCTTCCGATATTAGGAAGCCACTGGAGCTATGCATTTTAAAATCTAGATTCAAAACTCAATTATTTAGAACTGCTTTTTTGTTTAGTTTGTCCTTCCCCCACGCCTCCGATTAGTGCGGTTGGCTACATACGGTGCGAAATAAATTCCACATACATATCATGCAGAGCAAAATACATCAACCACCATTGCCTTGGTGCTCTTGGAAAACAGTTAGTTACGCGTACAGAACGAAAACATAGGTTTGCCCCTCTTGTTCACGATGAAGGTTGCATGCATGTTGTTCCGTGAACCCATTGACAAGGACAACCTGAGAGCTGGCCTCTGTAAGGCCTGGGGACAGTGTTCGAGAACACGGAGTGCTGTGCAAGTGCGTTGCCGGGGCTCGTCTGTGCGAACTCTACAGTCCGCGATATTGTACTGTATCTGCTCGGGCATGTCGACACCTGCCCCTGCTCCCCATCACACCATTGGCATGGTGTGCCAGTAAAGGTGGCCAAATTGATTAGCAGCAAAAAGACTGAGAAATGTGCCATTGCATTTCATTTGTAATTTCCATGCTACCAGGAATTCAATTCAATTTCCCACAGCGTAATGAATTAGGATTTCAAGTATGGCAGTCCATATTATAATATAGCTTCCAAGATTAATATCGGCATTGGCCGCTGGAATTGTAACATCCTCGTAGAATGATAGGAAATTCGTGTAAAACCAGAAAGGACATTTGAAATTTATTTCCAGCGACTGCACAAACCGTTGTACTTAACTTAACCTCACTCTATTCTACAGACTGGTCCCTACCATAATAACGAGGAATGTCCACCAGTAGCTTAGGAGCACCAATGGACACAACTATCTATAGTGACCAAGTGCAGGCCAAAAACAGTAGATCAACAACTTGATTAAATACACTGGCTTTTAAATGTTTTTGGCAGTGGATAATGGTCATTCTAGAATACGACAATGCTAAACAGTAGCTTTTAGCGCATTTTTAGCTTATACAAATTTTTTCGGTCTTTTTCGGCTGTCCATCGCATTGGCCACACTGTGGGCAATAGCAACAGTGGTAAAGTATCTACAGAATCTTGAAGCTTTCGTGACTGCAGGAATACATACTCTTTGGGTCTTTCGGTAAAGTCACGTAGGTATAATAGATCGCTGTGATCTAGATCACAGTGATCACAGTGATCTACCTACGTGACTTTACCGAAAGACCCAAAGAGTACCTGCAGAATATTGAGATGAGCAACCATCCAGCGACGTACCGTCAATGGCCTTGCCATCGTCTTCACAACCTGGATGCTGGGCCCATCTGGCCTGTGGTCGGGCCCCGGTTCATTTGCACTCCCTGCACAAACTCTAAAAGCTGTGCTACTGCAATCATCTGCCACATGTTTGATCATTACGACACAAGAGTTGTATTTGGTTGAACCTTATGATCTTTTATTTAATCCGGGCGGCAGGAAGATTCTTAACAGTGAAATGAGTTCCTTCGTGATCGTGACATTGGTTATTTGATAAAAAAAAAAACTTAATACACAATACCAAGCTGACGGAGGTAATAACGATTGGCATTTTCATTAGCCAGTGCTAATAGAGACAGTCTTGTACTTGACACGATGCTTATATGCAGGCATATATACATTACAATATTTTAGAGCAGCAATCATACATTTTGAGTGCAAGATATTAAAAAGTATGCCCAGGATATACAATAGTGCAAGCTCTGACGTTGCTGCACTCGCAACATGATTCGTGCACAAATATAAACGGGTGTATTTTGCTCACTTGGCTAGAACAGCAGAGCTCCCAATCAAGAGGTCGTAAGGTCGAGTCTCAGTCGGTGCCAAGTCGGCCCCATCATCATCATCATGCAGAGCTCATAAAATGAGCATTGCACGGTCAAGTTCCACCACTTCATGCGAAGTCGGTACTGTGGAGAAACTGTTATCTGTCATTGCAATATGGGATTTCCATTGTTGGTTCTCGAATACTATTAGAGCGGAGCACTGCACGAAATGCGTATGGGGACACTGATTTAACTTTTGATTTGGCATATATTTTGTTTGCTGGCAATAATGTGGCGCTAAAGTTAAGCGCAATGTTAGGTTTTGACGTGACAATTGTTAGTATCTTGCTCTTAAAATGCTTTAATTGCGCCACTTTTGAACTGTGCGTGAATAGGATGTGTGTAATGTGTGTGTGTACACACAGATACATGTGTGCATGTGACACTGAGTTGTACCACGAATAAATACAGATGTAATGCTCTTAAAGATCGTGGAACACCGTTATACCCCTTTTCCACTGGCACATTTGAGCCGAGCCAGCGTGGTTGCCCTCGTAGTTTAGGTTATTGCACTGTTGGAATCAAACGGTGCTGTGCTTGCATCAAAAGTCATCTGAATCTGGCTCGGGTCCAAGGAGGGCCACGGTTGGAGCTAACGAACCTTTAACGCATGTGACTTGTCAGTACAATCAAATACGGCACCATCTGTATACGTCTCGATTCTTTAATCTTGCGTGCGACGTCAGTGAGACACAGCATGGATTCTGCAATGGAAAAACAATCTGGCGCCTCCTAGCCCACGCCGGGCTTGGTTCCATGTGACCCTGGTGCGGCTCGCTTGGTACAGTGGAAGAGAGGTATTTGGGGAGAATATCTGGCGCTGATAGAAAATGTTGCCTCCGTCATCTACACCAAACAGCGGTGCCTGCTGTGGCGCTTTCAGGAGTGCAAGGGAAACGAAGTGCGTCGCTCTGCTCGGTGGCAAAATCGTGCATAACCTTTAACCTTTCCAGAAAAAGAGGCTGGGGTGGTAGGTGTTGTGAATGAGGTCTTGCTGTTTGTTTATTATAGAATAGTGCTGTACTAAAACACATGCCGTGGGATTTAACTTAACGAGCTCGTGTAGGTGATTTTTTTTTAAATAGCAGTATTGTTCAAACATGAATTAAAATAGTGTCCGAAATTTAACATGTCTTTTCTTGTTTGTTTGGAGGTTTTTTTCACGTGCATGTTTTAGAAAAACACATTGTAGGATGTCAAAAAATGTACTGTAGTATCTGATAATTCCACTGGAATTTATTAACTGATTAATATTATAAATTTGGCATGTTTTATTATGTATTTACAATATTGAATAAGGCGTTATAATGTAACAATGTTTAAGGGGAATCTATATTGTATAAATTACGATTTCATATCAATTCAGAAAATGTACAATAGCTGCAAGTAAAACATGTACAATGTCGAAATAATAGTCACATTTATTGCAATGCTTTAGCTAAAAGTAGTAAGATTGGTGCTCAAAGCAAATAAAAGGGCCATGCATTTTTGGAATTTCGCAAAAATACTGCCACTTCCTTTCACATTTTACATTTAAAAGCTCAAACGTGTGCTGCTCTCAACAACAGGCAAGCACAATTCCTATCACACCTTGTGTGCATGTCACGTGACCTGCCACATTGCATGCACAATGCTGCTCTCAGCCTTGTCCAAGCCTCGTGATGGCAGTCGAACCTTCTTCCTGCTGTTTGCGAGCAGCAACACCTTTGTGTTGATGTTCAGCCTGTTCGTTTTCCAGCCTCGCGCACAATTTATTTTTGTGCTAGCCTTTCTCACCATTTACAGAAAGTGTTGCGTTTGAATGGCTCACGTTTGCGCACGTTTAAACCAAAGATGCGAGTTTTGTTCCAAATGGTTAATTTCTGGGTTGTTGTATGTTTTGTCCTGTCATGTGCTGCATAAAGGCCCTGGCGAGCGCAGACTCTAAAGTGCCTCCTCCCCCCGCCTCATTTTCATCCCAAGAGAGCGTCTCATCCCAAAGCGTCTCATCCCAAAGCGTCTCATCCCACACGAGCGTAGCAGCGGCACTTGCCTCTTAGTCTACTCTAGACCACCAAAGGCGAACATCAAACGAAAAGTCACATTTATCATATTGTGCAAATTTTTCACAGCATAGTGTTCTGTCTCGGCGTAACTATTTTGCTAACACTACCGACGCGAAGAAATCGAAGCTACCGTGTACATTATTAGGTATTTCTAAATACATACAATAATAGTACACTTGAATATTTAAATGAACTCATATGCAGTTATACCAGCATATTGCTTCTGGATTAGTGATCTTACATTTAATATTCTAATTACAAATTGTTATTATTTTCTGCGTTTTCTAAAACGTTTTACGTTAACGTTTAAGTTGGTAAGCTCTGGTGCCATTTGTCTAAAGGAAATGACACAACGTGTTTTGCTACAAATGTACAAAGCATGTCTACAATATGCGTAGGTAGTCATAAGGTGCTTCCATCTAGCGTTGGAGAATACTGCCCAACATAAATCGACCAATGGAATGATTCAAGGAGCACGACGTGTCCTTGATGACAAGTGCACACCTCGTCACACCTCGTCACACCTCGTCACACCTCGTCACACATTCGTCGCTCGTCTCTACGTCGCCTCCATCGACCGCTATGCCGATGAGAACCAAAGCTTTGCTCGCTGCGTTAAATAAGGATCCATATACAACGCGCAATTACGCTTTTAAATCGATGCACAAATGCCTTGTCATCGTTACTTATATTCATTAGCGACAATTCGGTAGCTTCAAACTTTATGCGTCGCTATTTAAAATGTGCATTTGTAAATATTGCAGGGTTTTCACCACCGAACGCAATTCCTCTCACAATTTGATACCATTTTAGGTTAAACGCTCCTGCCGAAGGCAATTTTTTGACCCTCGCATTTGGGCAAGTAATCTTTAAATACAAAATCGGATTTCAAAACAGTTTTTTTTCAAGGCCAGCTATCTGTACAGTAATTCACTTATTTGTGTGTGTGCACATGTATACATATTCTACATGTATTTTGAGTGTGTGTACCCACATTACTAAGTACCCTGCACACAATCCGTATTGAGCCGCGTCAAAACAATGCACAGCACCAATGCACGATTAAGAATAGCCCACAGTGCGGTCGCCAATCTCACACCGTGGACCACACAGAAGCGTCACTGGCGGCGGCGTTCCAGGTCTCCGCCGCGAGGCGACTTCACTCGCTCGCCAACCTCGACGTGAGCGCAGCATCAACGCCGCAGATCAACTCCTCGCCTTTCGCAAAAAAAATTCTCCATGACAACGTGCTAATATCACATCAGTCCTGTGCTGTGAACGGAGTTAAAAGATACATCATCTGAGCCATCCGCCATCCGCCTGCTGCGTGTTGACATTTCTTTAAAAGCACCATTGCTGCTGTCACCTGAACGGCCGCTAAACGAACGTTCGTGGTGCAGCGCACCGACCTTCGCATTCATAACGCTCACAGCAAATCCAATCGCGTTCACGGCGCTCTATTGAAGCCATTTCTAATGCATACTGTTGTATTTATTCCATCGCATTGTTTTATAAAACATGCCGTTCGTATTTTCACGGCACCAATGTAAGCATTGGTGTATTATAAACACTGGGAAACAATGCTATGAACGTGGCTTGAATAGATGCGGAGTGAAGCGACTGGCGGTTGCAACGTTTGAGTTTTGTAAATTATCAATTGAAAACTTGAAATGCGTGAATTGTATCACTTTGGTAGATTTTTAGCTGTGAGATGACTTGCCCAATCATATGGAAAGAGGTAGCACGGCTTGGGAAATAGCAATGTACTTGTAAAATGGATGGACCCAACCCCACCATGGGAATGAGAAATGCCTGGTGCCGTAATGCAGTTGAGCTCTGCCCAACGTTCAATTGAGAATGGAGCATTGTGGGAAGGGCTACCCCCAACCTATGTTTAAATCATCCAAGTGCAAGGTCCATCCAATGGATTATATCCATGAAGAATACGCAGTTAAAGCTTGAATATCTGTTATCTGATTGATGGATTTGCTTCAAAGTGACCTTATTGAGTCCAACGGACTTGACTCAACAGTATTGGAATTGATAAGTTCAATTCGTATTCTTGATCAAGCAGGACTCAGAATGGGGGCAAACATGCAATGCCAATGTTTGCGTTGTGAGTCATCGCAGAAACGTCTGCAGTATCTGTAGTGTTCTGGTCCCGCAGAAGTGCAATATAATCATCTCTTAAGCTTCAAATTAAAATGCTTTTATGCTTGATTGTAAAATAACGCATTTTTAACGTCTTTGACTGCAGAGAGAAACCTGAACTCTTTGTTTCTACTTACAATGTTGCCATATCTGCAAAAAGGGCCTCAACTTTTAATGAGCCGATTTGTTAGAATTTCTGGACGTAGTTTTTATGTTATAACTCGCATGTGGCAATGCACAAAATGTGCACACTGCCATGTCTCATGCGAGGCACTGCTTAATTTGAAGACTGACTTTTAACTACCTTTTTAGTGTTTGTAACAAGTCGAACACGTGCCATGTGAAGACGTTTGTGGTCATGATGGCGAGTGTGGAATGCATTCCTTTTGTCCTTGTTAATATATATCGGTGGTGTTTGTTGCTGTAGACTCTGGTTCAGAACAAAACTTGAATAACTCGCGAGATCTGACATTTCCAATTGCGTTTGGAAAAGTTATTGAGCAATTGCCCTGCCAGGCTGAAGACCCTTGGGATGCGATTTTCATTTCTGATAATTCAGTCGTTAGCAAATTAATATTTGAATTCAACAACATAAATAAGCAGACAATATTCCTCCACAAATCTTGATTTAAAGCTTTCGTGGCTGCAGGAATTTATATTCTTGGGTATTTCGGTAAAGCCACGTGGCTTTAACGAAAATACCCAAGAATATAAATATTCCTCCTTGCCGTATTTGTCTCCACATAGAAAAACCAGGTCGGGTAAGCGAGCTTTCAATGAGTTCTGGTGATAATATCTAACCTCTCACAACAGTATTTAGTCACTTGAAGTTGCCGATTCATTGTCAACTCAGAGCAAAAACACTGTTGGCTTCATAAACAATTATAGTTTTACTAAATATATTGTGCTGATGAAGACTTAATATTTCTAATAAAATATCTTTAGTTATTCCCCCCCCACCTCCCCGACATATTGGTTTAAATGCCCTACTCAAGGTGTGTTCTACAATTGGCAGCTGTAGCCCGCTAACTTAGAGGCAGGGTTGGTGGGCCACTCGAGACGGGAGCAGCAATGTGTGTTGCAGCGTCTACCTCGCGGGTGGTTGGCTACATACGATGCGGAAGAAGTTCAACATGCATACGTGAATTTCTGATTTATCTGTGCATAATTTCAGCATCATATATTGGTGTAATTTTCTAACAAACGATCTTAGAGCTAGGCCATTAAGGTATCTTGTTGTTTTCCTGGGTGTTTTATTACTACGACAGTGGATTGTTTCAACATACTATAAATGGCAATAGTGTGGAACAGGGACCCAATATAATACGTTACTGCTGTATTTTCAAGAACATATACAATTAATGTCAATATCATGGACTTTAAATGGATCTCTGACCTGTTGTAAGACTTGTTCTTGTATTGTGCTTCTGTCTTGGTGACAGATTTCTTGACCTGAGGTTATACTGGAAATAATTTGAAATGCCCTCTTGCACTTAGCTGAGAACTAGATTATTGCAGATAAACTGGCCTTCCCCACCCTTGTTGTGCATCACATTATAAAAATAAAGGATCGTAAATGAGAATGTTGTAATAAGAAAACTAAATATTTACCAATGACGGCCTCAGCAAGTCTCAGTACTTTTCCAGCAGAGTCCTGAAAATTGGGATGTTTGACCATGTGAGGAGAAACTGGAGTGCCCCAGAGACACGCACCACAACGCAAACGAGGGGGTGACACTCAGCACTGCCATCTCCTGGCCACCTTGCCGCCTCTAAACAACAAACACCTGGCAAGCCCTAGGATCACCAAAGGGTCGGTGACCTAGCTAAATGTGCCTTACAATATTAGACATATTCTCGGTGATTTGGTCATAGATATTTCCAGGACTCATGGAAAGTAACTAACAATGTGCAAATAGCATAATTTTAAGCTTGGTTACCCGAACAAAACTACACGATCACTGTGGATACTATCCTTTATTACGATCCTACTCCATTTAAGTTCCATGTAGGTATTTCAGAATCCTAAAACGATTTGTGGTATTAATTTCGTACTTATTCAGACCCACGTTTGCAGCTGCAGGTGAAGTCTGTTGGCCCGGTCCTTTTCTCACATAACGGCAGCCATTGTTGTTTGTTTTCCTGAATCCCATAATTTGTGGCAGATGGCGTGCGCCGAGCAATTATGCATCAAATATGAATTCTCCCATCGCATGGACGAATCGACAAGAGGGGAGACCTGAAGCGCGGCAGAACGATGATAGGACACCAACACGCTTTTGTGCGGCATGGCAGTCAAACTCGCAGCAGAAAACATCCCCTTCCTCTCTCCACCCACATATACTCCTTCCCTCGGCCTTCACACCACACGTGTGCATTCACGTCGATCTTTGTCTTTGTGGTATGGAGTGGGCACGTAGTATTGCACACACTGTGCTGCATTGCAATACCAGAGGTCCGGATTCAATTCCAACCTATTCAAGGCCTTGAAAGGGTCAATTTGGGTTTAAATGAGTGCCTAGTGCAGTGTGTAAACAACACCTGGGAGACGACAGAGTAAATATGCACACAATATAGTGCATCTCCTTCATATATAGCTGTCCTTCCACGTACAAAATGAAATCTTTTTTTTTACACTTGCCATCAACCACAACGACCTGTGGGAGTGCATAATTTCAGCAGCATTGATTCAATACAAGCAAAACTCTGGACCGGTTTTGCTTGAAACGCTGCTGGTGAACTGTCAGATTATAACATATGGGTCCTTGTTCGACACAATTATATAATACTGTACATGCCACACTACTAATAGGCGTTGTTGTGGAGAATATACGTAACTAAATAAATAAGCAAACAATATGCCGCATGTCACTGCACTTTAAACAAATGTATTTTTTACACTTATGCACTCCCATAATGGCCCATTCTGGCCTTGCTAATTACAAACCAAAAGCACTTAACTTATATCCGACATACAACTTAGCAATGTAAATGTTTGAATGTGTGTGTGTCTGTTTGCCTTCATAGTTGCTCGTGAACAGCACTAGTCACAACAGCCTGAAAAGGCGGACGGGGGAAGATCTTTGTCCTATGTTTTGTTGTCTATTTGTGAAATTTTTTGGGTCTGTAGACTAAGAACAGTTTCACTATTGGTCAATATCCAGTCAACCACCTGGTTTCATTTTTCAGTTGGCTCCTTACCCAGGCCTCTCACAAGGGACGCTGTGTCTAAGTGCTATAATTATTAACGCAGGCATTTAAGAATTCTAATTAAAACTTTCTCATTGCTTAAACGTATCTCCCCCACTATATATATTTTAAATAACTGCCAAATAAACTTGTAACAGACAGAAGACATTGTTACATTGCAATACCGCACTCGATTCCAATTATCAAATGAATCCACTCTTTTTTATATATCCTACAATCCAAGTTCTCCTCACGAGAGATGAAAATAGATTTCTTCATACTTTTTGAGGAAGGCAATTACTTGCAATTATCAATTACCAATCATGGCTCTGGCAGCCCGTGTGCAGTAGATAGATTCCATTTTTAAATGCATTACTTGTGTTGCCATAAAACTCCATACCAGAGCTGGGTGATAAATATTGAAAACTTGGGCCTTGTCTCGGCGCTGTGACATCCCCCTTGGTCATCAGCTATAGATCATACGTCTGTCTCCACAGTGGAGTCAACAAGCAATCATCGCTGGCCTCAGTCGGAACACAATTCGGCCATAACTGGAGCCGTCTCAATAATGTATTCGAGTACAAGGACACGCATTGAAAAAATACTCTTTCCACCTCCGTCAATGCTGCATTATACAGAAACACACAGAGGGTAACGTCTTGGACACTGGGACACTGGGCCCCTGCCCAGACCAAAACAAATTTTCTCTCTTTATTTTACCAGGGAAGACCTACCGAGCTAAATAGCTCTTTTTCAGACCTGGTCACAAATGATAGCTCAAGAGAGTGGCTTATCACATGGGAATATATAGCAGCCAAATACCCCAAATGCATGTTTCTAAATGTGGAGGGAAAAACCGGAGGACCCAGAGAAAATTCTATGCAACCACGGGGAGAACACGCAAACTCCAAATATACAGGCGACGGGGTGGGGATCGAACCCACAATCCCCTGCATACCAGCGAGGGAGTTAACATCTCACCACCGCGAAGAAATGTTCCAGCACAGTCATTGCCCACTTGTGAATTTTCCTGGTATGAGGCGGTTTCACTGAACAAGTTGTGAGTTTCAATCTGATCTGCTCTTGTAGACCACTGCCAAATTGGTCCCTTGAATGTTGCGTTTCACTTCTAGTAGAAGTTACGTGCAACAGCATGTACCACAGTAAACCTTCCAATGGCGGGTTCCAGTCTTCCATCCAGCAGGTGCAGGTGTTATTTTCTTTTAATTGCCCTGGAAAGTGTGCTACTTGAACGGTGAACAGTCTTCGAATATTGATCCACGTTACTTTTTTTTATAATCAAGGATCCAGTTAATTTTGTAGTCTTGCATCGTCATGAAATTTGGGAAGCTGGAGAGTAATAAATATACCACGTCAAGTGTTGATCTCAGAAAGGTGACATCTCGAGCCACGGTTTTCTAATCAGCCTTACCGCGCCACAAAGTGAGCCATTTATTTTTAAGGAGCAGTCCCTTGGGCTTGAGGGAGGCAATGAATGTAGAGCGAGACAGCAGGGCTCATCTCATCCTCGCAAGCTAAGTAATACAATAAAAGTGAAGCGGCTTTCTTCGAGCGCCAGCGATCCACGGTGTTGCATTCCACGGTGTGATGTGGAGACAACCCCCATTGTTGTTTTCGACAAGAGTCATTTCGGAGCGTTTGCCGAAGCGAACCTCAATACTGAAGCAGCAAATACACTGCGCAATCATAATGTTTTCACACGTGATAGGCCCCCCCCACCCCACCTGTGTGGGCATGAGAGAAACCAACAACGTTGAGCCACCCAAAATATGATTCCAGCAGCAGCTCCTCACCACCGCACGGAAGTGGCAATATCGTACAGTCAAATGCATTTTCAATTGTTCACTACTTGTTGACGGCAATCGGAGAAATGTTACAATTTTACAATTTAAATTTCGTAAATTGGGTAGGAATAACATGAGGTCCAGTTGAATTCTGTTCATGAATTTATCTTGGTCATTCTGATCATTATTGTCTATTGAGCTCTGATCAGTAAGATGTCTTGTAGATTCCGATTTAAATATAGATGCACTTCAAGTTTCCTCTCCTGTCATTTGAATGTGGTTGTTGAAGCATTACGGGTTTTTTAATTCTGCAAAGAGATTCTACAGTGTGTACGATAGCACGGTGGGGACTGGATATGCTACTTTATAATAAGCGGTTGGTTTGGTGGTTTTTTACTTTAGGCGTCCCACGTTTCCAAAGCGGTAGTTGTAATGGTTGTTTTGGGCCACCGTCGTAAAACGATGTTGTCTAGCCGCCACCACCTGTCTGGTCGGAGATGAGGATGGCCTGGCGCTCCGGACACGGCCCCTTGGCCGGCATTTGCACCATGAGGAAAGGCTCACGGCTGCTGCCTTTGCCCAGTCCTCCCCCAACACCACCACCGCCGGCGTTGAGGCCTCCCTCGTACCGGCCCGGCTCCACCACCATGCTCTCCTGGTCCTCGGAGGGACACGATGCTCGCTGCAGGCGCAGGTAGCACCAGCAGCCGCAGATGAGCGCGCCGAGAGCCGCGATGGCTATCAAGATGACAATGACCGTCACCACGCCAGTCGTGGGGCTGTGGTCCATGGGCAGCATCGCGTCAGCAGGCAGGTGGCGTGGGCTAGTGAGGAGAGTGAGTGAGGCCGAGGCTGTATTGCGAAAGACGCTGTCCCCCCTCCGTTTGTTTTCAGGAGAACTACCGACCGATTCCTTGGTAGTTGTCTGCTGTATTTCTCCACGTCTTTTATTTACGCATGGCAGTCTTCGCCAAGTTCATTATCAGCATCGTTTGTTTTTTGTTTGCTGATGTTTTGCGCGATGAAGTCTAAAATTTAAATATGTGTTTACTGTGATGTAGTCGAGGAATAGAGGAATGGCATAAGGTCATTGTTTTTGGATGATTACTTCTGGCTTCTCCTCCTCCTGAAAGACATAAAAAAATGTCACTGTTAGTCATGTTGTGCAAATAGCTGCTTGGCATACAGCGGTTTTTCTTGTGCAGTCAGATACAAGAAAACAATACCTTCTTGAATCATTTACTCTATGAGTTTCGCAGTCCCTTGACCCATCAGCCATCTGTGCGTTTAACTCGTCACCCCTGTTCAATTTCGAGTCGAGACCTTCATCTCTTCCTAGGACTTGACTGTGTTTTTATGTTTATAAATACATTAGTGAATTTGCTTCCTTTCCGCAGAAGGCTCATGTCCCCACTGCTCTGCACAGCTTTTTGAGATGCGGTTGCATTTGGACGTGACATGAATCTAAATCGTTTTGCATTGTATTTGTTGTGCCTCCTATCCAAATATATTCCATTTGCTGGGCTCAAATAATGCTCTCTGCCTAAATGCAGCCAACTGAAAAGCTTTCGCCCAAATCGTGTTCATTAAAGTCAAGAGGAATGCTGTGCGTGCCCTCTCTGAACCCGTTCCCAAAATTCAGTGAAATGCAAAATCCTTTGCGCTTATGCTAATATATATTTTTACATTGGCAGAAGTGCAGAGTAATTTAGAAGGCATGCCGAACAAATACATAAGTATTCTTCATTGCAAAGCCCGCAGGCCACTGGTGGCCTTTAGTGTGATACCGGACGTGCGGCCCCGACAATACACAAATGTCAAAACACCTCATCGCCGTGCTGTCAAACCCAATGGTTTCAAATGTGTGGCGGCCTCCCTCTGAAAATTAGTGAAAAACACCGCATTATAAAGTCGCACTCATTAAACACAAAGTGTTTGGCACAAATTAACCACGATACAGTAATAGGTTTTTACCCTTTCAACTGGTACAAAAACTGATACCTTTATACAAGGGATCATGTTTGCAATAACCACAACACAAGCAGTCAAAATGCAAACAAAAAGAAACAACTCATTATCAGTTGTTTCATTTTGTTTGCAAAAGAAACAACTCATTATCAGAGTTGTTTCTTTTTGTTTGCATTTTGACTGCTTGTGTTGTGGTTATTGCAAACATGATCCCTTGTATAAAGGTATCAGTTTTTGTACCAGGTTGAAAGGGTAAAAACCTATTACTATATTTTGCCACTGGTAAAGGAGATGTCTCATAGTAGTAACCACAATACCTTGCAGATCTCGTTAACGAGCATAACAAATTCCGCGACCTCCAGTCATCCTCGCAGCAGCAGCATTTGGCTAGCCAACTTACAAAGACGGTGGTGATTGCATCGCGCGCTTTCAGATGCGTTTCTGCGGCCATCTTAGAACGCTCTTCCAATATTAGGAAGCCACTGGAGCTATCTGCTTTAATCTAGCTTGAAAAGTAATGTCTTTGGAACCCATTTCTCTTTTAGTTTCTCCTTCCCGCGCATCTCCGATTAGCATGATTGGCTACATACGGTGTGAAAGAAGTTCAGCATTAATACTGCTGCGGTGTAGATTTTCATGATTATGCTGCCCAGTTCCTGAAGCTACTAGCACGTGCAGCGAGAGGCGTGGCATTGTACCTGACACCACGAGGTACAACCGAAAGACCCATCAGGAGAGTTAATGTATATTTTTTGTGTGGCTATATAACACATTTCTACAAATTCGCAAACGGTAATGTTTGTTGGCTCAAAGTTAAGTGATACAGTGTGGAAAAACAAAAATAGACCGGGAACATATACACCTACAAAAAGACTCGTACTTATTGAATAATATTCTATGATTTTTAAGCACGCATCATAACTATGGCTGATGCTATGATTTTTTTGTGTATACAAATTTACATTCGCTTTGCAGAACTATTTCCTATAAGGATGAGAGATCCAAATGTCTTAATTTTGTGTGACCTTAAAACACTTCTACTGTGACGGTTTTTCACACTCTCCTTAACTCCAATTGGTGGCGCGAAGTATGTATTTTGATGTCGTGCCCATGTATTTTTAAGTTCAGTAGCTTAATGTCTGCGCTTGACTCTGCCTTTTAGTGCAGCTGTGGGTCAACTTGAAACCATCTGAAAATAACATCAACGGGCAAAGTGCATTTCCCAGCAGCCCGTGGGGCTATTTACCAAAGGAAGCAAGCCACCCGCAAAAAATGCAACATTTATATGGGACGGAATTCAAAAGATTCAACGAATATTTTAACATTGCTCCCAGGAGCTTTCGAAATGTGAGTTTATTGAAAATGTTGAATACTTTTTTTCAATTAATCTGTATCAGCATTGATAAGACCAGCACATAGATGTGCAATACTTCTGAAGTGTCCATGCACAGGTGGTTTTATTGGCAACAATTATATTTTTTCACAATTACTTGTTTTGCCATTGGCTGGCTATTATGGTGGTAATCTTGTATGCCTGAACTATAATATAATCTTCGCCATCGCGAAGAGATGTGTTTATAGTAATTTAGCAGACATGACTTGTGACTGCTGTAGGCAAGACATATCTTCCAAATATTCTGAAAAGGGAAGACATTGTTTTTAAGATTATCAACGTGGATTTATCATTATTATCATCAGCTTTTCCCTCTCCACCACTTGATGAAGGTAGCCTCATGCCATCACCATCTTTCAGTCCTACGATGCCACAATCAATCTCACTTCCGCAACTATACTCATCTCACTGCTCCACCTTCTCCAGCTGTCATTCCATCACCACTCTTATCCATCCGCTTTCATCCCTTGAGTGATGTGTCCTGCCCAAGCACACTTTCCTGTCCCACAATCGCTCAAACGCGTTCGTCTCGGATGGGTTCTCGGCCTGGAATAAGATGGGCGGCCGCAATTGCTGCCTTCTCCAACATAAAGGCGGCGTGTAGTCGCTCCACAACCAGGCGGTACAGAAGGCCAGAGACATGATGAACACGGAGATGCACATCATCACGGGCAAGCACGGCCTGGAGAAGCAGATGGCCCAGGTGATCGCCGACAATCGACTCGGTTGGAGGGGTCAGTCGATGCGATTCGATTCCTGATGAATAAGGTGCTGACCTGCCGGGGCCACAATGAGTCGGACGAGTCGCTCAACCACGGCAACTTCCTCGAGCTGCTTCAGTTCCTGTGCAAACGCGACGTCGAGCTGGCCCACGTCGTGCTCGAAAACGCCCCGCAGAACGCCATCATGACTAGTCCCGACATCCAGAAGGACATCATCCACGCCTACGCCCAGATGGTCCGAAAACTCCTCGATGATGAACAAGCTGACGCCTTCTACTGCATAATGGCGGACGAGACGCGCGATGCGAGCCAGAAGGAGCAACTGGCCGTCGTTAACCGCTTCGTTGAGATCAAGACTGGCATGCTGCGCGAGCGTCTCGTCGACCTGAAGCACGTCACCGACACGTGCGTCCCCACACTCCGCGATTCCATTGTCGACATGCAGACCAATCGCGGTCGCCCGATCGCCAACTGCCGCGGGCAGGCCTACGATGGCACGTGAGATCAACGGCCTGCAAGCCCTGATCAAGCAGCTGAACGATTTGGCCTATTACGGGCACTGCTGGGCGCACAAGCTCCCACTCGTGCTGCTTGCTGCTTGCAAGGATGGCGTCCCCGACATCGGCCTGTTCTTCGCATTGGTCAATGACATCAATGTGGTGACGAGCTCCTGCAAGCGCAACGACAATCTCATCAACACGCAGAAGAAGATCGTGCTGGAGATGATCAACGAGCTGCTGGTCGAGACAAGCCGTGGTCTGAACCAGGAGATGGCGTTGGTGCGCCCAGGCGAGACCCGCTGGTCGTCGTTCTGGCGCGCGCTGCGTCGCTTGATCGACATGTTCGGCGCGACAATGCAAGTCATCCAGCATGTGGAGACGGACGGCAGCAAGTCGGAGCAGCGGGTAGAGGTGACGCACCTGCTCGACGGCATGTGCACGTTAAAGTTTGCTTTCATCTTCCACCTAATGGAGAAGATGCTGCTTATCACGCATGACTTGTCGCAGGCGCTGCAAACGAAGGACCAGGACATTGTCAATGCACTGCGGTCGGTCGATGGCGTCGTCAAAGCGCTGACGGAGATGCGCGTTATCGGCTACGATGACCTGCTCTACAAGGTGCAGCAGTTCTGAGACCCACAAGATCGAGGTGCTCGATATGACCGCCAACTTCGACCTGGCCGGCCTCGTCGCGATGGGCATATAAACACTAATGATCATGTTTTCTGTGTCGACCTGTTGTACGTAGCGATCGACAAGATGCTGGCCGAGTTCGCCAACAGATTCAGCGCCGAGTCGATGGAGATGCTCCGCCTAGCAGCATGTATCTTTCCACGCAAGCAGTTTGCCTCGTTAAATGTCGACAAGCTCGTGGAGCTGGCCCGCAAGTTCTACATGATCGACTTTCCAGACGTCGACCTAATGCTTCTCGATCAGCAGCTGGTCCACTTCGGCAGAGAGATAGAGAAGGACGAGCTATTGAAGAATGTGGGCATGCTCCCCGAACTTTCGGTCATGCTGGTGCAGACCGGCTGGGCCATGGCCGGCTACCACCTTGTATACCGATTGCTGCGGCTGATACTGACGTTGTCGGTGGCGATGGCCATGGTCGAGCGCGTCTTCAGCGTCCTGAAAATCATCAAGACGCGTTTGCGCACCGCAGTGGGCTCCGACTACCTCAATGACGCCATGTCGAGAAAGAGAGACTGCTGCGACGGTGACGAACTATCAAATCATGTCATATTTCCAGGCCATGCGCTATCGCCGCACACGCGTCAAATAAAGAGCAAGGGACAAGTCCTTACTTACTCATTTTTTATTTTTGGAGGGGTTGCCCCCCCCAACCTGAAAATCCTGGCTCCGCCTCTGGGTAAAGTTTGTGTTCATTTGACAGTTGGACTTGAAAAAGAAAATGGCTTCTGGCCTTTGAATATCGGTGTATCCGCATAATATTGAGAATGTCATAGCAGGATAGGGTAAGCAACTTGGAGGTCTGGAATAATGTGGCAAAAAAAATCCATGGTAGATGTACTCTCCAAGCTGACGCTGTGATGAGAGGGGGATGTGTGCTGGAGGAAGCAGGGGCACGCCATGTAGCAACATTCAGATGCCGCTGAATGAATGGCAGGTGATAGGACCTTTGCAGGTGCAGGGACCTTGTAGGTGTGGGCCTTGAGGTTGGGTGAACACCGCGCCACGGCTGTGGGACCTCGCACACAGTAAGAAGCGACGGCAAGGTGCAGCAGCACCAGCGGCATCAGCCGAGATTCCCGCTTTCTTTTCCTTATTTCACGGACATTTGCAGCAGCTGCAAACACGGGCAGCTTGTCATATTGCTCTTTCACGCGAATTTAAGTCCTGCTCTGCCACTGTCTGTGCCACCAAGGCTGAAAATAAATTAGGCTCGGTCACCCTGCCAAAGTCATTCCGTGGAGGACAGAACCGTGAAATCTGTGGGACAGGCACACCCGCAACCAAGATGACGAAGCACGTGTAAATACGCCGGAAAAATAGTGCTGCGAGAAAAGGTGGAGGAGGGGGGTAAAAGGCTAAAGTGAATGACATCGTCATTTGTTGGTAGTGAAAAGGCCATCAATTACACATGTGGCATCAGTCATTGTAACCAGACTAGACTGCAGGACATGGACAAAAGGTAACGGCAAATTAGAATTGTATTAGAGGATCCATTCATCACCTGTGACGCCGGTGGAGCCCTGGAGCAGTACAACAACAGGGCTCATTTCTCTTTGGCTCAGCTCACAGTTTTACAGGGGAACTGCCAATATGTACCGGAGCCTCACATGAATAAAGTTCATCTTCTTGGTTCTTTCGGTAAAGTCACGTAGAAGGGAAGTAATAAAATAATAAAAATAAAACATAATAAAATAAAATAATTCTCACGACGTTTCGGCTACAACGCAAGCAGCCGTCTTCAGGTGAAGAATGAGACACTACCAAACTAGGAGCTTATATATAAGCTGCGTTGGGGGTGGAAGAGTGCCTTAACAAAAATAATGTGCATATGAAGAGGAATTTAGCATATTCATGGAAAATGCGTAGGCGTTGGGCGGGGGGGTTTCAAAGTCATATTATGCCCATGCATTATGCAAGATCAGCAGCACCAAGGGGGGGTGCAGGGATTAGCAGTAACAAAGGAAAGGAATGTTAATGATATGTAGCTGCAGTTACTCAACAACCACGTAGAAAACTAAAGTATAAACTACATAAAAAACTAAAGTATAAACTGCATAGCACCATCAGTATACTTACTATACTCTACAATAAGCTGAGTTACTAACAGCAAGTAATACATTACAATTCTACGTCGTAAAAATTCTATAATATGCTTCCATCTAAACTTTATTCTCTTACATCACACGAGCATATACCGTACTATATACTGCCATAGATAAACCCAACATTAAATTATATACTGTATTGCTGTAAACCAACCTATACCTTATACATTTTAATATAATACTATGTATTATTCTACACACCCTAATGTGTATCGAAATGGTTTATTACGTCCTTCCAATGATTGCTAAGCCAGAATCCATCTTCTCGGTTAAAATTGTCTCTGTGTTTGTATATGTGGATCGCCTCATGAACGAATCTCTCATGATAGCCAGATGGCTTGCAGAGAACCTCTGTCTTGGAGAAGTCAATATCATGTGAGCCCACTGAGTTGTAACAGTGATCTGCCACGGCTGAGGTGTTTGTCCTACCGTATTTCAGGTCAGCTTTATGTTCGCGGATGCGGTCCGAGACATGTCGTTTGGTTTCCCCAATGTAACTGCTACCACAGAGGCAACTTAGTTTGTAGACGCCAGGGTACTGTATGTCTGGAACCACATCTTTTACAGACGGTACCAGATCACGGATTTTATGTACTGTGTTGAATCGGACCTGGATCTTGTGTTTAATCAGGATTTTGGAGATCTTTTTTGTGACCCCAGCAATGTAGGGTAAGGTGATGGTCTTGAAAGGCTCCTCAACAGAATAAAGTTGATGGCAAATGAATTAATAAAATGACTGAGGGCAGTGCATGCACAACGGGTCTCCAAAGCACCTATACAGCAGTCATTTGTTGGGGTGTCCAGTGAAGTTGTATAGACCGTAAGTACACTACTGCCTTGACTTTCTCCATGGCCAGTCTGCTGAAAAATATCTGAAGAAAATGTAAAAATATAAATGCTGTCTGAAAAATATAGCAGTTTTCATCGTTCCATTCATTGGCTACCACATTCTGATGAGCTCCCCCCCCCTCTCCTCCCCCTCAACTTGCTTTTAAGGGCTTACATCTTGAATCCTTGCCTCACTTGATGCAGCAAATCTGGCTGTGACGGTGCCACCTGATGACGGAGACTTGTGTTGACTCCGAAACGTCGTGATTTTAATTGTTTTATTTTTATTAATTTCATTTTTTACCTACGTGACTTTACCGAAAGAACTAAGAGTATATAGTCTTCATCGGCTTTAAGTCTGTGGGAAAATCACCTGAAATGTGCCCAATCTCACTATCTCAGAAGCTAAGCACGTTTGAGCTTGGATAGGACCTGAACAGGTGACCACCATGCATAATAGTAGCAGCTACATTATGGGAAGCGAAATAAAATGTAGTGAAATGCATTGTACTGTACATCTGTGCCCCTGAAGTATGGTCAAATAAAACCCACGTCTCACAGCGTGTGTGTGGGGAGGACATCGACCAGCAGTGGATTGACAAAGGGCTACACATCTGGGGTTGATAAATTGAGTTTTACCAGTGCTTGTTTTTTTAGAGTGAACAGCATTTGTCACAGGAATGTACAACAACATCCACCACTGGTCCCACACTAACTGGGTTACCTTTTAATAAGCAGGATAAATATTGCATCTTGTTTGAATCACACTTACCCATTTTTTTTTATTCGAAATAAGTTGAGTAATTGTTTTCCAAAATGTAACTTTCTCTTTGATAACCGCCACTACTAGTGTAGTGGGTTGTATGGAGACGGAGTCTTCTTAGGAGGCAACACGTATTTATTTAACAATAACACACGGGGTCCCTAACACGAAGGGGTAATGGCCCCTTCTACCCAACGACCTGAGGAGGTATAGCCTCCGGGTTAACGTGCCCGAGCCACTGAGACCACCGACTCTTAGCCCTCCGGCTAACGGGACCTAGGGGAGGCTGACCCGACCCAGCTAAGGTCCTCGGATCTCGATCACTGGCCCACTCAGACCCGGCCCTGAGAAGGACGTCGTGTCTGGGGATCCTCAGGGTCCTAACCCTCTGACCACTGGCCCACTGAGCTCCGGCCCTTAGAAGGACGTCGTGTCTGGGGATCCTCAGGGTCCTAACCCTCTGACCACTGGCCCACTGAGCTCCGGCCCTTAGAAGGACGGCGGAGCTTGGAGTCCAGGGTCCTATCTTCAGGCGACCTCTTGGGTCTTCGGCTTGACGCTGACTGCTGGAGCCGCTCTGGGGGGTCCGGCTTTCACGGGGCTCCCAGGGTCACTCCGCCCTGGCCACGCCCACTCTCTGGAACCTTCTGGAGGGACCTAGATTGTTGCGCAATCCTCCAGCCGCCACTGGGGGGCTGGGGTGTCCCCCTCCGGTTCCTAACCGCCACCCAGATTGCCTGACCCACGAGTCCTACTTAGTACAGACCGGACCCGCTATTGCCCCCTGTTGGGCCCTGACTGGAGGTACACATTTTCCCGTAGTGGTGGCGGCGTATTACGCCTGACAATTCCCCACCACACTAACATTGTGTGATGTGATGTATGCACTGTTGTCACAGTGACATCCTAATTTATAATGCTCTAATTGCATGGCATCTGACACGTGTAGCTTATTAATATCTTGTATGCATGTTGAACTTATTTTTCACCATACGTAGCCAACCACACTAATCGGAGGTGTGGGGGGAAGACAACAAACACCTTAACTCGACAAATCCTATAAATGCATTTATTCAGCAAAAAAAATTAAGACTCGTGAATTTTTATCCTATTTGCGAATGCGAAGAGTTGTATTCATATTCTTTGGATCTTTCGATTAAAGCCACGTAGATAGAAAAATAATAGTAAAAAATAATAAAATATCACGACGTTTCGATCGCAACACAAGTAATCGTCATCAGGTGAAAAAATATAGCGGGAGAGCTACTGAGGCAGGAAAAATATATACTTGGAGCGTTGCTGAGGCAGGGTGTTATAAAGGTTGGAGATGGGTGTAGCCCAAGGGTCATAAGCGAAGTGGGCGGGGCTCGAGATGAAATTTGCATGTCAATGTAAGATCGGAGAGCTGAGCTCCTCCATGGGGAAGCTGTGGAGGTGGCCATTGTATTGTGAAAGATGAGCATGTCATTGAATGGTATTTATCCAAATATATACAAAGTGAATTATAAACCCGAGCAACTGACTTGAGAAACTTTACCATGTTCTATATTTGACCGAATCGCTTTGTTTTATAAACCTCACGGAGGAACGAAAACCCTATTAATGACCATTGTCGCGTTCAGAAACCTACAATAGTTGTCGTGCACTCCCTCAGCCATATAACATTTTGGAATCTACTGCTTTTGGCAGTCTGCTCTTTGCTAGGCACGGCTGGTTGGCTAATGAAGCAAAGTGTTCCTGTATCTCAAATGGTGCTGATTGAAAGCATCTCTATTGAAAGGTCGAAGAGGTTTTTTCGGCGAGTGAAACACGGCGTTTCAATTGTACTATTTCCGTCGATGTGTGCAATACATCTTGCTAAAAGAACACTATTTCCAGATTGCACCCACCACCTTCAAGATTCCCACACGTCTCCTTGTCTAATTTTGCTCTACTCCTCTCCGTACACTCTCCTACCTCTCGCCTCTCATCTCCCTCTTCCCCCTTCCCCCGTCGACACACGCTCAGCTCCAGCAGCTAAGCTGGGAGGGTTCCTCTTGAAGTCCGTTTTCAACTTGCAATAACAGAGAGGTTGCTTATTCTCCTCCGCACCCCCAGTCTGGAACTCCCTTCTCCCAGCCATCCGTGATGTTGATTCCCTGCCAAAGACTCAACATCTCTCTCACTTACCGATGATTTGACTTTCGCTATAAAATTTAAAAAAATGTATTTTTGTAGATGCTACAAAAAGCACAAGAGTAATAATAATACAATTTTATAAAGAATCGTTTATGCTAAATTGCATCTCACAACGCTCTACAAGATGGCAGCAAACATTTTTATATTGCCCCTCGCAAGAAATATCGCAACCCCAATTAAAGGGCGTGGTGAACAAAAAGGATTTAGAATGAGACTTAAATAGAAGAGTAGCCTTGTGAGTTGGTGTTAGCCGCTCGAATGAATCGTGGGGTATCTCTGGGTGCCCCCATCGCCTCCCTTCCACATGAAGCAAAACCACACAATGCAGCCCCCTCCTGGAGATGAGCGTCGGTAGGTATCCCCTCGGTGGATAGACTCTATGATTATTTACGCATCAACTACATTGAAGTTTCACGATCTACGAGTCCTGAATGCACAGCATTTTAAACACTCATAGTGTATTCTATCGTATGACTGACTCCTCTAGTAATAGAAAACAAAACATCAAATTAGAATACCTACGCTACTGTAGTGTTTAAAATAAAAAAACACTTAATTTACACCAGTATCCAGGGCTTAATTTCAGCTGGAGTTGTCCAAGGCTGAGCTTTGGAAAATATTTCCAAGCTCAACAACCCTGGGAGGGTTACGAGGGTAGGAAACCTTGCATCATGAACATTGCATGAGAAGTGAAGTCCTGCTAATGCAAATAGAAGCACCCGTGAGTAAAGATACCACGAGGTATATATATATATACACACACACAAATACATATAAATGTGTGCATGCGTATAGCTCGCACTGATTAAGTCACAGGAAGGATCATCCGTAAAATCCCCTTTCGGTCTTCATTGCACATGGCTCTGGGCTCTGAGCACAGAGTACAGTGCACAGCTTGCACGCCCTTTAATTGGCACTTAGTGCTTGCAACCAATTTGGGTGCACAAAAAATGGAAATGATCGATGCACGGTCACTTATTACATTTTCATCCCCGGAATCGCCGTCAAAGAGTGGCAAAATTAACAGCACCGCAGAGAGCGAAATTGTGCAACGTTCGCTTTGATACGTTTCAGCTCGACCAGCAGATCTAGTCATTAATTGTCACTCGCCCCGAAATAATCAGAGAATAGCTTTCGTGTGGTCATGCATGGTGCACCTTATCTGGCACCAAGCGAGTGGGAGCGCTGTGACAAATGTAATTTGTTATTGTTGTGGATTTGTAATCGTCAGGATTTCACAAAGTTTGAAAGGCTCATCACAGGTCACCACTTACATAAATTACCGGTCATCGGTGTCATTTTAGTCTCTCTGTTCATGTTTGAATGGACTCTTTTTACGGCTTTATTGTTAAACATTAAATAGTTTACATTCCTTTTGTAAATGTGCTGCCTAACATGAAAGCCTCCCCAATGGCAGGTTGGTTACGGGGATTGATTGACCTATACCGGTCAATGTTGGTGCTTTAGGTGAATGGTGTTTGGGAGTGGTTCAGATACTATGAGCCATGGCTGGGAATGAAACTCGTATCGCCAGCGTCATAGCACTGTGTACAAACAACTTTAGTACCAGTTAGCAGTTACAATTGGTTGTAATCATCGCTCTACCGTGCGTCTCGCATGAATGTCAACGTGTCCCTGCTCCAATGGGTGTTCTGCAGTGCTCACTTCAGTGGGCATCCCTGAGCCATGGGTGGCAATTCCACATTCCCTCGTGTAAAGGCCCAGTCTATGATGAAGACGGCAACCGTTTATAATTAATTTGGTTCGTAATAAGACTATCTTTCTGACTGCTTGAAACTTTGAATTAACAGCCAATGCTTCCTTTCCAGTGGGTCTTGGAAAGTGTTGCACAGTCAACACCTGGCCCTCAAGGTCTGCTCTGCCACAACCAGCACGTAGGTGCCAGTCATTCCTTTAATTGCAACCTCGGGTACCACTCCAATAACTGTTTCTGTAACCTGGCCTGCGCCAACCTGCACACTGCGTGTCTAACCCAAGCTTGTCCCTATCCCAGGACATCCTCTTATTGAGGTGGCTGTTTTATGACATCTGTAAGTCTTTGTTTGTTGTGTAACACCAATACACCACACGTCGCTCTCCCGCTTTTCTGGTATTGTAAGATATTCCTCATCCCACATTATGTCCCAGTTTTCTTGTATCCTCAGAAATGGCAACCCGTGCCATCCATGAAAATCTCCTCTTCCCGATTCCATATATCTGTCGACACTTTTCCACCAAATTATTTTCCAAACCTCTGTACACGATCTTGCCATTAAATTTCCAGCATACGCCTCTTTAGAAATGTAAGACTCTTCTTCTCTGGTTGCTCAGCTAAGCTCTCCAGTACTCTGATCTGTACAATAACAGATGTTTAACCTATCTCAAAAACACTATTTTCCATTTGAAGAAAGTCACGCTGCCACACAGGAAATAGTCCTACCATTCTGTTCAGCAGAAGCCACAAGCCAATTATGGTTTTACCCACCAGATGTAATCTGTGTACAAATTACTCGTGAGAGGCGTCATCTTAAATTTAAAAAGAGTAACATTTTGCATGTAAATGTGCAGTGGCTTCATAAATGTCACCATGCTGTGGGTGCAGTACCGGCCCTAGGGGGGCACGGCATGCGGGTAATGACATGAAGGGATGTCACCAGGCTGTCAGAACAGTACCGGCCATAGCGGACAGGGTGTGCACCGACCCGAAGGGAAGGTTGGGTAAGGCCATGACAGTCTAGTTGACCCGGGTGGACACTGAGAGTCACGTGATGAAACTGAGGTTCCTCGGGAAGGTTCTGGAAGGGAGGCGTGGCCAGGGGTGGAGAGAATATAAGCCGAACCCCGAGAGGGCTCTGGGCTGTCCATCCCGGGGAAGAAACCCTTCGTCTACGTTCTACGGTCCGCGAGTCTTCAAGCACGTGGTCCGGGCAGTATGCTGTTATCCCCGGCCCACGTTAGCAGTTGTTACATAGTTAGCCAGGGTGGTCACCACCCTAGGTTGTTGTGTTAAGTTGTCCTGTTGTGTTCAAGAATAAAATACGCTGCCTCCGAGTTGAAGAGTACGTCTGAGTTGAACCCGCTACAAATTTAAACAAAAGTGGCAACTCCGTTTCTTTGTCTGCACATCCAGATTATTGTTTTTAATATCACTTATAAACAGAGGCGTCTGGGTTGATATCCCAGTGTGGCAGTTGAAACCATAGTGGATTTTTATTAAATTCCCCTGCCTCTCTCGACCCAGCAGTATAAAATGGGTTTACCACTTAGTCGATCGTTGGGTTGCATGTGGTGGGGTAAAACGTGGGTACTGCTACCTCTTCCAAGACATCCGACCACCAGAGAAGAGGTCAAACTCCACCGTATAGAGAGGGTCACTAGAACCACCTCGAGTGGGAGCCCCTCCGGCACCAGCAGCGCGAGCGAGCAATCACCAGCGCTGCTCCTTTTATCTTTCACACAAATAAATCCCTCTAAAAATGTACATCTGACGATCAACTAGCTGGAGGTATTATTCTAACAATAAACACTGCTTAATGAAATACGTAGAGTCTTTAGTAAGCATCGCACGGATGCGTGCACAATCGCCCACATTTTAATCAGGAGTGAAATGAACCTTATGGCGGTACCACCGGGTACCATAGTACCCCGGCTCTCGCATAATGTCCGTGATGCAGTCGTTTTTAGTCTGTTGATGGTCGGCGATGCGGCAAGATACTCATCTCGACGAGCCGTGCACGATGCACTATTCAAAGTTGAATTTTTCGATAACGGATTTTTTATGGTAATGTTTGGCGTTTCAACATCGCGGAGTAGCACTGATTGTGGATTGATTGGTACCTTAGTTGCTGAGTTAAGTACACCCCTGGAAAAAAGTGTCCCAGAAATAAAATGTTATTGCCTCGGGCATTTTGTATTATTTGGTACCCCGGGGTATCGCCATTAGGATCAAATGTTCGGTCCAATTTGGCCGACTGGTCTCATCACATGTAACGCCACTGTATCGGTGGCATGTGCCATCTTGTTCACAACATGGAGTCTATTTGGCACTCCGTTTGGTCCTTATGAAAGAAAAATGAATGAAATCATGAAAAAAAAGCAATAATCTCGCAGTAATGCCACTGTGGATTTTGTGACACGTGACACGACTGAGGAAACAGCTGTGGATGTGAATGCTGGAGTGTCTGGGAATGAGGCCGCCTCCCCCCCCCCATTGTCAGTCATGCGTGGGACATTTATGTTATTTTCCTCCACTTCTGTTATTTGCAGTGGCATATACAGTGCAGTGCGGAGGCATTACCTCGCACTGCATGACCGCCGCATCGGCGTTGGGTTTCTTCCACAGTTGCCCTACACGGCTCTCCGATGTGTTTCCTGGTTTGGCACGGTGTCCGACGTTTCACTCCATGTTGCTAAGAGCTTCTTCATAAACTCGATTGAACGACATAGCGGTAATTGTGAGTGTTTTTGCGAGATTTTTAACCAACTTGGAATGCAAATTCTGTTTTGCGAAATGTCAAACTTCGTGCTGAACAACACGCGGTGCAACCTGGGTAAAAAACAGCGGAGAGCTGCATTGTACCATCGCCTACGTTATTTTTTCTGGACCTGTCATGATATTTATGTGTGTTCTTTATCAGGCCAGTGGTGGCATCACCCAGGCACGATACGAGTGCTAACACGGTACTGGGCTACCTCCTCCAACCTCAACCTTGTGAGCCGGACTGAGGAACAAATACCAGCTGGCAGCATCGTGTCTCTGTCTCCTTAGCAATGCGATGACTGCAGTGATGTAATGGTTAGCATATTCCACTTGTAATCCACAGGTCGGAGTGGAGCATAAACGTGGCACCATAGAAAGTACAGCACAATCGACCAACATGGCGGTCACCGCCATCCCAAACAACTCTCCAGGCGTGGCCCTGCTTTGGTTTTGGAGAACGGACAAGATCGGGAACGCTCTGAGCAATTTGGTCAAGGATGAGCCGAAATAAGAGATGTGTTATTTCGTCGCTGTTGTTTTACCCTGGCCTGGACTGTGCTTTACCAGTTCCCTGCTGCTGACAGACGTATTTTCACAGGCGGTTGCCATAGTGGTCAGATTATGATTTAAAGCGTTGGCTTACTGCCTCTCCCCAAGCTCGCCTGTTCTTTTCTTTTTCTGCCCCTAATTATTGCCGCTAGACCAGCTGATGGCGAGGATGACATCAACATTTCAGCAGCCAAACAATTAAGCAGGGAATGATGCACGGATGTGAATGTGTGCTCGTGTGTTTTCCTGCACGCCTGCGAGATGATAGTATAGTGGCAATGGCATTGTGGTTTGCTAAAACTCCGCTGACCTGTTTGATTCCCGGCGACATAGTGAACATTGGTGGCAATTATCTGAATCGGTCCTGGGACTCCCCTGTGTCAACTCGGCCTCAAATTATTATCTGATGCAGTATATAAACGTCAGCATGGGGAAGACAAAGCTGGCCAGGCATGGTGCTGGTCACAGCACCCCCATCTGCTGTATTGGTCTAAATAGGTGCTCACCAACAGCATCTACCCCAACAGTCTATGTAGGCAATTTTTGCATTTTTAAAGTAAAATCTCATCCTGTTTCCCATTTGTCCATTGTTTGGCTGGGTGTGTTGTTGTTTTCAAGTGGATATGGCTGCACTGAAATTATGTGACAAAAGCATGGAAGGGAAGTGCAGCAATTGTGAAAACGCAGTCCCTTAAAATTTTTTTATATTTAATCGTGAAATGCGTCACTGATAGATTGTCTCGCCACCACGGTGGTAAATCCCTCTGCTATCTAAGTTGCCTACCAGGAGGCAAAGTATTGGTCAGAGGATCAGGATTAGGGTCCATCTGTCTAGACGGCCTTTGTGCACAAACGAGCTTTACGAGTCCGCGCCTTTGGGCTTCGCCACGTGAACGTGTCAAAGCGCGTCTCGTTGCTCTTCTTCAATAACACGAGAACCTTGCTGGCGGACGTTCATTTAAGGGGTTACAAGCAGCAATTTTTCCCCCAGGCTGGCAACGTGGTCTTGTAAAACAAGCAAATTTGTAGTCCGTAAATGAATATACAAATACATAGATGATTCGTTTTTTTGTTTACATGACATTTTCAGTTTGGATGAAAGCTAATTCACTTCATTGCTGTTGTAGTTATTTTTGTCTAAATACACGGTAAAGCAGCATGGCAGTGAGTTTATGCATTGTGCAGTTCATATTGTATCATGCGTGGTGATTTTTGTCATGCAGTGACTAGCGCGGTGACTAGAGTAATCCGCTGTGAACACTGCCCTGAATTCAATTCTTGGCCAGCAGTCACAAGTGAAATTTTAACCCTCCCCCTCGCTTGAACCAATGATGGAGAAGTGCCAGATGTTACAGGCAAGGAACTTGCACTCCCAGAATGCCGCGGGGCCGATGAATTATATTTTCAAGTGATGCGCTGAAAAATGAGCGCGCGTGTGCGTGTTAGCTCGGCTGACTCCTCAACACAATGGCTGAATATTGTGTGAAACACACGCTCCCATTTACAAGCTTAAGTGTTCGCCTGTGTTCGTAGCCTGCGTGCGCCGTCTCCTCGCAAGCCCCGTCGCTCCACGTGCCTCCAAGACTGGGAGGGCCTCGGCTCTTGTGGCAGTGCGACACTAATTGCCAAGCGCCTGTGCTCTTTGTGGCATTCACTGTTGTTTCTCGTGCGGCGCTTGCGTGTGTGCATGTCCCGTATGCACGCTCGTATTGAGCACTGTGCACAATTGTTGTAAATGAATGACGCATAGAATCGGGTAGGAGATCGTTGAGACAAACAGTCTCTCTGGCAATGGGGACGAAAGGTTACACAGAAGCAAAAACAATGTAAATGACACAACACAGTGAGCATACAATACTTTAATCTTAAAAAAAAAACTATTTCAGATTTTAAATCATGTGACCGAGATACAAATAACTGCAATTATTAAACACCTTTGGGGTGGAACAGTGTCTCTAGTGGCAGTGGTTTGTCGGCCTGTTATATGAATCCGGTGATCCAAGTTTGATTCCCAATCACAGCTACAATGAGTGGCGAGTGATATCTGACCCATCGTGATGTCTGTGATTGCACGGATGATGAATATATTACACATGCAATGTCATTACATGAAACTGATATATTGAAGCTTTTTTAAACTAAATATTGCATTGCTTTTGAAATGTGAAAATTCTGAGTTACATTTCATTAAGAGTGGAATGCTATCGTTTTCATATTATCGCATCATCCAAGCATGTTTTTGAGGCAATCATACATAGCAGTATAATCTACTACAGGGGAGCAAAGCACAACACCACACTGCCTGGAGCATTACATTTCGCTACCCCATTATATTCGTGTATTAATCTCGGACGATTTGAAACGCGCAAATTTCATCCTAATGAGGCATGCAGAAACGTGACGTACGAAAGGGTCATTTGGAGGGGGGAGGCAATTGTTATTTTTATTATATTAAATTGCTCATCTTTTTAACATGCAGAATCGTATCATTCGTTATAGATCTCGATTTAAATATGCGTCCTAATTGACTGAGGATTTGGCACTTTTATGTGCAGATGTAAACGGGACATGCACGTACTAGAGCCAAGCCGCTGGTCATGGTATTGCACAATGAGGCCTATAGCGGTGCACGCATCTTGCTCCTCCGCGCGTTGAAACGCGACACAGGCGAGAGGCAGGCACTACTTTTCTATGGAGAGGTTCTTTTTTCTAAATCTCCCCCCAAATAAAGTCAGAATTTAAGCAACAAGCAAACGTACAATTATTTTTTTTAACATGCTGTAGATCCCACCCATCCTCCTCCACTCCAGTTGGATCTTGAAAAAATGTGAGCTGGATTTGGCAATGCGCCAATTGCTTTCGACAGCGTGTAGCTAGAGAGGCAAGGAAGGAAACTCTGTAAGGTACACCCGCTGATGAGCTACTGGGAATCGAATGTGCTTGTTATTCTGGCATGATAGGGCACGCAATGCACTGCATTCTTGTGAATTCAGGTATGGCTCCCTGGCTGTGATCTACAGCATCTACAGTGAGCGGTATCTGAACTGGAGCTGGATCTCAACGAAGTAAACGAGCACGAAACACACCGGATACACGCATTAATGTTCAGATATTCAACTGTTTAAACTGTGTTTTCAATTTTTTCACCAATCATATTCATCGTCGCCATTTTAATATTTTAGAATGCATCATATAAGTACTTGTATAATCGTTTAATGTGGACCAAATGCCCACAAATCTAATAAATACAAGAACCACATACTGTACAAAGAAATGTAAATACATTAAATATAATAAAATAAACAATTGGAACAAATTTGCTTTCTCATACAATGCACACGAGTCTGTTTATTGCTAATTAGAAAACAAAATTGTCCTGAGTCTGTTCATGAAATGACCCAAGCTCGCCCTTGCACTGATACGATCAGGCAGGGATCGTTGCTGTTGTGTTTTTTTATTCTAGAATAAAAGTCCTGCCAGATGTCGCAGCCAAACGAGCATCACATGACATCGGAGAATGAGTGTTGAAGACGACACTTCAGATGCCCTTTTGGTGTCGATAGTTCGCTCTCGCCCACCACGGGACTCCACTGCTTCAGGCTCTGAGAAGGAGAGTCTTTACCACTTATGTATTTGTAAAACCAAACAATATCTATTGAGCACATTAGATGAGCTAGGCTAAGTTAATTGAAAATCACCATTATCATTTATTTTTTATTGCGATCATTGATGAACAGGATTAACTTCGCCACCGACTCACTACACTAGATTGTGGTGTCTGACGTGTACCAGCTGGGAAAACTGCAATGCATTGTGCTCTTAGGTTGTTGAAATGATATTGTGTTGGCAGTGATGACTCTATACTAATCATTTACAGGTTTCATGCCTAGTTTTTTGACAATCGGCATAAATTGCCTGGTTTGCGCACCAAAAACGTAAAACTACCCAGACGTCTGAGACCGCTATACCCACAACAGAACACCACAGAAAACAACCCTTACCTGATTCAAACGGTATACAGCCGTCAATCTGCCTGGTGGATGGCTCCCACAGTGGTCTCGGTGGAATCCCTCTGCCCATCATCCCTTCAGCAACCACAAAACAAATTCCGCTTTGTGGGAAGTTGGGTAGGACTATGGAAGAGAGGCTGGTTTCCAACATGGTAATGTGGCATTTTCACCAGTGGCACTGATCAAATGGAGATGAGTGTCACCCAACACTTATTTTGACGAGGGAGTCGGTAATAGTGGAGTCTTACACTATTCACGGTTCTATAGATTAGGAAGCATTTCATTCTTGGCAGGCTCGGCATAAGAAGGGTAACATCGCATATGTAGATATGGATTATGGTGATAGACATTCTCTGTGCTGGACAGCTGTTTTATCACAGATTTCCAGTAATTCCTGAAATTGGGAATCTTTGACATCCAACCACAACCTGACATGTTGACACGACAGACAATTCAATTCCTCTGGCCCGTGGTCCTTTTATCACATGGGTCATTTCGAGATCTAGTTCATCCAGGTTTTAAAGGTTACTTGTATATACTCAAAGATTCACTTCACAAAGACTACTCGATTAGCCACTACAAATGTATTATTTGGTGACGCTTCATTGGTAGTGGTGCACGAGCACAATAAACAAAAAACTCCACCTTGATCAATAACACTGGCATTCAAATAAAAAAAGCATCTTATTACCGACATTTCAGGCATTGGCCCTTTTTTCATGGCATTCATTGTACAACCACAGCGATAAGTAGCTACCCATTAGCTACTATATGTCACTATTCTTAAGCCGATTTTAAAAACGAGTCGTCAGGAAACATGTTTAAAAACAAATATCATTCTCATCAGGCCCCATGGTGTAAAGTGCAGTCTCTCACCCTTGTCAACTCTCATCACTCTGGCCTCAGTGCTGGGAACGAGGGGGGCCACTGCCCAACACGGCGATGATGATACATTTCTATTTTAATGCCATGCACGGTGTTATTGACGAATATGTTGAGTTTATATTTTTGTGAAATACGTAGCTACTCGCCTTCTAAATGTTTTTATCGCAACACCAAACTGCCATGTGCATTCTAACGAGATTGACTTTGTTCTCAGTGACCCTCCAGATCCCTCCCTTCGTGCCTCGAACCTCATCGCTCTCTAACCTCATCGCTCCTATATTGCTCAAACAGCCACTGCCTCCCCTCAACACAAAGACAACGTTCTCACGTATGGCCTTTAACAGACTGTTGGGGCAAGTACAGTACGTATGTATGTTGAACTTCATTCACACCGTACGTAGCCAAACGTGCTAATCGGAGGTGCGGGGGAATGACAATAAAATTGCTGTTAGTGAGCACCTATGAAAGCTGGCACACGACACACGCGGGGGTTAGTTTCCAGCAGCACGCCCGACCGCCTTTGTCTCCTCAAAACTGATGTTTGTCACCAATGTTGGTCGTGAGCGGGAAGCTAACTAGGGTCGCCGGGTTCTTAGCGTAGTGTGCTAACCACTTCACCAACTCCGCCCACCCCCATTTTAAAAATAGGTTCAATGAGAGATCGTTCCTTCTCTGCTGACTGCTGCCTGGGATAGTTGAATTTCTCTCCCCCAATTGTCTCTCTCTCCCCCTATTGTGTCTCTGCACTAAAAGTTCCCTCTTCCAGTTTACATCCAAAACACAGGACCTTGCCTTCGTAACTCATGGTTCGTCCCTCGTCCGTCTCACTCGATGTGTTCTCACCCCATGTCATCTTAACATCTATATTCGCCCTACCTATAGGAACAACAGTGCGGTGCTGCTCTTCATTGATGGGCCTGTTCCTGTGATGGAAATTCCACAATCCCATGGCAGGAAGTCAGTTTTGAAATGGGACTACCATCGATGAGTTCCCACGAAATGTTATATTCAATTAAGTGGTACTCATTTCATCATCTCCCCCCCTCTCCCTAAATGTGTGATGGGCTTAGTGGAACAGATTTGAACACCACGCAATCTTCTACGAGTCGGACACTAGCCACAGTGCTACCAAGCTGCCTCAATGTATACATTGTATTCTATTCAATGTATACATTGTATTCTATTCAATGTATACATTGTATTCTATTCAATGTATACATTGTATTCTATTCAATAAATGCTTGCACTTTTTTACCTCGGTTATTCAGCATTCTGAGAAACGACTGGTGATTATTTAGATGTGCTGAGGATGAGTTTACTTTATGTGTGTGTTTGTATATTCCAAAGCGATTTCACATGGGGAGACATTTGTGTGAACTGCAGTCCGGTGCTGTGCCTGGGACTTGTCGCCCGCGTCCCATCCGTGGTTAAGTATTTAAGTCACGCGACTTGAACAGTGAGCGCTCTAAAGTGTCTTCCCTTACCAGAGCTGCTATGGCTGGTGGAGCCTAAAAGGCTTGGGGGGGCCTGTGTTTTAGTGCTTTTCCCTGATGTAACATGGAAACTGATGGAGAAAATGTTACAAAAGCTGAATATTATGCAAGAAAGTGTGGTGATGCATGCTTAGAATTATATCGAGGATAAAAAAAAAACTCGGACATAGTCTTCACTGCAATACAATTATTGGACGTTGGAAGAACAACCCATTGAAGAATGGGGATTATGGCCCATGGACAAAACCAGTAATGGAATGGTGGCCCAAGAAGAGAATGTGCCTAAGACAGCCACGATGGATATAGAGCGATCCTGTAAGCTGTAGCGCAGGAACGAGATGGGCCATGCTATCGCAAGAGAGTAAGGGACAGCAAAGACGTGGAGAGACCTTCACCCAGCAAAGGATAGATCATGACCGGTGATGCTGATGACGGTAGCTGCGTGTGTTTTACCAACTTACGCTTCTGCTTGCAGAGCGGGAGCGTTGCGAGTGCGATGGGTGTGTGGCGACGGTGAAGCGACGCGTTCCATCTCGAGTGCCGTGGCTTTCCATATACCACGCGTGTGTCACAGTTGAAACTTTGAACACAAATGCGCGCTGTGTGTAGGGGAAATGCTGTTAAGCAAGGCCCCATGACCGGCGCGTCAGCTCTAAGCCAGGGAGACAATTGGTGGGGTCGGAGTTTGAAAGTATTTATGAATATTTTGGGTGGACCATTCCTCGCGACCACCTTGATACTACCGAGTTTGAGTGTGCCACTTGTAATTCATTAAGACCTCTACTAACGGCCCTCATCATCGCTTGAAGTCACGCAAGCCGTTTTGGACCCATGCGCTAAATCTTCAACGATGCAAATTCAACCCCGATGAAGCTTGGAGAGCTGAATGGAGTTCAAAAGAACTCTCAAACACCACCTTGGGAAATACCCAATGCAGAAGATCCCTGGATTTGATCTTCCACGAAGCTCATAGTCCACCCTAAACCGCATCCGCAGATACCTGATGCACAAATGGAATATTAAAAACTCTCCAGTGTGCGCCTGGTCATCCAGGACAGAAGATACAACGTATAACAACACAATGCCCAATCTACAGATACGAATGAGTCATCACAGCAGTACACTGCGCTGCTCCTGACGTCGTTGCTGGTTTGACCACCTGAACGTGAAATTGTAGTTGCTCTGCATCTACATCAGCAGCCGTACGAAAGAAGAAGACTTGGAATACAAGGGCTGGTCAAGATATGTTTTGTAGGCAGTGGTATTTGTAAATGTCGTATGCATGCCCAAGTTGTAATGATGGTAGTAACCAATTGATGGCCCGAAAAACGTAAAATTTTGGCGGCCCCCTTTCAATGTTTAAAATGCAAAGTGAATGGACAGAAGAGACATGGACAAAAGATAGATATGTAGTGATCGAAAATTAATGTGGACAACAATAAATAGGGAGTAACGTGAGAGGAGATACAGACATTATAGATATTAGCGGGTTTTGATGTTTACATTCATTGGCTCATGTTTATTTGAATTTTTATTTGACCCGGTATTTTGTTTTCTTCATAAATCTGGGCCCCCCTGAGCTCCTGGGGGATCTAAGCTGTGGCTTGGTTTACTTCGGCCTCGCACTGCCACTGATGCAGGCTTACTTATATTGCTTTGCATGTAAATGTAGTGTAGTCACTTCTGTCGTGGCAAAGCTTATGATTTTTATATGTAAATGAGGCTTACAACGAAGCCATTACAATCTTAAATTTCGATTTAAAGCTTTCGTGACTGCAGGGATTCGTCTTCTTGGTTCTTTCGGTAAAGTCACGTAGAAGGGAAGTAATAAAATAATAAAAATAAAACATAAGAATTCAGACGCTGTCGCCTCGACAGACCTGGTTTTCACCTGAGGACGGCTGCTTGCGTTGTGGCCGAAACGTCGTGAGAATTATTTTATTATGTTTTAATTTTTTTATTATTTTATTACTTCCCTTCTACGTGACTTTACCGAAAGAACCAAGAAGACATTACAATCTTGATTTGAAGCTTTCGTGACTGCAGGAATCCATACTATCAATCAGAGAAACAGCACAATCCCCGATAGCCTAAAATCGGTACTAGCTAGAGGACTGAATTTTGCTGTCACCCCCAAACACATCCCAGTGGATGATATAATTGCCCAGGTAGATGTAGCTCTCAAAGGCTTGGGACACATCCCGACAGACGTGGCAAGATCTGAAATTGCCACCATCCTTAAAAATGCTAAGAAACCCATTAGTAACATCAGCAAAAACAAGTGCTCTGAACTCGCCAAATTGAAAAAGAGAGAGGACATAGTCATCCTCTCAACCGACAAGGGCAATGCTACTGTCATCATGGATAAAACCACATAAAACAACAACAACAAAATCCAGGGCTTTCTTAATGATGGCAGCTACACCAAAATCAACAAAGAGCCTACTAACAGCCTGGCTACAAAAAAAACAACTAATCGAACCATGCAAACGGCTCTCCCTAAAACCTTCTGCTACTAGACCACCCAGATTCTATGGTCTTCCAAAAATCCATGAAGAAGGCACTCCACTTCGGCCCATCGTTTCCACTATCAACTCACCTACCTACAAACTGGCCCGTTTTCTGTCTGATACCTTGCTTCCATTCACGGGCAAGACAACCTCGGCAGTACGTAACTCAGCTCACTTGGTCTCTCTAATCAAGGGCATTTCACTGTCCCCAGATGATTTGCTTGTCAGCTTTGATGTAGTTTCTCTGTTCACCAAGGTTCCTGGACCTGACACCTAAGCAATAATTAAAGATTTAGTCTAACATGGACTGAATTCTGATGTACCTGCTCTGGTTATGCATTGTCTTACCAACACTTAATTCACCTGGAATGGTACTTTCTACAAACAAAATGAAGGTACCCTCCCCCCCCCCATGGGTTCCCCCTTATCTGCCTGATGACGACCGCTTGTGTTGCGATCGAAACGTCGTGATTTGTTTTATTTTATTTCTAACTACGTGAATTTACCGAAAGAACCAACGAGTCTGGAAGCCATTACACATTGCTAGAGCAAATCTATTCATGGTGATTTGTTACCCGATCCGAGGGTCAGGTGACTGTCACGTGTAGTAGCTCCAGGTCCAGGTTGGCAGTGGAATCCACCTCGCGTTTTCCAGCCCAAAAACTAACCAAGCATCCTCCCCGGAGAACGTGCTTGGCGAGAGTCTGGCTCATTCAACGAGTATCCACGTTTTTCTTCTACTCTAATCAGCTGCTTGTGTGGCCTGAACTAGGGGTACCACATGGCAGGTAATCTGCACTGATTAAAAACGCTCCTCCGTAGGAACATTGGTATGTTTCTTTGGTACGGCTTCTCGTGCAGACCGGAATTAATTCGTCATAATGTAAAGGTTATATTTGTTTATAACAGGGAAGTTCAATCTGCATTATTAATGGTGACATCACAAGATCAATGCAATGGACAGTTAATATTGCAAAATGAAATGTTACAATACGCTCGTCAACAAAAGTAAATAAAATATTGTTAGGTCACACATTTTCGTGATGATTAATTTGTATATTTTACTTTAGCACCTGAAAACAGGTTAACATAGTTAATGTATATTATGGCATACAAACTGCCCAAATTCAGGTTACATATGTGTTATGATTAATCAATAATAATATTAATTACGGGTTAAGAAAACTCCACTGCAAGATGCTGTGCCCGCCATGGGGGTTTGACCATACTTCACCTTGCTGGTCAATGCAAGTTGGTGAAAATGGGAGGGGGGGGGAAAGACCAATTCAGATATCGCTTGCCACTGATGTTGGGTACGATGCGGAATTGAACTCAGGTCACTGGGATCGTTTCTCAGTGCGCTAACCACTGTGCCACCATTCCAATACTATAACAGGGAAAACTGAACAATGCTGTATTTGACTGATCATTACCTCAATGGTACTCGTTTACAAACAAATACATCTCAAATACAGTACAGAACCAGAAATCTAAAAATAATTAATGAATGAGTTTGCTATTTATTGTCTTTGCGCACAAAATACATGTTTGTGGAGTACTTGTGTGCACCCACGATGTAATCCAATTCGTACGTGTGCGACAAGCGTGGAATGCACACCGCACGACTGTACAGCTGGCATCACATTGCCATGGGTAAGGAGCGGGCCGCACATAGACAGAGACGCTCTCGTACCACCACCGCTTCACACGGAATGCCCGGACACATTTGACACATCCTACATTGGCACGGAAAAAAAGACTAATTACCAAGGCAACCTCTTAACTGCTGCGATGACCTTTTAAATGCAAAAGCACTATTATTACAAATTGTGATTTCATGCTAATTTGCCAATTTTAAAATTGCTCTGTGGTGTGAATGGAAAGCGCTGTAATTCGAGTATTAAGATACCCAAAACAGGTATTACCTTGTTTGAGAACCCTCCTGAAAAAAGTTATTATTTCTAGGGCCATTAATAATTTAATAATGTACATCAATAACTTAATTTCCTTGTGAGCATGGACCTACTATGAACATTGCAAGGACACATTTAGATTTTTTTGTTATTGTAAACAATGGATTGTGATTTTAAGCCAATGAAAAGACAATTCCATAAAAAAACTATAGGCATAGTTTTTCCACATATACCTGCAATGATAGGGAGTGGCGGTGCAGTCGCTATGAACGCATGGACCTGAGTCTGATTCCTAGATGCAGCTAAAATCAGTGGAAAGTAATATCAAAATAGTCCTGGGATACCATCAATGGATGTCATGGGGAGTGCCTCATCCATTCGTGGAACTTGGAGAACTGAGAATTTGTTTTTCTTCTGCGATGCCATTTCAGGGTATAAAGGGAAAGGTGATAATGGAAATATGTACCAGAGTTCAACGGCTGCAAATGCGACTTGTTAAGTAGCCTCGAACCCCCAGTCCACCCTCCCACCCTCTCTTCCCTGCACTCCAACCAAAATATCAAAACAGATTATTACTGGGTGAGTGCCTTAGGCTAATTCTTATTTTGCTGTCTGTGGACGAGAGCTACTACACAATGCATAGCATCTGCGCTTTCTTGATACGAATACGACCAATAAGATCGATCATATTCAAATTTCACCTCATTCGGGTGAAATAGATGATACAGATATTGATAATATCATGAATTTCAAAAATGTTAATATAAAAAATTACCATGAATATTCATATTTTGTATTCATGTTTATGAATGTAAGTACAACATATCCCACTTTTAAATTTTACCTCATTTGAGGCCAAACATTTAATATTTCAACATAGCAACTTAAATATGTATTTTTTGGAAACATGACTGATCATTAACAAAATAGCCATCTTTTAAATGTTTTCTCATTCCGGTCAATTACTGGGGTCCACTTGGGTCGTTTTGTAAATCTCAATGTTGACCACGTCCCCAATCACCTGAAATTATCGCATTTTGCTGCCGTCGAGCCAGCAGATGAGGCCAGGTGATGTCTGCCCCTTCCACGGCAACGTGCAGCAGACGTTGTGATTGCTCGCAGGTTGTTAAAGTGCTCTCCGATAATTACGCTTTACATTCAGACGTGCTCTTCCTTAAATGAGAGATATATATTTAGTGTGTAAACTAGGAGATTGCATACTTGCCAACCCTGTTGATGTTGGCAGTCTGCTGTAATATTTTGAACCCTTTACTGTCTCCCGAATTGCAAAGCAATTTGAATATGTTTTTCCTCTCCTAATTGTTTACAAAGTGGAATGTATCAATAGGGTGAAAAACATCGGCAGCTGACCGCCTCAATACGTGATAGCATACATGAGGTATGGTCCCTCAGTGCATAATCTGTCCATCTTTCATGGCAATGAGCCCATGTCACCTTTTAACCAGGGCGACCAGCGATGGCTGTAACCGTATCCCCTCCCAGGATGAGATGGAGAGCCGCGCTATCACTGTACGGTCAGCGCAGCAGAATGTTGCACTCAAGTAGCACACAATACGCCCGTATAAACAGCAGTGCCGGCAATTGTAGAGTGATATATTATATATACTGCCACAAATGAACCACAATATCTTGCTGATTTCATCAAGGAGCATAAACCATCACGCGAACTCCAGTCATCCTCACAATGGCTTTGGCTGGCGCGTTCAGATGCGCTTCTGCAGCCGTCTGGAACGCTCTTCCTTCCCATATTAGGAAGTCACTGGAGCTATGCACTTTTAAATTTAGATTGAAACCCCATTTCTTTAGAACTGCTTTTTGTGCTTGGTTTGTTGTCCTGACACACCTCCGATCAGCACACTTGGCTACATACGGCGTTGAAATAAGTTATACATACATAGAAAAACAAAACAGCAGCAGTTATGAATGCTCTCTGGTGGGAATATGAAAGGCGACTGATAGGTTTTGGTAATTGTTAAGTAAAAATATGCATACACATTGATTATCTTTTTTATAAGTAACCTTTAGAATATTGTTTCACTTTGTCTACCCTAGTAGTTTTAGTTACAGTAATTTAAAACGTTTTGGGTTCTTAGTTGGCATGGATTATATATATATATATCTCATAGGTCAACTGCAGTTCTGTCACATGGTCTTCACATTAGCGTGGACTGATTGATAAAATGTCAAGCATAAATTATATATTGGAAGCTACAGTACTTATCACAATAGTTTAAGCCCTACCCGATCACACTGAGTGGAAGAACCCGTAACCTTGCAAGTTGAAGTGTTACTGCTTTATTGAATAGAACGTGGGGGGATGGCTCTGCCCTAGCGCTGTTGTGATTATATTCACCGCATCAACATAACCGCGTAGAATAACCACTTAATACAGCGAGCAGGGAGAGACAGAGAAAATTAACCGAGGTCCAATTATCCCTATTTTCTTTTAATTTTCCCCGGGAGAGAAATGTTTTTTTGCTCACTGGGAAATGTAAGAATTTCCATCCCCATTTACACAATCAGAGCAGTACCTTGACTGTCCCATTGGTTATAATAAGAACGGTGCACAAGGTGGTGGTGTGGTCATCACCACGCCTGGCACCAGGTACTCATTCTGGTGAGTCACCGCGCACACACATTCCCACATGCTCACGAGCACACCGATTCTGTATGAAGCATGTGTAACCTCTATCATTGTGCTACACACATACATACGCAGAAGAGAAGTGAGTTAGTGTATGTTGAATGCACAAACCCTCACGTTAACAGCCATACATTGCACGCATGACACACTAGATGACACGTTGCATATAGACATATGTTAAATATCAATAATTTGATGCTGCGTTTGGCAGTGGTGCACAAAGGGGCCGTCCATAAATGACGTCACGCGATTTTGGACGATTTTTGACCCCCCCCCCCTTCGTCACACGACGTCACAAAAAGTCAGACCCCCCCCCCTCAAATATGACGTCACAAAGCTCTGCCCGCCCTAAAAATAAAACATGCTTCAAATCTCTTTAAACTATTGTCATTGTAGTGCGTAATTAGTGTGGCGCTGCACTCTGATGTTGTATGAGAAAACATTTATTAAAAAGTATATTTAATTAAGAAGAACGTGTTGTCTATATTTATTTAAAGTTGCGCATTTTGATGTGACGTCACATTTGTCACCCCCCCCCCCCTCGTCACACATGTCTGACCCCCCCCCCCCCCAGGTGCGTGACGTCATTTATGGACGGCCCCGAATAACAACATCAACACATTTGTCAATGACACTGCTCTAAATGAATTACTGCACTGGAATAGGCGACGTGTATGACAATGGCCCTTCACAGCACCACAACGTGCTGTGAAGGGCCATTGCAGTGCTATTGGTGAATTTGACTTGTTGACATTAAATACATACAGCATATACGATGTGAGCAAATCTAAACACGTGTGTGTGTGTGTGTACACTCACAGTATCGCACTCGGTGTGTGTGCGCTGGTTCACTCGCTGCACTGAACCGAACCACCCCGAGTTCGATTCCCGTTCACAGCAAACATCAGCGGCGAATGCGTCTGAACGGGTCCTGGCTGGTTTCCCATTTCCATCGCGTTTCAAAGCCCCGTGCCTACTGAGCAGCCGTGGCGCAGTATGGTCAAACAAACCCCCACGACTAATGCGGATCTCGGAGACCTTCACGCACCATTGGCTGGGCAAAGGGCTCACAACCCACTGACATGGAACTTTGGTCCAACACTGATCCAACGGTTCCCACAACATGTCTCAACGTTGGGCTAACGTTGGGCTAACGTATGTCCAAATTTTGTCCAACCATGGCCCAACATTGGTCCAACGTTTCCAACCACTTGCCAACGTTGCCCTCACGTTGGTATGTTTACTGGGACAGGCTGTCCTTCACTTTTATCGTAGAAATAGAGAACAATTTACTTATTACGAGAGTTGTCTTTGCATAGCAATATAAGTACACGCATGCGTAGTGGCATGTATAAAGATTACGTAGGATTACACACTTAAACATGGAGATGCCCATCTATATATACACACACACAGCGTATTCACTGAATAATAATAATAGCTCCTTAGGATAACACAATCATGAAAGTCGCACACGCGCCCTCCGCACGCATGCCGCATGCCGCATGCGCTGTAAATCAGAATCCAGATTATTTGAACGATGTCACCCTACATTGGACACACTGCACATGGCTTACTTGCACACTCAGACACACACACAGACAGACACACACACACACAGACACACAGACACACACACACAGACACACATGCACATACAGACACACACACACAGACACACATTCACATACAGATACACACACACAGTCAGACACTCAGACACACACACAGACACACAGACACACACACAGACACACACACAGTCAGACACACACACAGACACACACAGTCAGACACGCATACACATACAGACACACATACAGACACACACACACTCAGACACACATAGACACACAGACACACATACACACACAGACACACACACACAGACACACACACACTCAGACACTCGGATGCAACGCAGCCCTGACCACTGCGTTGTCCGCAGTCCGTGCAGTCGGCACGCGGGACCCATGACTCAGTCTGTGATGCGCAATGCTGCGTGCATGTACACACGTGTACACACACACACACACGTACACACACACACACGTGTACACACACACACACGTGTACACACACACACGTGTACACACACACGTGTACACACACACACACACGTGTACACACACACACACGTGTACTCACACACAGGCAAAGGTCCCCCGTGTAGCCTTCAACAGCACACGGCTGGGGGCCGGGGGGCCGAGTGCTGTTCGCGAGCACCCATCACAGCACGACGCGACACGTGACGCACGACGCGGGCAGCAGGACGCCGTTCTGGTGGCCACCGCCACCACCACCACCACGCATTCGTCTCCTCTTACCGCCAGTGCAGAGCCCCTCTGCGTTAATCCTCGCCGCGCACGAGCCGTGCTGCAGAGAAGGTGGCGGTGGTCGACTGGCCGTGGTGGTGGTTGACTGACCGTGGTGGTGGTGCTGGTGGTGGTGCTGATTGTTGACGCGCGCTCCGTGCGGGATGGAGCCGCCGGCTCCGACTGCTGCGTTCCTCTCCGCCCCCCGCCCCTCGCCCCGCCCCGCCCCTCGCCCCGCCCCGCCCCTCGCCCCGCCCCCTGCTGTGTCTGTGGCCAATGGGAGGAGCCCCTCAGCCGCCGTCTGCTGCCTGCAAATCACGCGTGGCGCGGCGCATCAAAGCCGCGGGGTTTTTATGAATCGCATCCCCCCGCCGACTAACATGGGGAAGCATCTCAACGCTTCACCCACAACTCCATGCTGCAGAATACGGTGCTCCGTAGCAGAGATGCACGTGCGTGTAGTCTTTGTTGTGCGATTGGCGCCGCTGTGGCGAGATGTTGACAACCTCGCCGTGTGTACAGGAGGTCGTCGTGGGTTCGATGCCGACCCTGATACCTGTTGTGTATTTGGAGTTTGCGTGCCTCTCTCCCCGTCGTCATGAGGTTGGACTTGAAAGTATTTGGCTGCTTTAATTTTCACGTGATTAGCCACTTCGTTCAGCTATCATTTGTGGCCAGGTCGCTTCTGAAAAAAATAACTAATACAGTAGTGGGCCTTACCTCGTTAAATAAAAAAAAGAGTTGAATGTAGTCTGTCTCTTCAGAGAGAGTGAGGAGTAGATGACCAGAGACAAAAGTGCAGTCAAACAGAGAGCAACGATTCACATCGGAGGCACATAACCTGGGAGGAAGACGGGGAGAGAGCCGCAGTGAGATGGTGGCACAGACACAGCGAGAGAAATACAGAATATTGAATAAAGAGACGATGAGGGAGACATGAATATAGAGACAAACGTAAGAAAATTCTGTACCCATTCCACAGGACACGAATGTGACAAGCCAGTCACAGGGAAATACAAATACTCTACTCCTGAAAGGGATCATGATAATGGTTTTTGCGCAATGAATAGATGACAGATATATGACCATGATCATGTTGATGGCAATGATGCTGGTGCCGAGTCCATCCTGACTTGGATGTTTGAACTCGCATCCTGTACCAAACCGAGGTATGTTATTCATGCGGAGCCTTGTTTATTTCTACACTGCATAGTGGTAACAGACAAAGTGATTTCCTGCACAAATGGGCACTGAGGTCATGCTCATCCTCTGTTTACAATCCTGAGTCAGTGGTGAGAATTCCCCATTCCTATGGCAGGGGTGAGTCTATCTGTAGGACAACGACTGCTGGCTTCCACACAAAGTGATACCTATTTATCTACCCCAGAAGGATGATGGGCTTGGTCAACTCCCAACCAGCATTTGAACTCGCAACCTTCCAATTGTGAGTTACTCGCTGTATACAGCCGAGCTATTGGATGGATTTGGTAAGAGATAAAGACATTTTTACATGTGAATTTGGCCATGTATACTATTATACTGTAGTACATAGTGTGTGTACTACAGTAATATTTACCAAGCGTTTAGTAACAGCGATACAATGATACATTGTGCAATGTGTATAGCAATATATAATTTACATAAAGTTCAACCCCATTTGCGAGCAACCCCTGTTACAAGCTTGTCTTCTCTTGTATAATATACACTTTGCCTCTGAGATTAAATAAATATAGAGACCTCGCCTCTCTGAGATTAAATAAAGGGCGCGCGTGTGTGTACAATTTGAGTAACCTTCACAGTATATGGAGTGCACATACATTACTGTATATGGCGGGTACAACTCATGTTGCAGGCATCAATGGAAACACATGCCTATTTATAGAGAGGACACCACACCGGTGGAGGTATGGTGTGGTCGTGTTACATCGTGGCAAATTCATGAGTGTGCCGTGCACACAACACGCCACGGCAGTTGCTGCCTGTGAGTGTGCGTGGATGCAGGGCTGACCTTTTTATTGTTATCCCGATTCGTGCCATCGGTGTCATGACATGAAGTGTCCATTTGGATTGCTCACACAGCAGTGCAACCCTTGGAGAATGAGGCCCACGGAAATGGATGCCATAGAGCTACTACCTCTGAGTTCCCTTCAAGTGACCTCTGGTTCAAACAAGCACTTTTCTCACCTATTCGGCTACAGAGAGAAATGTTCATTGCACGACAGTCGAACCATCGCGTGGCAATTTAAGAAAAAAACACATGACCCGAAGGGGAAAAAACCCACTGTGTCTTTTGTCTTTTTTTAACCGTCTCATTTCTATTTTTTCCTGTTTGTCTTGTTTATTCCCTTAACTTAAATACATAATTAGCCTAATATTTACATTAAATCATATACAATTGGCATTAATCGTAAAAAATAAGCGATCACGCATGCTATTTACTGCATTTGTCGTAAGCATGTGAATCTATTTTAACCAGTGTAATACATTCTGAGCATTTATATCGACTGTCGTGATGTGGCCTCACAAGCCAAGCATGCCTCTCATCTCCTCCTTACCAGATCACCCCTTGCCATGCTCCCGTGGTTGTCTCCTTCAAAACGAACGTGTAACCCGCACCTCTGATTAGCACGGTTGGCTACGTATGGTGTAAAAGAAGTTCTACATAGCTCCGTCGTCAGTGCCCATGTTCTTCCTCTCTGAGATGCATCTCTGAGAAAGGACTGTCACAATTTCTGTAAAGACTTGGCAGAACAGTGACCCGTGCTTTGTTATATCGTTGCAAATGAATTATTTATCCAAAAAATTGCAAATATAATCCTGAATTTTCGTAAATATTTGTTATGGTTTTAATGTCAGTGCCTGCTTCTTGTGTGAAACACAAACCTGACCTTTGACATTTCCCCCACTATTCAGGTTGATCTCTTCCCCACTGAGGGCCTCCCAGGAGGTCACTTGGCCCTTAACTGTATACCCGCAGAAGCGTGCGATATCTTTGGGGAAAAGCAACCATTATAAAGCATGGCATGCATGTATTACACACGTTTGAATGTACTATCCCATCAAAAACAAACGCTTGCTATCAGCACTTAACAAACACTGCAGCGAGAAGAGATCTCTTACAGAATTACCCCATTATGTTTCACAATGCTTGCACTCTTACTATATAGACAGCTGTTTTATGTCCGTTATTCGTACCCGTAACGTGCTCTCAATTTGCAATCAGCTTGTTGATGTTCTACCAAATGATCCTCTCCCATTGCCTTTAATGTCGAAAGAGGGAGCATAAAAACGAATTATTGTGCGTTCATGCACTAATTAGAAAACCTGTGCAATAGCTCGTTGTGCAGCTGCTATTCTCAGGATGGACTTTTGACATTTCAGTGCATCTGAAAGAGAATTTGTGCACGTTTATCTTTTCTCAAGATCAATTGGTCGTTCAGTTCCGTAAACAATTACTTCCCCATTGCTTATAATAGTGATTGGGAAGGAAAAACTGTCATTAGTGTGATATGAGATGCTGCACTTTGTTAGTGAATGTTTTAAAATGTTGATGCACATTAATTATAGGGACTGAATTGAGTGACTCATGCAGCAGGGTGGTACAGTGGTGATGCTTGTAACACTGTGCCTCAGAGCAAGAAGGGTCTGCTTAGATTCCTTACTTGATAATAATTTACATTTGTAATGCACATTTCATCCATATATCCAAACGAATTGGGTGCTTTTGTATGGAATTTGTAATGTTCGCCCTCTGTTCTGGATGGGTTTCTTCTGGGTTCCCCATTTTCCTTCCATAGCTAAAACAAACCCATAAATTGTAACCGATCTTGGCCAAACATTACTGCTAAACAATTGCCTGCAAGTTACACAATTTGGATTACACAGAGCAGCAACGTCGCCCCTTCTGCAGAAACTTGACGGTGCCCTCCTGAAGACGTCTCGAGACTCCGTGAGGCTTTCCTGGGTGAACAAGAGGAATCATTCATCATTATCAAATAAAAATACATAAAATACATAAATAATGAGATCCAAATAAGCTGTACATTATTATTAATACTACATGGTATACGTAATAATAATGATGGTAGCCTTTAGAGAAAGTGTAATAACACAGAGTAAACAAATGTAAACGGCTCATAACCTGTCAATGGGTAACACGGGCAAGTGCTGACATACTTTCATAGTTATGGTCTTTTGGTTAAAATTTCCAGGTCTTGTTGAAAAAAAAGATGTTGATTCTTTGTGGGTTTTTGCCTGGCCCGAAGTGATGACATTTTAGCAATTCATGTTTTCCATACGAGTGCTGTCAGCTGTACCTCAAATGTTCATGGATAGATATATTCATTGGAAGACACGAAATGGCAACTCTACCTTCGGGACGGTGGGTCTCGTGGAGGATTTGGGTGAAGGACACCTCTGATTTCGAGTTTATTTGTGGTATAGCAAGATTTGGGGCATGACATTTCGCCAGCACACCCACCAAACAATGGCTCACGCTTGAGACTGATGTCTCAGATTCTTTTTGGCTCAATCAGGATATCTCCCTTTCTTCTGCTTAGTTGAAACCTCTATTGAGTATTATCTCAAAATCCGATTTTTGCACAACCTCTATGGCCCAACCCTATTTCCTCTTCCTTCTACCGCCGCCACCGCGATGTAATTCAACTTGAAAGTGTGTGTGCTTAATGTTGACTCAATTGTATTTTTGCAGAATTGTTCATGTGTACTCCCATGCAATCGACTGCTATTAAACTACGGTAATCTGGTGCAAGCTGTAGGTTAGAAGTAGGGATGCAATGATTCGATGATGATTTGTCCTAAATTCGATTAGAGATGCAGTTCTATTTCAACATGATGGTGAATGTTAGCACCTCCAGCAGCTACAGGGGTCATGTGAACCCATTATCTACAACATATGTACGAATAAAACAACATGGATGATTAATTTAAAAAAAAAATCAATATTGAAAACGAATTTCTTTGGAACAGATGTTTGTGTTTTTAGTTTGTTGTCATTCCCTCGCACCTCGGATTTGCATGGTTGGCTACGTACGGTGTGAAAGAAGTTCAACATACAATACATAACATTGGTTCTTGCACACGCGACTTCGGTGCAGGTATCGCCAGCATAAGAATCGATGTTCATTGGCAAATCATAGCATGGAAGTGCACCCCTGGTTTAGAAAGCATCACAATATGTCGAGCAGCCAGGAGCCTCGGTGTTATTCTCTCAGTGGGATATCGATCCGCTTCATCGACTGGAGCTCGCTCGATGCTTTTTCCGTGCAGATTCTTGAATGCAGCAGTTGTTGGATGGCCACAGCCCCTCCGATTATCATGGTCGGCGAAAGAAGTGCGACATAGACACAAGCACGAGAGCAGCATGCTTCACCTTTCCGTGCCCTTCGGGATGTGATTGATCGACTTCTCCTTGCAGGGGATCGTGTGACGGCATAGCATCGACGTGAACCCCAGAAGGCTGCACCGTTCATCTGGGAGTGTGAAACACAAGGCGCCGGCTAAATAATAATAATAATTCATGTATAAGGAAATATGTAAAATGTCAAGGGGAATGGAGCTGGGCACTGTAGTGAGCCGTGAAACCTTTGGAAGGAAAGCCCCATCTGGCTCCAATGTACATGTTTTTTCTCCCTCTGGTAACAGTGGTGGAAGAGCGAGCGAGGGAGGGAGTGGGAAACAGGGATAAAGAAAAAACTAAACTGGGTTCATTTCCTTCCTGCTGTTTGGCAGTCAAATGCCGACATGACCATCTTGCTTAAATCAAAACACCGAGTTAAAGTGTGAATTTGGTCTTTTTTTATCACTGCCTGGTTTTGGCGATTTTGGATGTGTGTGTGTGTGTTTTTGAGCCGTGCACCGTTCTTGTTCCTGAAGAAGCTCCCATCACATGGAGCGAAACATGGGACATGGGGCCGAGCAGCACATAAACCAACTCGTGCTATCCCATCGGAGAGCTGAATGTTAAAATCGCCCGCAAAAGCTCTGCGCTGCAGAACTGCCGCTCATGTGCCTGCAAAAGGCAGAACGTGCCACGTGGTCTGTCCACCACGATCCGAGGCACGTCCGCGTCGCCGAAGCGAGACTCTAATTCAACATTCCAAGCTTCGTAGCGCGATTTTACACTCTGTTAAGCTTCGAGGAACAGTGACGGTGATTTGATTATTTGCCCTACTTTACAAATCTAGCGAGTGGATGAATCTAGATTAAACACATTTGGTGTATGGATGGTGACGTGGGGTAATGGTTAGCTCACTCGGGTTGCAATTCAGAGGTCCCAACTGTTTGAGTTGATCTCCCAGCGTGGCATTTGAAACAATGGGGCAAGTTTCTTACATACCAGTGTGGCTGCCGAGTTCCCATATACGTACACGTGTATCTTCTGGACATACAAGTGAATTTGACGTCAATTCAAACAATGGAGTTTAACACGGCAAATTAATACTTTTTTTATAATCTTCGGTAGCATTGATGGCCGGTCAAATAGCTTTAAGAATGATATGCAAAATAAGTGACAGCACATCTGTTTACACATGCCTGTGTATTTATGTCTGGATATGTTTGTTTATACATCCTGTCTGATGATATACCTTTATCTCTGTCTCTCTCTGTCAGTCTTAGATATCTGGATATCGGTGTCTCTGTGTGATAGTGAACAGATCTGAATAAAACCCACAGTAAGAGCACGTCTGTCTACACTCATGGGTTTTGGCAGGGATACTCAACATATATTTCATTTTGTTCTGTGTAAATCACGAAGACTTCCAGTGCTGCACCCATGAAATCACCATATGGTAAAGATATAGTGGAAAGTTGATGCAATTCCTGTGTGCATTCTAGGAAACTTTTAGGCTGCTGCTCAGATGTAACACATCTGTCATTGGCCTTAGTGTTTGTTACTCACACAGAAAATGAGTTATTTACTTTTGCTACGTGCAGTAGCGTTGGGGTTGAAGCTACAGGATCTTAATGAGAATACAGATGCTGCCACAGTGGTGTAACGGTCAGCAGCCGACTGGACTTGCAATCCAGAGGTCACCTCAAGGGGTGGCGGTGGGAACAATGGGGCACATTTCTTAAACCCGCCTCTGCCCACTCAGCGGTACAAATGGGAAAACCACAGTCGGTCGGCAAGTCACGTGCCGTGGGGTTAAAAGTGTGGGTTCTGCCCCCCCCACCTCCCCTCTTCAAACGTCTGACCAATGTAGAAGAGTAGGCCAAATATACCCTCATAGAGAGGCTCTCAAGGGCTCCCTTCAGTGGAGGCTGGGCAGCCAGCAGTGGCATGGATAAGAATTTTGGAGCTGCACCATTAATTTTTACTCTCACCAGATGTTATATTCAATCCCTTCCTCAGCAATTCAGTGCATTGAATAATTTTTTAGGTTATTTTTTTACCATCATTTTTAGTGTATCGAATTTGTTATTATCACTACTATTGGGGTATTGTTAGTTTAATTTGGCCTAAAATGTAACATGAGCATATAATGTGCTAGCATCATAATACATAATGTGTGTGGAAGAATCAGTTTGTAATCAATGTGTTGTTACATGTATAGTACTTAAAACAATCAGCCCTGCTTCGACACAGGACATATTTGATGACGCTGTGTGCCATCAGAGACACAATCTCACCGGCTCGATTATGACAGTCACCAAGTTCCACACAGTTGTTGATTTGCGTCTATATCCAGAGCTAGCTGGCTGCTCAGGTGCCTGTGATCTACAGATCAAAATGATCCTCCTGTTAGACAAAGTCAAACACCTCCTTTCTTCTCTCACTCTATTGAAGGCCAATGCCAACCCCACCCCCCAACGGGAGGGATAATTTGGGCCCAGAGCAATCAGATAAATGTGTCTGTGCCCGGTTATGGGCTTTTGTGTTTTGGGGTTTGCATCCATGAGGAACCATCACATTCTATGAATATCTTGGCACGTTCCCATCAAGTGGGCTGCATCGGTGGCTGTGGTGGCTGTGTCGGGTGGCCCACATGCTTGGCCACATGCTTGGCCACATGCTCTAACAGCTGTTGAGTGCGATACAAAAAGGGGCCCACGGACACAGGCTGCATGAGTAAATTTGTTGAATTTATCCCAGAAAACTCGAGAATTGACTGAATTTTGGCAGCGGTTTGTAGTGGTCGTGTTCAGACTAACTTTATAGAGGATCATTAGTGATGTACAATATGTGGACAATTGGTTACTGCTGCTGCGTCTAAATCACATTTACAACAATAACCTGGGGTTGAGCGCAAGGTCGGGTGTAAGGTGGCTCTGTTGGGGAATTCGCACCATTATCTGTGTACATGTAGATATTGAGTGTCATTGTTTTAACATTGTAGCACCTCTAGTGGCTGACAAGGTCATGTGAACCAATTACTTACAACATGTGTCAATCAAAATGCATCGATTCTTACGTAAGTAATCTGATGCATGTACTGTGTTGTGAGCTTAAGAATTGAGAGAGTGAAATTATTGTTTGTGCTGACATTGTTTTTCCCGCACCTCCGATTAGCGCGGTTAGCTGTGTAAGGTACGGAAGGAGTTCAACGTACACCATGGCCTGACACATTGTTCTGCCTCGAGTTGACCAGGTATGTTCATGTAATAATGACACTTTACAGACCTTTGTCAATCCACTGCTGGATGAAGGCCTCTATGCTGTGCGAGTCCTGGGGTTGTTTTGCCATACTTCACCAGACTAGTCAACGCGGGTTGGCAAAAAAGGGTGGGGGGAGGGGGCCTAGGACCAATTCAGATATCACTCACCGCTAGTTTTAGCCCTAGCTGGGAAATCAAACTTGGGTGCCTGGGGTCGTAGCTCAGTGCACGTAACGTCTGCACCATCACTCCACTGTTTACATGTCCCGACTCGCAATCGGAAAGTTCCGAGTTCAAATCCTGGTCAGGAGTCCACTTAGTATTTTGTGATTTCATTTTTATTATTATTCTGTATTGGTTGTATGTACTGTATAATTGTTAAACATTTAAATAAATGTCCCTTTCCATGGCAATTTGTAATGTGTATCAGTGTCTCCAGGCCACCGACAAGTGTGAGCATCACTCTGTTGCTTGTTCACACAGGAGACACTTTGACATTCCTTGAGTTTACGGAATGCAATCAAGGAACGTGCACATGGCACTGCTTCGGTTTGCAGACAATCTCGAGCTGTGCCGAAATCGCTGTTCTCAAATGACAGGCGCATTTCCAAATCGTGGGAACACGTTGAAAATGCTGGCATAGCCTGAAAATACCCTATTTTTTTCAAATATAAACACATCAGTTCTGTGCCTGAGGTTTTAACGTAAGAGAATGTTGATCCTTTAATAATCACCACGCTTCCTTTGTTAAAACCTACAATGACCTACATTTAATGTGCGTGCTTGTTCATTGCGTGGCAAGTACAGTGAGGGAAAACGTATTTGATCCCCTGCTGATTTTGTACGTTTGCCCACTGACAAAGAAATTATTAGTCTATAATTTTAATGGTAGGTTTATTTGAAGAGTGAGAGACAGAATAATAACAAAATCCAGAAAAACGCATGTCAAAAATTGTATAAATTGATTTGCATTTTAATGAGGGAAATAAGTATTTGAGCCCCTCTCAATCAGAAAGATTTCTGGCTCCCAGGTGTCTTTTATATAGGTAATGAGCTGAGATTAGGAGCACACTCTTAAAGGGAGTGCGCCTGTTCACAGAAGCAATCAATCAATCAGATTCCAAACTCTCCACCATGGCCAAGACCAAAGAGCTCTCCAAGGATGTCAGGGACAAGATTGTAGATTTACACAAGGCTGGAATGGGTTACAAGACCATCGCCAAGCAGCTTGGTGAGAAGGTGACAACAGTTGGTGCAATTATTCGCAAATGGAAGAAACACAAAATAACTGTCAATCTCCCTCGGCCTGAGGCTCCATGCAAGATCTCACCTCGTGGAGTTGCAATGATCATGAGAACAGTGAGGAATCAGCCGAGAACTACACGGGAGGATCTTGTCAATGATCTCAAGGCAGCTGGGACCATAGTCACCAAGAAAACAGTCGGTAACACACTACGCCGTGAAGGACTGAAATCCTGCAGCGCCCGCAAGGTCCCCCTGCTCAAAAAAGCACATATACATGCCCGTCTAAGTTTGCCAATGAATATCTGAATGATTCAGAGGACAACTGGGTGAAAGTGTTGTGGTCAGATGAGACCAAAATGGAGCTCTTTAGCATCAACTCAACTCGCCGTGTTTGGAGGAGGAGGAATGCTGCCTATGATCCCAAGAACACCATCCCCACCGTCAAACATGGAGGTGGAAACATTATGCTTTGGAGGTGTTTTTCTGCTAAGGGGGCAGGACAACTTCACCGCATTAAAGGGACGATGGACGGGGCCATGTACCGTCAAATCTTGGGTGAGAACCTCCTTCCCTCAGCCAGGGCATTTAAAATGGGTCATGGATGGGTATTCCAGCATGACAATGACCCAAAACACACGGCCAAGGCAACAAAGGAGTGGCTCAAGAAGAAGCACATTAAGGTCCTGGAGTGGCCTAGCCAGTCAGTCTCCAGACCTTAATCCCATAAAAAAATCTGTGGAGGGAGCTGAAGGTTCGAGTTGCCAAACGTCAGCCTCGAAACCTTAATGACTTGGAAAAGATCTGCATAGAGGAGTGGGACAAAATCCCTCCTGAGATGTGTGCAAACCTGGTGGCCAACTACAAGAAACGTCTGACCTCTGTGATTGCCAACAAGGGTTTTGCCACCAAGTACTAAGTCATGTTTTGCAGAGGGGTCAAATACTTATTTTCCTCATTAAAATGCAAATCAATTTATAACATCTTCTTGATTCTTTCGGTAAAGTCACGTAGAATGGAAATAATAAAATAATAGAAATGACATTTTTGACATGCGTTTTTCTGGATTTTGTTGTTGTTATTCTGTCTCTCACTGTTCAAATAACCCTACCATTAAAATTATAGACTGATCATTCCTTTGTCAGTAGGAAAACGTACAAAATCAGCAGGGGATCAAATACTTTTTTCCCTCACTGTACATTATTTGCAAGACTGATGCGGTCTTGGCTAACGCACGCTTCTTTGTGTGGCCCAGATTGCATTAGAATTACCATACCTCTTCTTGGTTCTTTCGGTAAAGTCACGTAGAAGGGAAGTAATAAAATAATAAAAATAAAACATAATATTACTTCCCTTCTACGTGACTTTACCGAAAGAACCAAGAAGATGAATCCCTGCAGTCACGAAAGCTTTAAATCGAAATTACCATACCGTTACGTTGCAAATGCAGTTATTAATGAAAACTCCTCAACGGTGCTTTGCAGCAGGCTTCTTTAAGTACCCAGTCACCAAACGGTGTCAGGACTGGCTATGATGACTACTGTCATCGGCAATGCCAAAACACATCAGGTTTCTGAGGGGAGTGGAATTAGATTCTCAGCAGGGTGATTCGTCTCATGTTGGCCAGAGTCTGACTGATGTCATCATGTGGCATTTCCCATGAACAGTAGTGCTGTTATACACCTTTGTTGTTGTTCCAGATAAAGTAACTAAATGCGAAAACGATTGTGTCCAAACCCAGTTCTTCAAGCCAAGCTGAATAATAATAATTAAAATATATTTTGCTTTGCAGATTTGCAAAATAATTAAACTTAAAAAAATAATGCTTCTCAGCAGCAGGAAATGGTGCCTTGGCTTCTAAAAATAGGCAACATCTTCCTTGGGGCAATTTGTTTGTGCTTGTGTTCAGGGGATTATGGGTAATAAGGTTAATTCTCTTCTACCATCTGTTCCAGCGACTGTTCCCAGACAAATGAAAAGGGAGGGTATGTAAATGGCATTTGAAAATTGAACCCATTATAAATACATTTTAAAATGGAGCTGTGTGAGCCGTTATCTCTAATTTAGACAAATTAAAAAGCTTTTGCCAAGCTTGACCAGAGGCAAAAGGAACTATCAGATACTAAAGTTTTTTCTCGAAGCATTTCCACTGCTGAACTGTAGTTCACACAGCCTGTGCAGTCTTCACCAGGGATTAGGTTCCTACCCAGTGCACTGCCTTCCATTTTTTTGGTGGCCAATCACAGGCGGTCACAAGCAACGTACGACTAGACACCTCGGTCATCTGGCTGTTGCATATATATATAGCTGGGGATCAACATCATTGTTATCAAGTTTAGTTTTATAGCCTTCTGTCCCTCACCACTTTATTGAATACTTTTCACCCTGGATATATCTTCAATGATTGCTCTCTACATACACACACTCTAATGTGATGTCCAGGTGTGTCTCTCCAACAAACATCTTAATTTATTTAATGAACGTGTTGTACTTGGTGTTCATTTTCACGTACTTATCTTGAGCCAGTCCTTTCAACCTTTATATATCAAATCTTTAAATATCAAATCATTTCCTGTAAATGTGTTTGTCATATTGACTGTCAGCAGAAAATTCTGAGATGCCAAATACATTATAAATGTTTATGCCTTTACTTTTTTCAATGCAATTTTCAGAAAGCAAATGCGAATGTTGCTGTGGAGTGAGGATGAGTCAATTGTTACAGCCCCAGGATCATACCATGCTGTTGAGCCCAACCGGCTACTGGGGTCCGTGCTGTTAATGGGCACCAATGAAGGCCAATTCGATGTCCGACGGGGGTGGTGTGGCTCGTACCACGTGCCCAGTTGCCTTTGTCTCCCCCAGTACTGATGTTTACACACTGTACCGCGTACCTATTTAAGGCCGAGTCGACCCAGGGAATCGCCAGGACCGGTTTAAATAACCACCACTGATGGTAGCCACGGCCTGAAATCGAACCCTGGTCGTCAGGTTCGCAGCGCGACGCACTAACCACTATGCTGCCACTCTCCCAAGGGCAAGACAAAGACACGCGCATCTACAGGTGCTTGTCTGATATCCTTAGCTCTCGTGGAAAATAACGTGGCATTTAAATACCTTGACATTTCTATTTTCACACTGCTCAGCGACATTATTCATTACATTCAAATTCCATCACGTTGAAATTGCTGACTGCTGAGCTTGTGGTCGTGCCACCCAAATGCACGACAATCGTTGTTCTGCGAATGTATTCAGTGAATGAAGACCCCGCTCTGGCAGTCCTGTCCAAGTTTTTATTTTCACTGTCCTGGCAGTGAATAGGTCAGCGAGACATTATGCTGTGTTTATAAGTCATACCCCACGATTCAAACAGTTACTTTATATTCTTTGGGTCTTTCGGTAAAGTCACGTAGATAGGTTCAAAGAAAATAACAGCCTATGTACGTGACTTTACCGACAGACCCAAAGAATATGAATTCCTGCAGTCACGAAAGCTTTAAGTCAACAGTTAATTTATCTTATGCACATATATCCCAAGAGAAGAAAAGAGAAAACACTCCATAATAGCGTGGTATTGAAGTGAAACATTCTTCATTCTGTTTACAATCGCGGTGGAAGTGATGCGATTGTAGCGCACACCGGGAATCCGGCACTGTGGAGGCAAGAGTTTGTGGATCACACGAATATTGTGAGACTCCCTTCCCGCGGGTGTCGTGGAAGTGCCATATCCTGGCTTGCCAGGGGAAGGCGGTATAGTATACGGGCACCCCACCTGTTCCATCTGTATGGGATAGAGTTGTTCACTCGAACGTGTGAGTTTTCTCTTTGCACTCCGGTTTCCTCCCACGTTTACACACTCATTCATTGACCAATAATACTGTAGGGGTGTCAGGGGAAGGATTCCCACCAATAGGAGGGTTAGTGGGAGGGGTGATCGAGGAGATATAGGGGAGAACGGGCGGGAAGAGGAGGCCTTTGGCGGGAACGAGATTGGGACGGCTGGGGACAGGTGTGGATGGATTAAAAAGACGAAACCCCTGCAATCTTGTGTCGGCTCTCCTTTACAATACCTTAATATGTAGAAGACCGCACAGCTTGGGGTGAAGTGGGTGGAGAATTTGGCGCCAGCTCCACTGCCTGCCTGCTGGATTTCCCACTCGTCTTTGGTTCCTACTCACGCCTCTTGAGGTGTTCTCTCTCTCCGAGAGTGAGCAAATAATACCATGCGGCACATTACACATTTAAATTATTGTTATTATTGTAGTAATTGGAACGTATCTGCATTACAATGAAGATATTTTTTCTCTCGCCGGGATGATCAAGGGAGAGGTGAAGGTGCCAGGACATAACTAGAAGGATCGGGAGATTGTAGCTGAGGTGATAGAACAGGAGTGTTTCAGAGCATGAGGATGTGAGTTCAAATACTAACTCGGGTAAGCCAAGCCACATCACCTCCACTGCTACCACTTACCAGTCAACAAGTGTCATTCTCATGCTTCTGTGAAGTGGGTGAAATGGGCACCACCTGGAAATACTGCAATTTTGTGGGATGTCAACCATTATCATATGGATATACTGGGGCCCATCTTAATATCAACATCATTTAATATATTTGTTTACATCTCACAGGACGTGCACCGTGGTGTAACGTATGAACCAGGGATTCATTTGTTTATAGAATATTCCCTGCGGCCCCCAAATCTCAATCTCCACTAGATATTTCCAGAGCTCCGTCCAAGATCGTTGCAGCTGAAACGAAGCCCCGATGTGAACTAAATGCCCCCCGATGCACAACATGCAACAGCAACCAATTACGGTATGAACGTGTGAATAAATACAACTTTACAAAATACAATGTTTCCTCGTAAAATTCACGGGGAGTCATTGATCATAGCTGATTTGAGAAAAATAATCCCGCTGCCAGTTCACGATTTTCCCTAAGTTTGTCAATGCCGTGATAGTTGGGCACACCATTCCATAACTTTTGGGCAATAATAGCAAAGGGACACTCCACAGTTCTGGCGTTGGCACGATGGGACACGAATGACTCGTTTTGCCTATTGCTGGCACTCCAAGTGTGTGCAGGTGATATAGGTGTGCAACAAGGTGGGACATTATTATGGTTCCTGGTCATGTAGTAAGCTGAATGTGATAACCACGACTGCAAAATGCAAAGTCCACTGCTGGCTCTTACTGCTATAAGATACCAAGGAGCCATCTATGGATGTGTTACTCTTTGTTACCATATCTGCAGTTGGCACCGTTGATTTATAATTGTAGAGAACATGTAACCTCTTTCCACACGAGGCTCACAGTGATGACATCATCTTGGTCTATTTAAGGCCAGAAGCAGGAAGACTTCTTCACAATTCTGCCTAATCGCCTGATGAAGCTGGTTGTAATCACCAGGGAAACGTCGTACTCAATTGTAAATGTTGTGGGTTTACTCGCCATCACACCGATGTGCTGAAGTAATCGCTAATTGGCATGTTTGTTCACGTAACAAACCATACCAATTGGCTGTGCCGGGTGGTAGTAGGTTAGCGACACATTTATATTTAACATATCCAGCCAGGTGGCTCGGCGGTCGAGCGAACGATTCACAGTGGGCAGGATGAGAGTTCAAATCCTGGTTGGGGGTTGACTCAACCAGCATCCGTCCGGATCTATAAAAGATGCCCTGATATATGGGCGAGGCAGCAGTGGTTTTCCAAAGGATAGAATCGCCCCAACCATAGAAATGTGAAATTTAAATCATTGGCTTGGATGTAAACACGTGGTGAGCAGCACCACCTCAATGCCCATTTGAACAGGAACTCACTTTGTATTTTAAATCTCACATGTTCTCAAGTCCATAATGGTACGTTATGGTCATGCGTGATTGTTGAATTGAACTGCTCGGGCAGCAAACATTTCAAATTGACAGTTCGATTTAATTCTGTAAAATTGACCTACTTGCACCTCAATACATTGTTGCCTTCTGGCAATAACAATGCATCATTTTACTGCGTGGTTGGGACGTCTTACATTGGTGCAATAAAAGGTCCTGAGGGAAAACAAATACAAAACATTGCAGATAAAAATCGAGTTTGTCATTTGATTTTCTAACTGTCATTCGAGCAGGCCAAGTCTTGCAGTCTGCAGCAGTGGATAGATGCAAATGATCCCACCTACAGCGTGGCAGAGAGGAATAATAATTGAAAGAGCTTGTTATTTTTGTAGAGATTGGCATATGCAATATGCTAGGCCATCACCTTCATAACCCAGGCTTAAAAAAAATCTCAAGTTTTGACATTTCCTCACCTCTCTGAATAATCTGAATTATATGAGCATAGGATAACCACGTGCTTATTGTGCTGTCAGGAAATGTTGGCTCCTGGCCGAGAGTGGTGAATGAAGGACGAAGCTGATTTATCGATTACACGAGTCATTCAATCTAGGTAATGGCCCCACGAAGAAGATTTTTGATGGCTTTAAGAAAAATATCGCTTAAATAGAAGCCGTGTGGATACATTAATTGATCAATGGTGGCCATTACTGCATTGGTGGTATGAATCAATTATTTGACGCTGATTTGGGATCATAACTCTCACGCGTATACAGTCGCTATTCAGGGGAGACCACAGTGCTGATGGTTTACTATCTATCAGCATTGCTGAAACGTAATATATATATATATACAAAATACACATCTTTGATAAGAAAATTTTTGATCCTATATAGTGTTGTTTGTTTGATTTATGACCGAAATCAGCAGCTTGATTTTATAATGCTGGTTCATGGTCAATAAAGACAAATATTTACTTGTAGGGATACATATTTGACCAAATCAAGTATACCCATCTATTCGCCTTCGCTCTTTTTCCTATTTGCCAAGTAGTTACAGTTTCCACATCTGTAGAGCGTTTCGGTGTGAGATTCTGTTAACATCATTGCTCCTCTTTGCGACTGTATCAATGTCGTTTAATTTGTACCGGCTGACGACTTGGACGTACCAGGCTGAGCCACGACGTGAACTCTGTACATTCATATTCACGTTGGAGCGCTGCTCACTAACACACGCGATCGCTGTTTCTCTATTTGCATAGATACGAATGCTATAGTTCACAACGATTACTGGAGTTCAAGTTGTCACTGCTTTGTTGCAACTTAATTAGAGACTCTGAATTATCCGTTCCAGAAAAGTGTCAGACCTGTGAGCATCGACCAACACAGAAAAACGTGTAAAAGAGCACTCGGCCACAAAACCATTAACAATTCCTGAAGAAATGCATCGTGATCCTGTTTTAAACTCATGGCTTTCCGGCCTGCACTTTTTTTCAGAAGCGGCTTGGCCACATTATAACTCAACGAAGTAACTTATCATGTGGAAAAGTATAGCAGCCAAATACTCTTAAATACATGTTAATTTTAAATATGGAAGGGAAAAACCGGAGGACCCGGAGAAAAATCTACGCAGTCACAGGGAGAGCATGCACACTTCAAATATACAGGCTTTGGGGTCGGGGTCGAACCCACGTCCTCCTTACACCAGGCGAGGTAGTGAACATCTTGTCACCATGGCAGTGTGGCAGCCAAGGGAGAGTGCGACGACCACAGAGATGGAGTGATGAGATCAGCTCATGTGCAAGAGGTGGATTAATTTTCATCACAAGACCACGATAAGTGTAATTGCATGAGGATGCCTTCATCCAGCGGTGGATAGCTCGTGCGGTGTTAAAGACTCCCAAATCTATTCTATTTGCGCTCATGCTGGTAGAGGCATTTTTGTAAGTTGCATTGTGGGAAGATGCAATGGGATTTTACATCCACTGCATGTCTGGCCCCTGACTTCAATGATTAGTAGACATCGTGCAGACACTGCTGCCTCGATTCCCTGATGTGGGACTCTGGGGTTCTGAATCACCCAACCATCACAAATATTGGGGTATTTTTGGTATCAATTTTACAGCTCGGATTAAGGTGTCCATGGGTCACATCGCGCCGCAGCGGGCATCGCATACAGTACCGCAGATATCCGATCTTAAATGCTTCCAGATCCAACACAGCCTGTGAAAATCCACATTTTTTTCAGATCCAACCCCAACGTTAATTAGTGAACATTATTTAAATAAATAATGTCGCGACTGACATAACGTAGAACCGCGAACAGCGACGTTGGCTCTACTGTATAAAAACACCCATCGCACTTTTTACTTGAACATTTAATGAGCGTGACCTGCCTTACCCGATCTGCAATCGGATAATAGCACATGACCCCATACAACCAACACACCTTGAAAATGTAATGCGATCATTTGGTGGCTCTACACACAGCGGTGAGACAATGCGAATGTCGCTCTGGCTGAAGTGCGCTCGTGACAAGGTCGCAGGTCACCGCGGCGCAGCGAGGAGCCCGCGGGTGACGTCTGACGCCCTGGACCACTAACCCCTCCCGCCCACCCCCCTTTCACCAACCAGCACTGACCAGCGTGGTGAAGTATGGTTAAACGCTTCCGTGATCGATGCAGCTTGTGGGAGGCTATCATCTAGCAGTGGATTGACAAAAGGCTGTACATTATTTGCATTGTTTCTGCATACGCTTCTCTTTTTTTTTTTTTTTTTTTTTTTTTTTCTTGCTTGGCATGTTTATTCATCGCGTGACAACTTATCCATTGGCCGTGTCAGGTGGTAGAGGGTTCATGACACACATTTAACTTCCGTGATCTGGCCCACATCTTATCAATGCTTCGAGTGAGTAGGGCGCCATGGTGGCGAGATATTAAGTGCCTCGCCTGATATTCAGGAGGTCGTGGGTTCCATCCCGACCCTGACACCTGTATATTTGGAGTTGGCGTGTTTCCCTCTCCGTGGTCACATGGATTTTTCTCCGGGTGCTCCGGGTTTTCCCTCCTCATTTAGAATCAACGTGCGTTTACAGTATTTGGCTGCTATACATTCTCAGACGTGCCAAATATATGGGGCCGTCCATAAATGACGTCACGCACCTGGGGGGGGGGGGGGTCAGACATTTGTGAAGATGTGTGACGAGGGGGAGGGTGAGAAATGTGACGTCACATCAAAATGCGCAACTTTAAATAAATATAGACAACGCGTTCTACTTAAATAGACTTTTTAATAAATGTTTTCTCCTACAATATCAGAGTGCAGCGCCACATTAAATATGCACTACAACGGCAATAGTTTAAAGCGATTTGAAGCATGTTTTATTTGAGGGGGGGCAGAGCTTTGTGACGTCATATTTGAGGGGGGGGTCTGACTTTTTGTGACGCCGTGTGACGATGGGGGGGGGGGGTCAGATATCGTCCAAAATCGCGTGACGTCATTTATGGAGGGTCCCTATGCAGTACATCGCACACATTGCATGCAGTACTTAAAGCAGCCAGAGATGAAGGCAGATTCAATAATAATAAAAAATAGTTGTGCGGAATTGGCAAAAAAGGGAAGAGGTTTTAGTTCAAGATGGCGACACGTCCTATCCCGTGCGAGGCTGAGCTGCCCCAGCAGCACATCCCATGACGTGGGCCAGAGATGCCGCATTCGCTGGGAGGAATAAACACACGCGAGGCAAAGACACAAATGTGCCGCCTTCCTTGGCTGCACCCAGATGCCAAGCATCGCTGGCCCATAGCTGCACGAGATGCAATGTGAATTTAGCTCGCTTCCCTGGCACCACCTTCGTATGTTTGAACTTCTTTCGTACAGTACGTCGCCCACCATGCTCAGCAGAGGTGTGGGGGAAGGACAACAAACCAAACATAAAAGCAGTTCTGAAGAAATACGTTTTAAATCGAGATTTAAAAGTGCAAAGCTCCAGAGGAGGAAGAGCGTTCCAGACGGCCGCAAAAGCGCATCATAGGTAGGTCAAGGCGCAGCCCTGCAATTGCTTGCTCGCACCACTGTCAGCGGAAAGGTCTCAGCACTCACTCGAGGGAGCTCTCGAGTCGAGGAAGCTCCTCCAGAGAGGCTATTTGGCCTGATTCTTCGACGTTGGCCAGAGTTTTTGAAAGAGTTGTGAGCACCCTCATGTTACCCCACCAAATGCAGCCTTCCAATCGACCGGCTGTGGCGTGTCTATTTATGGTGCCGGGTGGACAGGAGGGGAGAGATTTAAGAAACTTTCCCGTTTCAACTGCCACGCCGGGAAATTATTTTGAACCAGTGACCTCTGGTTCATTACACCCAGCCGCATTCCACTCATACTATAGAATAATTTTAAGTTTCTTCCAAAGACAGATATATTCTAATTAGCTTGGGCATCACATATATCTCTGTATATATCCCAATTATATCCACACAAATGGATGTCACATGCGGTGTTTACAGCACAGCCATTTAAAGTTTCACAGGGAACCAAACGCGAACAGCGACGTGACAGCGGGGGACATGGTGGTGGCACGGGAAGCGAACAGCACGAGACGTGTCGAGCATTCGCGTGAAGACACAACCACGTGGACCCGAAGTCTAATAATACGCCTGCTAATCGTAATTAATACAAATGTCTGATCAGTATTTAAGAACTGTGAGTCGCTGCAAGCGGTGTGTAAGTCACACCAGGCTATGTTTAGGAATCTTTGTGCGAGTTAAAGGCTCCACGAGCGGAACTAAAGAAACAGATCCAAGATGCTAAGAATATCGAGAGAAACGTCCCAAGCCACCGTATGCGGCTCGCTTGCTTGTTGCAACCTTAAGTTGAGGGGGTCGTCATGGTGGTGAATATCCAATGGGCACGGTTGGCTACGTACGGTGCGAAAGACGTTCAACATGCAAAAAGACCAAAGATTCCCCGTATAGCCTTAACAATCTGTTGGGAGAAGTGCTGTAAGCAAGCACCTATAAAGCCCGGCACGGCACATTGACGGGTGGGTCACCAGCACCACGCCTGACCACCTTTGTCTCCCCAGTGGGGATGTTTACATACTGCACCAGGTACTCATTTGAGGCTGAGTCGACCTAGGGAAGGCCCAGGGCCGATTCAGATAATCGCTATCACTGGTGTTGGCCATGAGCGAGAATCGAACTCGGGTCGCCGGGTACGTAGGGCAGCACGCTAACCGCTGCACTACCGCTCCCCAACATACATCCATATACATACACACGTGCAATGTCATTGACACCACCACATGTTCCCATTACCTCCAGACACCGTGACTGTTGCCACGTTCAACAGCTGACCTCCAAGGGTTTCTGTCGTGACCTCGTCACCTCCATTAGGTTGTCATTGTTCGCTTTGGGTGCCCACTAGCAGTGCCTGAATGCAATATTAAACGGCCACTTTCATGTTGTTTTATTGGAACGACCACATTTTAAATGAATGCCGTTCACGTTAAAAATCCATATTACGAACCCATTGTTAACATAAACGCCACCGCCATCAGGATGGTAATTTGTATTGCAGGAGATTGCGTTGCATTTTGTGAAAGTGAAAAATCCAGCTCACACAGAGCCAAGCGGCAGTAACGCAGAGGAATGGATGTGCAGGCGGATGTGTGAGCGTGTAGTGGCGAGCAGACTGCGCTCCGAACCTAGCGACGCGAGTTCGATTCCCCTTCATGAATAATAACAGTGGCGAGTGTTTTAACTGGGCCTTTCCAACGTCGAATCAGCCTTAACTGAGTACTTGGTTGAATGTGCCACGTTATAAATCTTGGATTGATAGAAAGATCGTAAACATCAGCATCGGGGAGACAAAGGTGACAAAGGTGACAAAGGAGACGGGGTGTGGTGTCGCCCCCCACCGCCGTGTGCCGTGCCAGCCATCATTGGTAGTCGCGAATAGAATATTTTAGACTGGACAAATCCGATGAGCTATAAAGCTCTTTTTCAAAGATGTCCAGTTGCACTTCCAGTACTTGCCCCAACAGCCTGTCAAAAGCTATACGGGGGATCTTTGTCTCTGTAGGTGTATGCACATATGCAGTGTTCCCAGCTTACAGTGGCGACTGAAGCTTGGGGCCAATTATCATTATGGGGAATTATAACGCCCCGTGCCTGAGGATCACTCGCCACACGACCCTGATGAGCAAATTAAAAGAAACAACGGTAATAGTGGCATCGCGCTCTTTATACCATGTGCAGCAACCATAGAGTACCCAATTAAATAATACCAGAGAGAAGAAAGTGCTGTTAGCAAACCCAGTTAAAGAGCTGGACAAGAAGTGTGTAGGCATGACTTAAAGCTTTCGTGACTGCAGGAATTAATATTCTTTGGGTCTTTCGGTAAAGTCACGTAGATATTTAAAAAGAAAATAGCAAAAAAACTACGACGTTTTGATCGCAACACAAGCGGTCGTCATCAGGAAACGGGGGGTTAGCTTCTAAAGGCAAACTGTTGATAAAGGTTTGGAATGGGCGTAGCCCAAACGTCAGTAGCATGGGCGGGGCAGCTGATGTTAATGTGAGTGGTGGGCAGCGACCGCGACGGTGGTGGGTTTTCCACCAAAGAAATGGCTGTCAGGTAGAAAATTGCATATTAATGTAAGATCTGTGAGCGGCCTCCATGGCGAGCGTACCGAGGTGGCTATGTTAATGCGAGAGATTAGCATGTTAATTGGAGATCGCAGAGCCGCAACCTCTAGGTCGGCGCGCGAAGTTGGCTGTGTTAGTGTGAGAAATGTAACCTGTTCAAGTAAAATCGGAGAGTCGAAAATAAGAACTAACATTGGAAGGTGGTAGGATGGGAACAACACAGCCAGTTATGACTTAAACTGGTTGATAACGTCCTTCCAATGATTGCTCAGTTTGTACCCATCTTCTCAGTTGAAATTGTGTCTGTGTCTGTATATATGGATGGCTTCATGAAGGAATCTTTGTTGATAGCCAGTGGGTTTGCTAAGTACCTTCGTCTTAGAGAAATCAATTTCGTGTGAGCCCACCGCATTAAAACAATGATCAGCCACGGCCGAGGTATTGATCCTGCCGTGTTTCAGATCTGCCTTATGTTCACGAACACGGTCCGAGACATGTCGTTTAGTTTCCCAAATGTAGCTACTGCCGCAGACACAGCTTAGTTTGTAGACGGCGGGGTAATGCATGTCAGGGATCACATCCTTCACAGATGGGATCAGATCACGAATCTCATGTACTGTGTTAAATCGAACCTGGATCTTGCATTTGCTCATGATTTTGGAAATATTTTTGGTGACACCTGCTATGTATGTCAATGTGATGGTTTTGATTTGGTCCTCAGATGGTTCTTTCCCAACGGTTGGGGTGATAGCTTTACGGATTGTGTAGTGTGAATATTCATTCATATTGAGAGCTTGGTGTACGTGTTCCAGTTCACTGGCCAGGTGATGATGGTTAGAAATACATCAAAGCTCTGTGGTGTAGAGTTTTGATGAGAGAATTCTTCTGGGATAGATGGAGGTGGGAGTCAGGTTTTAGATAGGCATCCGTATTGGGTGGCTTTCCTGTAGACACCGTCCTATTGAGCCATCTGGTCTCTTTTCGATTAAAACATCCAAGAATGGTAGCTTGCTATCCTTTTACACCTCCATGGTGAATTTGATGGCTGGGTGTATGGAATTGATGTGGTTGAGGAATTGGTTAAGAGCTGGTCGGCCATGTGGCAGATGACGAACATAGAGTGGATGCCTGGATGGCATCTGTCTCAAATTTTCACTGCCGTTTGGCCTCCTTGCCTCCAAGGTTTTCAAATTACGTCGTTTCCAAATAACTATTTTATTGCTGCTCAAATTCGTGCACGCTATATTCACTTGGCGCTAGTTTTTGCAATCTATGACAGCTAAAATGTGTTATTCCAAAGAAGGATTTTTAAAATACTATTATGTTCACATTCATTTTTGTTGGAATTTATACATCATTATTTTGTTGCATAAATACATTTAAGATGCAGTGGATACTAGACGGAATTAATTGCACGCGATCAAATACAATCCATTTACATATGTTGGCAAATTATATTTGAACTGGTCATGCCCCTTCATCCCCTGCCTCCTCTTCTTTACCAATCCACACTGACCAGTGCGGTGAAGTATGATCAAACAACATCCATTACAGACGTGATATGTGGAGGTCTTCAGCACACCCAGTAGAGGCCACCAATAGGAAACTAATTTGTTTTGGCAAACATATAAACTATGGATTAGTCAATGCACGCAAACACAGTGGAGTAAGCCGAGTTATTTCCTCATCTTTTTCTCTGACGTGGTTTCCGGTTGTAATGCGTTTTGTTCGGCGGGATGTCCGAAGTTTTGCACCATGTGGTTTTAGGGGGTCCGCTCCAGAAGAACATTGCGGGCGCCGTGGTACAACCCGAAAACAGAAGGCTACAGAGCACAAGTGTGAAAACTTACACCGTCGTATCAATTTCTTCTGCTTCTGAACGGAAACTGAGCAAATGGAGACGCACTGCAGCTGTGTTCTACACATTTTGTATGTATGTTGAACTTCTTTCACAGGTACGTGGCCAGCCGTGCTAATCGGAGGCGCGGAGAAAGGACAACAAACTAAAGGCAAAAAGAAGTTCTTAAGAAATTGGTTTTCAATCGAGATTTAAAAGTGCATAGCTCCAGTGGCTTCCTAATATCGGAAGGAAGAACGTTCCAGACGGCCGCAGAAGCGCATCTGAAAGCGCGCGATGCAGCGACCACCGTCTTTGTTGGATGCCCAGCCAAAATCTGCTGCTGCGAGGATGAGTTGACGTGATGGTTTATGCTCATTGACGAGATCAGCAAGGCATTGTGGTTAATTAGTGGCAAGCACTTGGTGTGTAACGAGTGCGAGCATGCAAATACTCTAGTTGCTCTGAGTCATTTATCTGTTGTTCCCGCCACCCCTGCTCCCCACTCCTCCGAGCCCACGATGGCTGCCCTGCACATTGCGAAGCCGCTTGCCCAGCCCGATTTCTGCTGGAGAAGTAAAACAGCTGGCGGTCGGAGCGGAGATAGGATTTTACTTATTAATGCCGGCTGACACAGCCATCGCTACGCTGACAATCAGATGATAATAGCACATGCTGCTGCTGATTTGTGCTGGCTTTGCAGGCAGGCAGACGGACGAAACGTGATGGTTGTAGAGACAGAGAGAGTGGAGTGGGGGGGGGGATACGACGAGTTGACTTCCTTACTGCATTGACCGAGAGGACCTCCGATATTCTCGGTCTCTGTGGGAAACCAAACGCGACAGCCGGACGGGAAAACAAAGGCGGCGCACCAGGTGCAACTTAAAACCCTCGCCCAGTTGCTTTGCTGTGCATTCGATTACAAACTCAAATTGACCAAGGAAATGAATTCACAGTGGGTGCTGTCGTTGGAAAGTGTTTGCCTTATTACACGCACAGCAACACGCACACACATATCGCATACAGACCAAAGGGGCAGTACTATTTAGTATTTTGAACACACAACGATCTGCTGTATAGACAAACAGACTATTGTGTAGTTATGAGCGAGCACCTGTGATCAAATAATCTTGGATGTCTCTATCTTGTCAGATCCCATAACCTAACCAGGGATGGGCCTAGCTACTCCCTGGCTGGGGGACTGCCTGGGGATTGCAGGTGTTGAAGTCTTGTGCTGCGAGATGAGCAGGTCATTTTAGGAAAGTAGTAGATTTTTTAAAATCTATCTGTGCAGAGCTTTAGGTGTTACCCCCCCCCCACCACCCCCGTATGTGCGGGATTTCTCAGTGTTACTATAGTTTTCTTCCATATGCTAAATGCCCATGAATGGAATTAGACAAACATATTCATACGGATCCTCAATATAATTATTAAAGACATTATTATTATTAAGGCCCGCACAGTGCCTGTTATGAGGCCTGCCCATTATAGTGGCCACCCGTATCTCCTAAACGCTGATGTTTTATTCGTACACCACACAAGGTACTCGTTTAAGGGCTGAGTTTGCCTAGGGAAGGCCAGGGACAGGTTCAGATAGCACATCCCTCTGATGTTATACAAGGCAAGAAATTGAACTCTGGTCACCAGTTTCGTAGCACAGTGCGCGAACCACTGCACAGCTGCCTAACAGAGCCTGAACAGACTGTTGGAGCGAGTGCTGTTACTGAGCACCTGTGAAGGCCAACACAGCAAAGTAGGGGGGGTGTGGCCAGCACCACGCCCGGACACCTTTGTCTCCCATGTGGCGATGTTTACGCACCGTACTAGGTACTTATTTGAGACTGAGTGGGCCTATGGGAGAACCAGGACTGGTTTAGATACTCGTCACTGGCGTTGGCTATGAGTGGGAATCAAACTCAGATCGCCTGGTCCATAGCGCAGTGTCCGAACCGCTGTGCCACCGTTCCCCACAACAGACACAAAACGCGAATAGTTTTTTGTTTGTTAATGTCCGTTCGTTCGTGGTTATTTGTTTAAAATTGTATTGCAAATATACAATATTTCCTGTGACTAGCTTACCCTGAATGCCCGTGATCGTGGAAGCTAAGCAGATTTGTGCCTGGATCATGCCTGGATCATGCCTGGATCATGCCTGCAAGGACATGGAGCCGCCATGTGTAGAAGCTGGTTGTTTTAGGTTCTTCTGGGGGCGTCATTGAGGCTATAAGTCAAGTCAATTGTATTTTTGTGCCTTTCTGGCACGAATCTGCCGCTCAAAATGACATTGAGGTTAGACGAGGACAGCGCAGCAAGATCCGAGGTCGCGCTCTCCTGCTCTGCTCTCCACGGCGCTGACTGGCGTGGGGAAGTATGGCCAAACAACCGCCGTCGTCCGCCCGGCAAGGGGCAGTCCCTCATCCAGCAGCGGATTGTCACGAATGGCTTTTCACGTGACATACGTGCACGCCAAATGCCTTTTGACAATGTTCCATGTTAAGAAGGCTGTTAAGGGTTGAAGTCATGGGGGAAAAAACCCCTTAAAGGGTTGACTAGCGGCTTGCTGTGTGTTCTGCCCCTTTGGGAGACGCCTAATTAATGCTGTTGGCAAGATTGTTCTATTTTTATATTCGCGGACTTACTCACTTTACAACAGTGTGTGCTTGCCAGTGTTCATATTTAATTTATGAAATGAAGCCGTGCACTGGAGATGGCCCAGCCGGTGCTCTAATACAAATGTAATTTTCGATGTATCATCATTTTTACAAAGCAATATATTAAGTGACTGTTGGAATAATTATCTCCCCGAAGAGAGAGGTCTCTCCACCTCTCTTTGTCCACTTCTCTCTGTCTATGCACCTCCCAACTGAGACATTCCATTCCGCCCAGTGGTTGATGTTTGACTTCCAGTCACATCGTGGTCTACCTCACTCACTACATATGCCTTGACTTGATAGCCTTGAGTCTTGGACGATGTCTATTCATTCCCGAACTCGATTGATCGTTGCATGCTCCCTTCATAATTTGACAGCACAAAATGTGCACGCAAAAATACACACGCGCATTCCCACACACACCGGTTAGGCGTGCGTGTACAGCCCACGTGCTTGCAATCCAACATTTGCACGCTAATGGCGTTGGTATGCAGCGTACTGTAATGTTGAATTGTTTTAAAATGCTTAATAGAGTGTGATTTTAACCCTACCCAATAAGTTATACAGATGTGGTGACTGTCGTGGTAAGCTGTGGGGTAGCGATTGCTTTAGGGGTTTTGTAGTTTTGTGAAAACGAAAACTAAATGTTGCACACTCGAAATGAAGAACGTGGGCAGGTGCTCCACATCGAGGGCAAACAAATTTACTGCGGTAAATCTGTCAAATGCAACAGCACGTGTGTCACATAGCAATCCGCAACCGAGTCGCCATTAACCACGTGACTGGTGTACAAGTCCGGTTAATCAATAACCCCGTCAGCCACCCACAGGCCCAACTCAGTTATCGCATGCTGGTGTACACACGTGCATTGGTGCACTGCACAGCACATGAGGACTTTCACAAAACCACACTTTACTCCCCCCCTTGCTGCACGAGGAACTCATTAAAAAAGTGGTCCATTCCTAATGTGCCACGTAAACTTTGTTTTTATTTTACTAGGTAAGCCCACTGAGCTGTATTGCTCTTTTTCAGAAGCGACCTGGCCACAAATGATAGCTTAACGCAGCGGCTAATCACATGGAAATTTATAGAAGTCAAATACTCGAAATGCATGTTACTAAACGTGTAGGGAAAACCGGAGGACCCCGAGAAAAATCTACACAAGTAAGGGGAGAACTCAATATACAGGCGTCAGGGTCGGGATCGAACCCATGTCCACCTGCATACCTGGCAATGTAGTTAACATCTCACCACCACGGTGTCCTCTGATAGGAGTGACCGTCGGTGGAATCATTTCCATGCATAGCAATGGAAGGCCGACTGATTCTCTTAAATATTAGCGTGACCATTATCTTGCTCCTCAGACCACGGGAGCATAAACGCCTCCGTACGTTAAAACTAAAGATATGACAAATATTAACATAATTTACACTTTCTAGCATTTTATATAAATATCAACATCAACCTCGTCCAATACACTGTTGAAATAAAGGCCTCCCCAAGCCATCACCATCCCTCACAGTCCTGTGGTACACAATCAATCCCACACTGATTCTAGTGAAATGTGCGCATCCATTTGGACCTGCTTCCCTCCTTCTCTTCCTTGCGACATTAGAAAGCCACTGGAGCTCTGCACTTTCACATCTTCTAGATTGACAACCCATTTCTTTAGAATTGCTTTTTGTGTTTATTTTGTTTGTCCTTCCCCCGCACATCCGATTAGCAGGGTTGGCTACGTGCAGTGCAAAATAAATTCAACATAATACTCTGTAGCTTCTCTCCATCATCAGCTATTCTCCTCCTAGCGACGTATCCTACCCAAGCTCACTTATTATTCCTAACAGTCAGCTTGGTGCCTTTAACGAGCGTTTAGCCTCTGATCCGCATGCTTCTCTTCATGTCTCTCAGTGTAATTCCAATCGTGCACCTCTCCATACATCTTTACGCGATACTAAACTGTTTTATATTATTTGTTGATGCCCATGTATCTCCATGTGTGATGTATACTAATAATTGTATACGGTACGACTGATTAAACAACACATAAAAGCCTCGTTCAGTGCGGCATATGCCGTACAATAAACAACTGTTGTGATAAGGTAAGCAGAACGTGATGTTTTCAGCTGGGTTTGTGTTAAAATGCAAATTACGATCTGGCCCATTAAACGGACCTTAAAAGAAGTCGAATCACCTTTCCTCAAATATGATCACTGGGTGCCAGGACACAGGCCAAATGGAGCTCTGGTACCACCGAAGCTCTGCATCGCTAAACTAAGGAAAGGTCGCTCTTCAAATCGCGTGCCTGCAGAGCAAGGCCATATCCATGGAGTCAACATTGGGGGGGGGGCAAATCTTCCAGGGAGTCTGGGGGTCCCCCCCCCAGAAAAAAATATCTAAATTTGAAAACTAATTTCCTGCCATTTCCTGCCTAAAATATAAAAAAATGCACTAACACATGGGATGGACTTTTTATTTTTTTTTTTTACATTAATATCTAATCGTGTATTGTATTACATTGCTCTGTTTTTTTTCTTTTTTTTACCTTTTCTTGTTTCATTGTATGTAATGGCAGAGATTAGGGATTCATAAAGTACATTGCATCGCAATTAAATTTCTACAAATATTTTTATAGCAATATATTTGGTGGGACATTTTGAGCAAATTTGATTATTGGGGGGGGGGGGATGTGTCCCCCCAATATATATTATAATTACAGCCTTGCTGCAGAGCTCTGTGCAGAATTCCTGCACTGGTGGGGTGAATAAATGAGGAAACCAGATCGCTTACGGATGGAGTGTGGACGAGTCCGCGTGGGTGCGTCAAGCTACGGCGAATGAATGTCTCTGCGCCATCGATGTGTTCCCTGCCTCTGGCGTGCATCTTAGAGCATTGGGCCGGGCTATTATGGAAGGATCCCCGCTACTGTGGAAAACTCTAAAGTGTGACAATGACGAATTGTGTGCATTGGAATGCCTCGGTTATTTGCTAGCCAGCCAGGCGGTGCTGCGGTTAGAGCTCTCGATCACTTTGTACCACTTGGTGGGAAATAAACAGCATCATGAAACTGTCTACATTGCAGGTGTAGCTCAGGGACCACCAATGGAGATGGGTGAGGTTGACGTTTATTTTATTAAACTAGGTGATGACTACTCTCGAATGTCAGGGTACTCTAATTTGTAAGAGCGGCCTGGGGGCATTGGTCCTCCAGTCAGATTTGCAGTTAATTTTCGAATTTTGGAAAATGTTGACTCTAACGCTGGCACACAACTCTCTAATCTTGCGAATGACATCAGAGGATTGCTAAGGTGCACTGTGAAGCGGACGGCACCTAGAATCATGGCTATTACACTTGCGGTAATAATTAGGGTGGCCACTGGATTCGAATTGGAATCTCTGCAACAAGCGACGAAAACGCGCTCCTGCAGCAAGGCCACGTCACCCACCGCCCACGGTGCCCTGCCGACCGCGTCGCGTGCCCGGGCACCGACTGCCGGGCGTGGCACGGTGCAGCCTCCACTCATCGTGAAGTACCGTGCGTAGAATTGCGCGCGCGTGAGAGAATCCGTTATTTAGAATGTATGCAAGATAGAAGCAAACAATGCACCAGTATTAGGGGTTGCCTAGTAAAGTGGCCATAACTAGACAAAGGAGATTTAAGAAAATTAAGAGCCTTTACAAAAAGCAAGCAGTTTGAGTTTTTTGGTCAAGATGCGCATCAGCCGTCGTATCCAGAAGTAAAACTTACTGAGAAAAAAGATATAGTATAATGAATGTAGCCTATAAGACCACATTTTCATTTGTACGACGGCAATCTAAATTCATAAATATGGCAGTAGGCAATTGTAACAAGGCTCCTTGCAGTCGTAGCGCAGCGTAGTCGCAGGAAAACCAAGGAACGTGTACAATTTTATTTAATTATATAATGACTAAATGCAAGAAAGCATTCAAAGCTATTTTACTGCAAAGACTTGTCGGAAACAAAGAGATATAAGATACGTGGAGCAGAAAAGTGAACAAAATTAATTGAAACCACAATAAGTACCATCACGTTAAAGTAATACAAATAAATACGACATTTGGAAATTCACTGCTCGATGAAGGCCTCCCAGTGGCATGGCCATCAACGACAGTGTGCAGGCGGTGCAACTGCACTGGGGCCCGTGAGCTGAAGGGATGGCAGGAGGAGTACGAGAAAGGGGTACAAGGAGAGAGGGGTAATCAGGAGGGTGAACAGGGGCAGCACCAGGAGGGGGTACCAGGCACTGGGCTACACCCAGAGGGGAAAGGGAGGGAGGTTCTGGCCAGGAGGACACTTTTAATCCCGTGCCATCCCGTAGACATCTCCACGATATTTCTGTCACGGGGGCTTATTTGGGCATACTTCACCATGCTGGTCAGTCCAGGCAGCCCAGGATCAGTTCAAGTCCCTGTTAGCCACGACCAGAAAGCGAATTTGGGTAGCCGTGTTCACTTTTAACACCTACAGTCACGTTATTCCATACAAAACATTAATTTGCTGTAATTACCTCATTCATCGCATGGAATTATCAGAGGAAGGGTGATTAACTCCTAGCTGAGCATGTCTGCATGCGATCATCGCTACTCGGCACCAGAACGCAGCTTTTTACTCCTTTTGCTTAAACATAACAGGCGAATTCAAATTCGGCTCCCCGTCGATCCTCAGCGATGGGAAGCACACCTCACAAGACGCTAACAGAACGAGACTTTAATCTTTTTAATTAGAGTGCAATTCAATGTTCTGGTAGCCACGGCAACGTCGCGTGGGCAACGTTCGTTGAGCGCAGTGAGTTGGCATCAGCAGAATGAACAGAGTGGCTGAGCAGCGTTGAGAAGCGCTGTTACCTCTAGACTCGATGCTATATGAATCCAAATAGCTTTTACACGTTAATAAATAGTACTTTCAATAGTGGAAACCAGCGGCTGCTGCTGCTGATGACAATGATGGTGATGATGATTATGACATCACTAACATCAGCATAATCCAGAAAATACCTAAATAAAGAATGAATGGTCGATGTGGGTAGTGGGCAATGAAACAACGAGATAAACGGTGGATTTTTTTCGTGAACGGTGTTTGAGTTGTGCACGGAGTCTTATGTAACCGCTGATGAGTGCAGGGCAATGCGGAGGCAGCGCTTCATTGGGAGTCTGAGCGTGAGGGTTGGATGTCTGCGTGCGGCGTGAGTGTCTGGGTGCTTAGGAGTGGACAGTTTCATGGCACAGATGTCCGCTAATGAAAATAGATTGGGCAGTTTAAAGGGGACTCGGTGACAGTTGAGGTCAGGCTTGGGAGGAGGCACACAGACATGAGGAGAATAAAATTGGTCTTTGTACCATGGCTTTCATTTACCGCACTCTGTAATGGAATGCAGGGCCAGCACTTTCGCGAATGCCTCCCTAAGTTTTACAAGCTTCGCCATTCAGTCGTTAGGAACAGCATTTTTGGCTAATGACCACAACGTGATTGAACGTGACTGTGGTTTGGTAAAAGTGTTTTTACTGTGCTGTGTAGACACTGAGATGCAACGTGCTATGTTGAAGCGGTTTGTCGCAGAATAGTTTCATACTGCTCAGCATAAAAGTGTTTAAGTCCTACAAAGCGTTCAGGATGGGATTGTACCATCATATTCTATGGGTCTTTTGGTAAAGCCACGTAAATAGAAAAATAATAAAAAATATCACGACGTTTCGATCGCAACACAAGCAATCGTCTTCAGGTGAGAGAGAGAGAAATCTGCTGAGACAACAAGGTCTTATATAGGCCTGAGGTGGGTGCATCTCGGTAGGTGGGTGGAGCTAGAGATGGTCCAACCACAGAGGCTGGGGCAGTGGCCTTTGTCTTGTGAGAGGTTAGCCTGTCGGGCGCCACCAAAGCTGTGGAGGTGGCCATTGTATTGTGTGCAGCCCAAGGGAAAGTGGGCGGGGCTAGAGATGGTATTTGCATGTAAATGTAAGATCGGAGGGCGCCCTGAGGCTTTTGAGGTGGCCATCGTATTGTGAGAGATTAGCATGCAAATGTAAGAGTACCGTCATTTAACAGTTGTGGGTATTTTAAACAGAAAAATCCAATCATAGTAAAAAAAAAAAATACTCCATAATGTGACTTTTTACAGATAAGGTCATAATTTTTCCGTGGTAAAGTTTGCTATTGATTCAAGTTTTTGGAATATATACATATACAAACATTTGTAAAAACAATTTGATTCAAAAGAGTTTTTCCCCACTCACGTGAATATGGGGTAGCACTCATCTCCAATCCACAGCCATGAACCAGTGGGAATTCCGCATTCCTATGGCGAGGGTGAGTTTTCCTGTAGAAAATGCCACTTTGACTTGCCCACAAAGTGGTTAGTATTTTATTGACCCCGAAAAGATGATTGGCGTTGTCCATCCCAAGTAAGATTTGAACCTTGAACCTTTTTATCACGAGCTGCACATTCAACAGCTGTGCCACCTGGCAAGATATTAATTTGGTGCACATGTTTAATATTTTTCGCATCAGCGCAGTATCCAATAAATAATAAATAAACCATCTTCCTATATCATGTAATCGGCTGCTTAAGAATGTATGTTTTTTATATAAGTAATAAAATGTTCTCATGCATATTATATGTTCACTTTGCTGTGAAGGTCCGTATATTGTGGACTACATAAAGCTGTGTTGTATTTGTATGATCCATGCATTGACTTGATCCAAATTGTTTTACATTGTTTTTCGAAGTTTGACTGTGATTGGTAGTGCAACATGCTTCTAAGGAGTCCTACACAGTTCTATTCAGTCATGCCGATTCTTGTGCTCCCTGCGCTCACGTGTAACATGTTGCTCGCATAGTCTCTATCGATTAAACTCCTGATGATGGTGATGATTAAATGGTCCCATGCTGTTCTGTCTGCATTTATACAGCACATGGACATTGTTGCTGCCTCAGCAACCACATCAAAATAATAAATGGTCTAATTCCCCAGAATCTGGCATGACAATGCTCATCAGCGCAGCTTGCAGGAGTGAGATCATAATGAATCACTCCTTGACCCAGACACAGCTACTCGATTGTGTGCAGGCTAAGGAAGCACTCGGATGTAAGCCAGCACGTTCATGTGGGGCTCCCCACCCAGGAATTGCCATAATGGGGCCCACAATACCTCTGAACTCCACAAGTCCCACACAGCTGCCAGTTCTCACTCCCAGTCAATTGGGCCCTGGAGAAAGGGCTTTGGCTCACCTCTGTGTTCATTATGGATGGTGGTGAAGAAGGCCTGGATATAGGCCTCTGTATTTTATGGAGATGGCACTGAACAGACTCCTGCATGATGGCAATTCCAATATGTTTCTATAATCGACTGTATGATCATTGCGTGATAACAAAAATATATATACATTTTACTTTCTAAGCCAGTATGAAATGTGTGTTAATATAATGAAGGTAATAACAGGGGAAGGATGGGAGACAAAAGGTGTTTCAAATTGAAAGCGAAATGCCATGCTGCAACATTCAACTAAATCCCTTGTGACAATTAATAGGCAGATTTGAGGGCATTTTCAAAAGTGGGTTTGTGAAAATTTAAGTGACGGAAGAATGATGATGATGGATGCTGGGCGGATTGGAGCCCAGCAGCACAGTCGCTTCCCCCCACCAGCGTTTAAATCAGCATGCACACTGCGCTGTTACCTTCCCTGCAGAGTCGTTCAGTCTGAAATTGTTTTAAATAGAATTTCATGGACGTTTGGGGTTGCGTCTTCATATGTTGTCCTAATGATTTCACCGATTTTTTTAGCCAAAGAGAACATGTTTTATGCTTTCATGGCATGTTTGACTTTATAGTATTCATGATGAGTTATGGGAAACGTTCAAACATAAATTGGAAAGTCATACCAATTTAAAGGTTGAAAATTAACACCACTCAATTGATGTCTATCTATATATAGTCTTGGAATAAATAAAAAAAGTCGAGGGCAAAAAGTCACCCGACTCAATATGAGTGTGGAGTCGTCCTCGTTGCCACTGGCACTTCTAGGCCAGTGGCAAGAATTTCACATTCATATGTCAGATCCAGTTTATTATGTATGTATGTTGAACCTCTTTCACACCGTATGTAGCCAACCATGCTCATCGGAAGTACGGGGGAAGGACAACAAACAAAACACTAAATATATCCTAGATTTGAAGCTTTCGTGACTGCAAAGATTCATATTCTTAGGTTTTTTCCGAAAAAACCTAAGAATACTAAATATATCGGTAAAGATGTGCCATCGTCTGCTTACCAAAGTCCTGCTGAGCTGACTGGAATTAGTAATATGTACTTCTCCCCCATGGGTGCTTTGTAGATATGATTGCCATTGTAGACACTTAGAACTTGCACATTACTTTCACTGAAGACACAATTTAAGTTGAAACAAAGTGTGCGGGCATTGTGACTGCCAAGTCCTTGAAAGGCTTCGATGGTGTACCCGGCTGGACAGTCGCGTTTGTCCTGATGGATGGTTCGCCTTACCCGTATACTTGAAGCTCAATGTTCTATGTCGAGCATGTAACAATGATTTGACAAAGAAATACGAGTTTCAACTTTTCTTAAATCAATGCTTGTTCAACTGGTATCTTAGGTTTACATTTGCAGAAATTGCTGGTTATTAACTTACATTTGTAATAATAAAAACGTACAGCCCTTTGTCAATCTGCTGCTGGATGTCAGCCTCCCCAGGATGTGTCCGCAGTGGAGGTGGTTTGACCATTCTTCAGCACAATGCTCAATGCGGCTCGGTGAAGGCGTTTGACCACCGAGGTTCGGATGTCACTCGCCACCGACGTGAGCTGTGGCCGGGAATCTAACTCTGGTATCTGGCACCGGGGTACTTGACCATGACGCATACTTCATTACAGTCGTTGTGAACATTGGTAATGGATTAAGAATTCTCCCTCGAGTAGTGGATAGCTTCAAATATATGGCAGAGTGAATTATGCATGAGAGCAAAGCTGTGCGAGACTGCTATGTATGTAATTAAATATTTTTGGACGAAAAGAAAGTTTATAACTTCCAGAAAACAACAATCCTTTCTGTCAATAAACATTCCAAACACGGTTTACTTCGAAATCAGAATGCGTACATTTGTATGCGCTGCGTCATTACTTGTAGCTTGCAACAAAGTGTGCTCTGCAATGGGTTATATTCATGACTTGCAGGAGGATTGTTTTTTTATAATGCCGATGGCACTCCGAATCCAATTATATATGACTTGGTACCATCTGCAGCGGTGACTGCTCCCGGGTCCACTGAACGTGATTCATTAAGTGTTGTGTAAGCGATTACGTAAGGGTGAAAGATATGCCCAGTCCAACTGTTCAAACTAAAGTTGGCTTGGGCACTCTCTCCCGCTTGTTTTGGTTTCTGCTACAGTATTTGCAAAAGCATATACAGCTGCTTTCGAGCTCATTTCCCAATGTGAAATCTATAAATAAACGTTCATATGAAGGAGGCATATTTACAGGGCAATGACATGAAAGCATTACACCCTTAACCATTCTAGATTTGAAGTTTAACCATGTTGAAGTGTCATGAGAAATTTACCACACGCACTTCGTATATAACGAAACATTTCGATATCCGACGCCCTGATATGCGCTACACCTACTACAGTCTTATCAATGACTTCAAGCAATGCACAGAAGAGGCTGCTATCCGCAGGTAGATTATACTACTTGTGGTCTTCACGAACAATGGGAGTCGCCTGGAAGTGGCGTCGCATTAATCGTAATATCTCTGCACTTTTAACAAATTAATCGTAATATCTCTGCACTTTAACAAATTAATCGTAATATCTCTGCACTTTTAACAAATTAATCGTAATATCTCTGTCATTTAACAAATTAATCGTAATATCTCTGTTCTTTTAACAAATTATTCGTAATATCTCTGCACTTTTAACAAATTAATCGTAATATTTCTGCACTTTTAACAAATTAATCGTAATATCTCTGTACTTTTAACAAATTAATCGTAATATCTCTGCACTTTTAACAAATTAATCGTAATATTTCTGCACTTTTAACAAATTAATCGTAATATCTCTGTACTTTTAACAAATTAATCGTAATATATTCGTATTTTTGCGAATAAAATTTGGAAGTGGTGGGAAATTCTCCTCATCTACTGTCACTCAGCAGCGGTATCCTTTAAGTGCTAAGTTCATCCTGTTATCTGCGTCTTTTAAAAAATAGGAGTGGTGGGAAATACATCCCATTATCTAGTTAACTTGTGGATAATTGCATGGACATCAGAAGTTTGTGGAGAAGTGTGGATAATGTGATACTGTACATTAATAGCACCACCATCCCCACCTCACACATCATTATGGATAAGATAAAGTTACCTGTACACTATTCTAGATATGCTCAACCAAATGTCTTAAGGCCCCTTTGTCGATCCGTTACTGGATGCGATGTCGGTCGTGGGCGTTTGATAATGCCACTTCACCATGCTTATGAGTGTGGGTTGATGAATGGTGGCCCACAACTGGTCTGTATATCACTCGCCATTAATATTTTCCAAGGCTGGGAATCAAAATTATTCAACTCGGTTTATAGCGGAGTGCGCGAACCACTGGCACCACCACTCTACTCGGTCCCCTGTCATAGCAATGCAAAATTACCACCACCAATTCTGGGGCTGCCAATTGGCATCAGGGCGATTCAATTGCCATTGCTCATTGCAGTCGGGAAGCTCTTTGACTTGAAGTGAAGATCACTATTGACCCTGACAGAGGCCGGATTGGCCTGCTGCCCGTCAAACCCGTTACTAGGCTCCGGAGCGGTCCATGATGTTGCTGAAAGTCACACCTGAGACTTCTGTTTGTATGATGGTGTCCTGGAAACAAAATATCACAAAAGCTCATTGTCCAAAAAGGAAGCTTATTTCTTACAGTAGGCAGGTTAAGTGAATGTAAAAGGTGAATTATTTATTTCATCGTAGGATCAGGGGCGGATTTCTTCATTAGGGCGATTGGGCGACGCACCACCAATGTCATTCAACCACAGAGTCATGCTAGCCGTCACTGTGCCTCTGGATATAGTCCAATCAGCGTCATGTCACGTTCTGTGGAGTACCGCCTCTTTTTGGGCGATTTCACTCCGGCTGAGAATCGCCCCGAGTGGCCCCATAGACTTACATTCAAATATGTTTTTTTTCGACCGGGGGGCGCTGCAATGCATTCTCTATGGCTTCCGGGAGGGCTCGCCCTAACGTGCTTACGTCATCATACGTAAGCACGTTTCATCCAACAATATAATTTGTCGCCACCTAGTGGAATCTTTAATAAAAGAAACTTGAGTGGATTGTATTAATAGTGAGTATAGAAACAAACAAGATGTATTGTAAGAGTCACTTTATTTTTCATTAATATTAAAGAAGTGAAGTTGCCTTTACATGCTTAAGCTGTTATTTTATCCATTGCATGGGTGGACCTTATCCTTATCAATCATCCAGACATTTGCCCCCCCTGAGAGATTTTGCAGGAGCCGCCACTGCGTGGGATCAAAGTGTAGAGAGATGATGCAATAAAAGCTATCAACAGAACATTGCAATTTACTCGAGCGCTGGTGACGTTAAAGACAGAACTGTAGCTCATTCAAGTGTTTACAGGAAACTCCTAAATGAGTTATGTTCTATTAAATCGTGCTTAGTCTCAAGTTTACACAGATATTTCTTGGGATGTTTGGTCAGTCCCTGTTTGAGCAGTTTGAGAAAATCCCACACGTCTGGTATCAAGACTCAAACTCTACATACATAGGTCAAAAACCTATTTGCTGTACTACCCGCGACTGGCACCACTGCGATGACCCGCTATTGAGTGTCACGCACTTTGCTCCATCATCATACTGTACAATGCACCATCCCTCCCTTGGCGTTATTGTCATTCATCATGGCTACCACAATCAACCTGCATCTGAGTATGTGCAGTATACCCACTATAGTCACCCAGGAATGTGTGTGCTTAACGCTCGTGACGTCACTACACATCAACCAGCCCCCCTCATTAATAATCATGAACAGGTGACGTCATCCAAATGGCCACGCCCCCCCCCACCATTAATAATAATTAGCGGGTGACGTCACTACACATGGGGGGTGAGGCGCCTCCTCCCCCCTCCTCGGCGTTAACTCACAACCCTCACGACAAAGGCAGAACCCTGACGTCACGCGGTATCCGTCACGCTGTTGTTGAGACATCAAAGGGATTATAACCTTAAAATGAAATATGTCTGTGTCACCGCGCCCTTACTAATTGCACACGAATTGATGCGATGAATATCACGTCGCGGTCTGACTGACTGCAATACACCCGTCCTTGGACGGGCAAAATGCGAGTTTAAGATAATCATTATACCAAAAGCAAGCGTTCTAGACTGACCAGGAGGGTATTCTACCACCACACGTGATTAAAAGGAAAAGCTGCTGAGTAGGTGAAAGCCGTGTCAGAACAAGCTGCAGGAAGCTTTGTGAAATCGCTGCGTCGAGAGACCATATGCCCTCAACGACACGCCGACCTTGCGTCTGCGATAGTTTTGAGCCAAGGTCTGAGTCTTGGAATGAACGATCTCACAATTCACACGAGAATACCTTTAATCAGTGGGCTGGGGTAGGTTCATTTTGTGTCCCATAAAACTAGAATAAAAATAATACTCAGGTAAAAATAGTAATCGCAAACATTCCACGATACCGCATCTTCTATGCAAATATCTGCCTGCTGGGTCTGTACTGGATATGTATCTGTGTCACATGGCTATTTGCCGTGCGTGCAGCATGTGTGCGCTGCGCTCGCTTTCACGGTTGTGTTGGGCTGCATTGCTCTCTGGTGCAATTTTGGGTCGTGCCGCGTGCTATTTGGAATAATGTCCGACGCTGCACCCCCAGTGCTGAAAGCTTCTTCAGGAACTGATTTTGAAAGCACCCCCCCCACCCCTCTGCCCCACCGCCCCTCCACCCACTTGGATTCCCGCTTGTGGCACAACCATAACGCATGTGCATGGGCTGAACTTTCGCCAAATCGGTGAGGGTCAATTAATGGGCCTGTCCACGCGGTACGTTACGCAACTGTATCGAACTTCTGTGGTGAATGCGACGGTGCGAGATTCTGCAAAATGCCCTGCGGGTCATGGCTGCTCCATAAAAATGATAAATTGCTCTGAAAAATGTGGAAACTCTTAGCCTGCAGCCGTCCGATATATCAGCCGCCCAGAGAAGGCATGCAGAAGGGTTATGGATGGAGCACTGAGCAAAACCTTTGACCTTGGCAACAAAGCACACCATACGAGCTCCATCCCGTAACCGCTTTATGATGATTCAAATGAATATATATGGGAAATGCATGAAACAGGCTTGTGAGCATATTGTGTAAAAATATACGTACGACAATGAAAATGTCTAGTGGCATCCGTTTTTATAATCATTGATACATAGCGTGCATATGAAGGAAAACATCTTTGCGCAGGCCATTTTGGGAAGAGATATGTCATCGTCTGCAAGAATCATCCGTAGCCATGGTCCATCCACTGCTGGACGAATGGCTCCCCAAGCCGTCGTTCCCCGTGTCAGGTGGATATGTTCACGAACACGCGATCACCGGAGTGGTGAGGTACAGTCATATTTCCCCCCTGAAACGGTAGCATAGTCTGGGAAGGATGTATGTGTATAAAATGTAATGTCTTTTTTCTGCACATTACCACGAACCGAGCACAGTAAAGTACTGTATCCGTACAATCAACACTTTCTTTGGTGATACAACATTGGCCGCGGTGCACAAACACAAATAACAAAAAAACTCAACACATTCGTCAATAACTCTGTGGCTTTAAAAGGAAACATCTACAATTCACAGTAAAATATATAATAGGCAACGTTTCGGGCAATGACCCTCATTCATTGCACGTACATTATTTATAATTAATGTAAACGCATCCGTGATTTATGTCCTATGAAGAAGGACCATTGTCCAAAACGTCATATTTTATATTTGTTTCCATTGTAAAGCCACGGTGTTATTGATGGAGGCGTTGAGGCGTTCTTCTTGTGTAAGTACATTAATCTCGTCTCACTCTTAACCCCTGGACTTCGTGGAAGACACCGCACTGCATCAGTTGCCATGGCAACGGCAGTGCGGTTCATTTGAGGTTTCAGAGGTCGAGAGGTCACGTACAAAATGTGCAGCCGCGCGTCTATCAAGGGGAAGACTTTTAGTCGATTCCAAATCAATTACGATTGATTTCAATTCCTGTGGTCCATGTGAATGTTCTGATGGGGGGACAGCCATTCTCTTCTTATTGACTCGTGTGTGTGTGTGTGTTTTAGATGCACTGTATGTGTTGTTGTCACAGAACGGACGCGTGTGTGTATTTGATGTTGACGTTAACCATCTGGTTTGCGTTTGCTTTTCGAAACGAAGGACCGGGCCGTTTTGAACAAAAAACATAGTAAATTGACCTTGAAAATGTGAGAGTGTTTGTTTAAATGTCCTATGAATTGCAGATTGAGAAAAATACTCCCCGAATTTTGCAAAACCCATGTCACAACACAGTACACGGAATATATAAAATGTACAATCTCTATTGCAATTCTTCATATGTTGGTCACCGACACGCTCCGATTTAGAACTGAACTCTGTCCTGTGCTGGGGCCCAGCAACGCCACAATTATATTTCGACGACTGCACTGTATTACTTTACGGTGGGCGAGCAACGGTGATAATCCAGCAATCTTGTTTCAAGTCCATGCCACAGCTAACATCAGTGGCGAGTGATAAAAAATATATTTTTTATTTTACCACTTAAGGCCCACTGAGCAATATAGCTATTTTTCAGAAGCGGCCAGGCCACAAATGATATAGCTCAACGAAGTGGCTTATCATGTGGAAATGTATAGCAGCCAAATAATCGAAACGCATGTTTCTAAATGTGGACGGTAAAACCTGAGGACCTGGAGAAAAATCCAGGCTGCCACGGGGAGACATGCAAACTTCAAATATACAACAGGCGTCAGGGTCGGGATCGATCTAACCGGGCGAGGGAGTGAATATCTCGCTCCTGTGGCGCCCCTATCTGGACCAGGCCTTGCACCACTTCCCCTTCAATCCGCACTGACCAAGCATGGTGAAGCATGGTTAAACAACCCTCACGACCGACATAGCATGGGGTGGGGGGAGGCATTCGTGTAGTAGTGCAGTGCGGTACACCAGGCGTGCCGCGGTATACCTCACTGCTCGCAAGTTCGGACAGACGAACTCCCCTCCGTGCTGTTCAGTGGCCGATCCAGCCACCACCTTCCCCACCTCCTCTCCATTGGTCACGGCGCGGTTTGGCAGCCATCAACTCCGCACGCCTGCCACTCTCAACTACCCCAGTGGCGCAGACGTGGAGAAACACGATGACACTCGCACGCAGGCACGGAGACATGCATTTCAGCAATTTTTTGCCAAGGGTTTTGGAAGCGCCACTTGATTTCCTTGCTCCCTAGAAGCACCGTATCAGCCAAGGATTGTGAATTCTTTCGGCCACAACGCATTTCCACCTATTCACTCAGGCCCAGGGTGAATTTTGGGTTCTAAAGTGTGCCGTGAAATTCAAAAAGTTGAGAAGCATTGCAGAAGTGAATTTATAAAGAAAGGTCTAAGTACTTTACTGGATCAGCAGTCCTCAACTTACAAACACTCACACCGACGAACGGAACCCATTCGTAAGTCGAGGACTGCTCGTTCTGCATTGCGTAAATGAGAGTGCTTGTTCATGATAACATCCCTGTATCATTTTATATTCTGTATGCAGAATAAACGTGCAGAAATTTGTAAAACAGTGGATGTTTTTTTTTTCTCCTGAAGATACAAATACTGTACAGTGCTATAAATCCACAGGAACTGGAGGAATGCTCCGTGTGGGGTGGGTGATGTTGCCTCACAATTAGATTACCGCCATTGCCAGTTTGGATCGAAGAACAGGTTATTTTTGAACACCGATTAATGGGCAGCCCTTCGTGTCTGTCTAGACTCACTTTAACCTAACTTGAAGTATATTAGTCAATTTCCATCCACTGCTGGATGAAGGCCTGCCAATTCCATCCCTCACCGTAGTGATATAAATATAAAAACACCGATTCTTACACACGATACCGTGTTCATTGCATGTTTATGAACGTAAGAATTGTTAATTGATTAATGATTCCATCGATAGGTAACACCTAATGCATCTTGATAAACAGCTACGATTTGCATTGATTGGGAGACATTTATTTTTACCGATTTAATACGCCCCAGTCTCGGGGTACTGTTTTTTCACTTACCAGGCAAAGAAGATCTTTCGACAAATATTGCTTCCAGGTTTGGCTAAAAGCTCCAGAGAGCTGTGCATGAAATGTAATATGCGTCCCCCCTTGGAGCAGTTGAAGTAGATTTATTATTTGTGCAAGCTGGCACTCCAAAACAACTTGACCACTCATAGGAGAAGGCTGGATGAAAGATGCATTTCTGAATAGAGCAACCTCCTTGCCTGATGTGTTGAACCCAAGGGGTTGCATCTCGGGAGAGGCTGGTAAATGTAGAGCCGGATAGTTACTGTCAAAGCAACAGCTTCCAGAAAGAAGAATTCTAGTTATATTTACACCCTTTGCACTTTTTGTCTTGATCTAACCATCGGTGCGTAACATTCTGGCACTTGAAATTAAGACGAGAGTATTTGTGTGTAGTGTGTAGACCGTACTTAAATTGAGGCAGTTATTTTTACAATTCAGAGGCTACCATCAGTAAATACAATATAAAGGGAAGGATTAAATGGCACATTCTGCATTTCGCTTACCGCCATTGCATTTGGTGACTATTGCGTGTGCCAGATTCTACCTGTTTTCAAATGCCCGCGTGCAAACACACAAAGTTACAGTACCTTATATGAAACGTGAATACTTGATGTGATCTGCTCAGAGTGCAATATAGACTTCAAAACTATTCAATTTAAAGTAATCTTTAATAAGCCTTTACATTATTTATGTGGACAACATACATGGGGGGGTTGAAATGCTTTATATGTCTTTACTTCTGGACTAAATGCTGAGATTTTCACATTGAGCTATTCATTGATGTTTGCGTTTATATTTTAAATTGTTGGACAAATATTTCGTACAGCTCTAGTTTAGTTTTGTACATTGTCCTATTCATGCTGTATTTAGTTATACATTTTAACACGGTTGCATTTTATACCCTTACAAAAGACTTAATTGAGTCAAATTTGGCCCACGTAAAAATACCTTTCTCAAGTGGTTACACGGATCCCAAATCCTGAACCTCAGTGGTGCTGGCTGAGCACTTGAGCACAATGGTAGTTCGCTAAGATGCCCAAGTCACCTCCTTATTTTTGACTGAAGCCACCGTCACGTGTGTTCTTGTAATGCCATATCACTCCACACTGACCGCAGGACAGCAGTGCAAACAGAACATTTGCGCATTAAAATGAATCGAGCAATGAGACGAGCTTGACAATTAATTGCAACTTTAATGGACGCTGCATTCATAATGTACCTGTTATTGTTAGTAAAATAATTATATGTAAACTATTACATTTCTTGACTTAAAGCTTTCGTGACTGCAGAAATTAATCTTCTTGGGTCTTTCGGTAAAGTCACGTAGATAGGTTCATAGAAAGTAACAAAACTACGTTTAGATCGCAACACAAGCAACACAAGCAATCGTCATTCCAATTACGTCAAAGTTTGTTGTTTTAGAACGTGCTTCCAAGAGGTTGACTTACTGTCTATCTCCCCATTCCGTGTCGGTCATGGGGTTTTTTGACTAAACCAAAATGCTGCTTGAGTATAGGGAGGTGCCCAGCACACGTTTAGATGCATTCGCCACTGATGTTAGTTGTGGCTGGGAATCGGACTTGGGTCAACAAGTTCACAGTGCGGTGCACATACTGCTGCGCCACTCTTTCATTTCATACGACTGTGTATACTTGGCACATTTTAAACCTTGCTTTTAAAACAGGCCCATTCGGCCTTCGTTAAAGTGTGCCAATTTTCAAGGCTGTGATTTAAATATTCATAACAGGGGGATGCGTGCACGTGACACAAAATCCACGCTGAGACGGCTGTCACCATGTAACTGCATTTGACAGCCATTGACGTTTATTAACCTTCCATCTTATCGCATATTAAATCATGTACCGTGTTCATTTACACAACCACTGTGTATGGTGTATAATTGAGCCAATTTCACTGAAGACATCATATTTCATAGCGAAATGTGCTATCCAATCAATTTCACGCTCGATCACATTTGAGTGATATATTCACATGGGACTTTTTCCAGGCTTAATTCCATGCTTCACATGATATAAAAAAATTTAAAGTAACATCTATAATTAGTTTGCTTGACTTTTCTTAAAAGCAATGATTGTTTGACATAACACACAGCAATTAATAGAATTAGCATTGGATATGAGGCTCCATGAATGTGGGAATAACTGGCATCCCAAGCACTGTTAAGTGACTCGGAGAGCCGGAGAACGGACTGAGAGTGTATAATAGTACTCAAAGGTAAACCGTGCATGTTAGTGTTAGAGCCTTCCCGTTATCTCTCTTTCCCATCCCTCGTATTCTGTATGCAATGTCTTCATTTCTCAATTATATTCATTCCAGTATAAAAAAACATCCCATACAATTTGGTTTTGCACGGAATTTGGCTAAATTCCAGCTCTGACAACTAAAACAGCAGCGTGACTATCGCGCAACAAACATTACTCTCATATTGCGAGGGTGGACCAGATGTTACTTGAAGGGATCTCAAAGCTAGCTCTGTGATATCCGCTTCTGCGGGGCTGTTCTCTAATACGAATGGGTGTACTGCTCTGCGAGAGCAACACGTGACTACTTCGATTTGTGATACCATACCAATAGCACAATTATAAAAAGATTTGGGGGAGAAGAAAAAAACACCCCCCACAAATATATTTTATGAAAATCGAGATAACCCGGCCACGGCAGGGATTTTTCGGAAAGGCACCGCGGATAACAATTCTCGGAGGCTGCCATCTCGACCCCGCACGTGACAGAGGGCGACAGCCGTCGCAGCCACCAATGCGGCCCCCAGGCACAGCCAGCGGCGGTAGCGGCGTGGGGCACGGCACGGCAACTGGCCGGCCCCGCCGTGCGGCGGCACCCCGGCGCCTGCGGGTCGCGGGTCGGGCGACTCGAACTCGGCGTCGTCGAAGGCCGCCAGCAGGGAGGGACGCAGGACCCGGAGGGTTTCGCGGGCCGCGCGAGCGCCCGACTGCACCGCGCCGCTCATGAAGCCGCACCACTCGGTCGCCGTCTCCGTGCCCGCCCAGTGGATCCTGGTCATTCGGGCTCAGCGTTTGACATCCACGTCGTGTGCCGTTGTGTGTCATTTATGCAGCAGACTCACTCACGACGTGGGACCGTTAGTGGGGTTGCCGAGTGCAGTCCGGGGCAATCCTGTCGTGTGACCAGGGCTTAATTTTATCCAGAGATGCCCGGGGCTGAGCTCCTGCTATAATTGACCACACCCCGCCAGCTCCATACCTTTAAAGAGGGGGGCTGAGTCCAATGGACTCCATGGAAGTCACCTCCTGCGCACGACCTTGTTAAAGAGGGCGCATGCCAAATACTCGGACGAGCCACGACTGTCAATGTTAAACAAACTCGAAACGAACGTTAAACACTAAACAGAATGAGTTATTTTGTCTATTATGCATCCCAACTCTCACCTCTTAAGTAAATATTATACCAACATTTGTTTAAGCTATGGGGCTAGTCTAAGGCAATCGAGTATTGGTAGCAGCCACCATTGCTACAGTTGGTATCATATGGTGAAGATAATGACAATGTCACCATCAGTATGTATTACGAACGGGGCTTAACATAAGACAGGTCTGTCTGGGTTGGCGGCCCAGAAAATATGTCCGCGCCCGGCACAACCACAGCACAACCACAGCACAACCAGCTGTCCATCCGTCACTGAAGCTGTGGTTATGAGTCACGTGTCTCCTCCAGTCTACCAGCCACCCAGAAAACATTCAGTAATTAATTATCCATGGTGTAAACGATCGCTTGCGATCTGCACTCATTTCCGATTAACAAAGTTGGCTAGGTACCGTGTGTAAGAAGTTCGACACAATCATACTCATCTCCATGATAGGCCCTAAGCAGGGGTCAGCCTTGTTGCTATAGAAGCCACATTTGAACGTTTGCAATCTTTGGGGACTGAGTCGTGTCCGATAATCACAACACCGCATTATTATTTTGATCTCTGTGTTTTTCCAGGAGGCCCCACTGTGTCTAAATACCTTTTCCGGAGAATTCTCCTGTGGGAAGGAAACGAGAATTCCGGGAAAAGCACAATGCGATCTAAAAGAAGAATGATAAAACTGCACTTGAATGTCAACTACCTACTTGCTCTACTGCTCCCCCCCCCCACGTTCGCCTGGATGCATCTGGAAGTAGATATTTCCCACAATGATCTCAGTGTGATCCATCAACCCTACCTCTAAATCTACGGCTTACAGATGTGTTCCACTTTGCACAGTCATCACAAGTAAGTTAAGGCACTGCATTGCATAAGTACAAATATGAATAACTCCATATTTGCTTTCAACACTGCCTAATAGCATAACAAGATAGAAAAAGCATTGGCCCTTCTCATGTAGAGGTGGGAATACCCACAATTCACCCCACCACATCCGAACCTGCCGGTCAACTGCCAATGGACACTGCTGGGTGTCGCAGAGACGGGGGGTTGGGGGTGGGGGGGTGTGATCGTGTCAACTGCCAATGGACACTGCTGGGTGTCGCAGAGACGGGGGGTGGGGGGGGGTGTGATCGTGTCAACTGCCAATGGACACTGCTGGGTGTCGCAGAGACGGGGGGTTGGGGGTGGGGGTGATCGTGTCAACTGCCAATGGACACTGCTGGGTGTCGCAGAGACGGGGGGTGGGGGGTGGGGGGGTGTGATCGTGTCAACTGCCAATGGACACTGCTGGGTGTCGCAGAGACGGGGGGTGGGGGGGGTGTGATCGTGTCAACTGCCAATGGACACTGCTGGGTGTCGCAGAGACGGGGGGTTGGGGGTGGGGGTGATCGTGTCAACTGCCAATGGACACTGCTGGGTGTCGCAGAGACGGGGGGTGGGGGGTGGGGGGGTGTGATCGTGTCAACTGCCAATGGACACTGCTGGGTGTCGCAGAGACGGGGGGTGGGGGGGGTGTGATCGTGTCAACTGCCAATGGACACTGCTGGGTGTCGCAGAGACGGGGGGTGGGGGGTGGGGGGTGTGATCGTGTCAACTGCCAATGGACACTGCTGGGTGTCGCAGAGACGGGGGGTGGGGGGTGGGGGGGTGTGATCGTGTCAACTGCCGCGCCGGGGGACCGAACTGACGGCCTGGATTTCAAATCTAATAAGCTGCTAACCATTACCCCACAGCAGCATCCATATACATAATGTTTCTATCATATTGCAGTTATGAGTATAGCAGGCTGTATTAGTACATTGCATGTGCCCAGGATATGACTCAGCACAGTGATGTCCACACGAAGCAAAATCGAAAAATTAATCAACACATTTGAGGTAAATGCACTTTTTTCTCTTTACTTCTTCCCAGGCACTGCTCAACTTTGTAATTCCCTCCCATCGTCTATTTGTTACAAGTTCGTATAACACCCTTGCTCAATTCAAGAAGCATATTAACTACTGTCTATGGCAACTTGATTAATTGTGCTTCTGTTCGGAGAAGTCTCTTCAACACTGATTTTTTTTAAATGTCCAAAACACTCGCTAAGTAATTTTCCACGACTAATATCCTTGATTCTTCTCAACATATTCGTGAGAAACCATCCAGCGGCTTTTAAAATGAGTTAATTTGATACGCATCACTTGCAGGGAGATTATTCCAGTAATCTACAGCGCTTTTTACAAATAATTGCCTTGTGAATTTTCTCTCAAGGAGAAGAAAATCCACTGTAAATTGTCGGTAGGTATAAACATTTGTGAGTATGCAAAACATCACATTGCAAATGCAGCTGCCTCTCACACCAATGGACAAATGTGACTGCAGTCACAAATCTCACGCCATGGACCACATGGCAAGGCTACTACCGCCTGCCTCGATCATTCAGATATTCACCAGGATACTCCCGAAGGCATCCCCTGGCTCACTCACCGTTTCAGCATGGAGGGATATTCTAGTGATCTCAGCTCCTAGGGATCTCATCTCTTGATTAGTGATCTCAGCTCCTAGTGATCTCATCTCTTGGTTAGTGATCTCAGCTATTGGTTAGTGATCTCAGCTCTTAGTAATCTCATCATTTGGTTAGCGATTTCAAATGTTAGTAATCTCAACTCTTGGCCAGTTTGCATGGATTTGAAGGTTCAAGTCTCACCACTTGATAACAGATTTGACCGTATCTAGATGCATCGTCGGCTTTTATAAGTAGAGGTTCGATGCACTGTGATGTCATGAAGAGCTCGGCCAATTAGTCGAGTCATTGACTGAAAATGGTAATCGACTTCTTTGGTGACCAAACCGAAGTCTCGCTTCCCGAAGGTGGGAAATGTCCCACAGCCACGTTCACCTCCACGCGGGGGATTAAGCCGACGATGTCATCAATCCCCGCTCATCCCCACCCATCACCTCCCACATAGCAACACACGTGGGAACAGAGCTGAGACCTTTTCCCCCCCAAATATTTTCGTCTTAGTCAATTACAAGTAGTTGAGTCATTGAACCGATAATCGATGAAGTGGTCAATTACTTAATTGGATATCCCAGCTTAAATGTCCTGAATAAGAGGCAATTATGTGCATACATTTCTTATGGCTTCACTCAAATACCTATTTTAAAATCACAATTTTATTTACAAAAATACGGCTCTGAACCTGACTCTTTTGCTTGCCCAAATGAGGAATTACTCATGCCACTTCAGGGGTGTTTATATATATAAAACAATAGAGAGATATGCATATAATAATATATAACGGTGGGTTTTACTGGCTTACATTCTGCTGGGTCTTCCAGTCAAAAGGCACAATGCTTTTTATTTCAAAGCATGTCAGCGCAAAAATAAACATTTTCAATTATTAAAAACTTCCCTTATATATTCTCTGAAACTAGGACACATCACTAAAACGTATATGTGATCCCTCATTCACCGTTGCTTATATTCGCAATTGCTTATCGTATCTTATCATTGTGTTATCATTTTATATCAACATTAACCTAGCTGCATTTGCTTGTTTATGTGTTTCTTTATTTTTCTAAATTATGGTTATGGGAAATATTGTCTAAAAGCAACACCTTTCCATTGTCCTGATGACACCGATCTAATTGTAGCACGGCTGACTTGCTTTGTAAATCAGTCCAAGACCAGACACAAAAATTTATATCTGTTATCGGGAGTGCCCCGTTCAATATGAAGATGACACAATAATGGAATCGTGACGAGTTTATCATAAAATCGGGAGTGCCCCGTTCAATGTGAAGATGACACAATAATGGAATCGTGACGAGTTTATCAGCATTTAAATTATTTTAATCCTAGATAACTCCTGCTCAGCAAAATTGCAGTATGCAAAATGTGCTGCCACTTTTGAGAAAATACAATTCCAAGGATGTGACCAAGTGACGGAACGCCGTTGGCTGGCTCCTTCCAAGTGTAGTGACATAATGGGTCACTATGGCGCCTAGCGCCATCTACCGACAGAGAGATGAATTGTGGGTATAGTGGCCCTCTGCCAGCAGAGTAGATGATGTCATGGAAGAGGTCTCTGGGCCTGGCAGAGTAAGGGGCAATTGAGGACGTAGTAGCCTGATTGGCTGGCAAGGGTATGTGATTGGATGTAGGCCAAAGGTGACAGAAGGGGCACGTGACACGTGTTGGAGGGCCCAGAACCTTCTAGTGAGTTCCAGAAGGGGGCATGGCCGAGGGCGGAGCCAGGCAGGGGACACGTGGAAGGCAATCCAGAACCTACTAGAAGGTTCTGGATGGGGGCGTGTCCGAGGGTGGAGCGGGGCCACGCTGAGAGGCCTATAAGGGGGGTCCTGGGGCTGCATCGGAGCTGTTTGCTAGAATGGAACCCACTGTGGTACGTCTTCTCTTTGGTCTCCGTGCTTGGCATCGTGAGTCAGGCAGTGTGCCGACGGACCTGACCCGTTTGTGTAGTTACCCCGTGGTGGTTGTAGAATAAATGGCGTTGCCTCCTGAATCAGTGTGTCTCTCAAGTGAACCCGCTACACAAGTAAGACGTTTGTAAAAATGAGGCCTCAATCATGTGCTTGAACCGGACTGACTGTCAAGCTTTGAGCTCTTTTGGAGGACTCAGATCTGAAAGCTGATTGGTCAGCTTTGATGAATGTGTGGTTGACTCAGTTTTAAAGCCAATCTGTCTTTTTGTTTCCAGTTTCATCCCAGTCTGATGAAATGCTTTGTAACCTTCAACCAATATGCGATTATATTGGGTTCCTGAGTATAGTGAGCTGATGGTCTCGGCCTGGTCACCAATATGTGAACGTGTTTTGCTAAATTATATTTATCTCCGCGAACTGAAGTCCTTCAGTTTTGCATGGAACAACACACTGTGCAGGGCAGGTAGAAGTGTGCATTTGAGATCCTTGAAAGTGACTTCAGAACTAGTTCTATGATGTTACATTCTGGAAGATGTTCTCTGACACAAGGTGCTGTTAGACTGCTAATCTTATTCTAAATTGCCAATAGCACACACTGGTATAAAATAAAAAAATATCAATGATAACTCTTAACCAAAGCAGAACGAGTCTTGCTTCCTTTGCTGCCTTGGGAATAATAATCGTGTAAAGGTACACATGTAAATGGTAATATAAATACAAACCTGTGAAACGGCCTCCGGAGTGCCGAGTGGTAGTATGTTATCATCCCAGGAACCATCACATTCACGGGACATCCTGTGCTGTATGGCTCTCTGCTCCAGTCCTACCAAAGTGTAAAGCACAACGAGACATCCCGGGAGAGACGTTATTGCACTCGGCGTCGCCTTCTGCCTCTTCAGATACAAACTTGTGCAGACAAGTCGAGGATACAAACTCATCGTTTCTACAATTTTGCGGTTCGCAGCGCCCGTCCCGTGGCAATGAGAGATGATCGGTGAACTTGGCGGTCTCGGAACGCCTACGATGACCTGCTGAAAGCAGCCTGACGACAGAGTCGTGGCTGAGTGGGCTTGGGGTTACATGTGGCACCGCGAGTGATCTTGACCGCGTATGGCTAAAACACCCAGAGTGCATCCAATATCCAGCCGGATGCCGTAGGTGAAGCAGGGTTTGTAGCCTGGTTGATTAAAATCATAATCTTTATTTACACTGGAGGAATCCGATTAGCTATAATGCTCTTTTTCACATGTCCAGTGTAGGCTGCCGACATGCAAATAACAGGTTGCCATCGGCTGTGCGTGGCTACAAAGTGGGTTGCAGTGGGCAGTGCAGCATAATCAATTGTTAGCCTGTATATCTGAGCTCCCATGTATATAATTCCCACCTTCACCAACCTACACTGCCAGTGTTATGATATTTCAGCGAACATATAATTAATATATATAATTATATAATCTGTAAATACTTTTACCAAGTGAGCGTTAATCAGGTTTTATTTTCAGAGGTGTGAATAACACACGTACGAAATGTAACACATTTTAATGACAGCAATAATATAATACGTTCAATATGTATTTGAAAAGGAATATGTAATTAAATATATAAATGTATTGCAAGTCATCAATCAGAGGAAGACAAGTATCTTTCAGCAAGGTTATGATGAGTGCAAGGAAGCATGAATTGAGTACTCGATGGGAGGGAAGAGTGACATTGATTTTTTCCAGCACTACGCTCTAGGTTAAGGGCTGCAAAAATGCCAGAATGTATTTTTACCTCCGACATTAATGTGCATCTGCCCTTATAATTATGTACCATGCAGTAGCATTGCATTATATGCGTGGCACGATCCAGCGATTCGATATATTGCCAAGATATGATTTTGCTCTTACATTTAAGAAACATATCATTATTTGTCTTCTTACCGTTCCATTTGTAAATGTTTTCTATCTCGTACAGTCAGTTTGCTCCGTTACCCTAAGTGTACCACTTGCACATGCGTACATTTTGAATACATCTTAAACGATCGATTCTTACGCACACCACATCGCAAGAGAAAGATTACATTTTAACAAATTAATCAGTGCACACACGGGCAATGTAGTTTGTGTACACAAATATCTGACATTTATATTTTGAGTGTGGCACTGAGTCCTGGGCCAGTTGGGACAGCAGCAAATGCATGCATATGAAAAGTAGGACAGAACTGATGCTTTTAAAGAAAAGGAGTGTCACGCGAAAAAACATAGCTGAGATTGGAGGGGAAGGAGAGCGAACGATGGCACAGGGAGGGAAGGCTTTTACGGTGACCGCTGAAGGCAGCAGCAGCGGCAAAGAGACACATCAGTCTTGGGGAGAGTTTTCCACATTACCTTCTCGGCGTATTCCAGATATCCGGCGGCCTTTTCTCCGAGGAATTTCACGAGGCTTTTGATCACCGCCTCCCGCCTTTCTTCAAGCTGACGCGGCACAAAGAGACCCCAATTCACAGCTAGTCTTAAGCCAATGAAGGAACCAGCATGATGTCTTTAAAGGGAATTGTATTTTTTTTGGCTCATTTTACATTTTTGACAGAATTCAAAAGCCATGTGAAAGTGAATTCACAGCACGTACAAGCTCAAGTGAGAGTGGGATGGTACCCATCTGTATTGCTGACCCTTAGCCAAAGGACCGAAATTCCTCCTTTCCCATGGCAAAGAATAGTCTCACTGCATGGCCACTAATAATTGCCCACATAGTGGTACTATAATCATATGGACGGCATAGGGAATGAGATTCATTTGTCCACGATCGGGATTTGAACTCTCAACCTTTTGATTATGCGTCATGTATTCTTAATGCAGTTCGACAAGGCCAGTTTGTTTTAATGCTATAATTTAGTTGCTATTTTTTATAAAAAGGACAGTAAACACATTTTCTAATAAATTAATTACATTTTAGACAAATTTACAAAAGATACAAACAAATGATTGTGCTTAATAAGTCTTTTCTTTTGATGATTATCATTTTGTCAAATGAAAATCAAGTGAGACAGTAATTCACTTTTGAAAGACAAATCTGGAATAAAATACCAATGACACAAACAATATGTAGGCTGGGTGCAAATATTCCAGTACAAGCAAGAATTTGTGCAAAAAATAAGCAAATACAAGCTGCTGAAGTTAACATATTTAAAACAACTAAAATATTATAATTGGTTCTTTACCCTTCTATCTGGCAACAAAACTGACACCTTTTTGCAAGGAGTCATGTTTGCATAGACCGCAATACCTGCAGTCATAAATACAAACAAAAGACATAACTCTGATAATGTGCACTGTCCTTGAAGTTGATTGGTCCACACCCGAGACAGCTTTCCTTCGAGCCTAGTCTCATATGGGTTGGACCAGATGACGCCAAAAGGCGCACAACTCAAGGACAATGCACCATCAGAGTATGAGAGCTCGGGGCAAGCATCTACACTATGGGGACCTCATTTGCCAGTAAAAATATGATAATTGGTTCTTTACCCTTCTATCTGGCAACAAAACTGACACCTTTTTGCAAGGAGTTCCCCATAGTGTAGATGCTTGCCCCGAGCTCTCATACTCTGATGGTGCATTGTCCTTGAGTTGTGCGCCTTTTGGCGTCATCTGGTCCAACCCATATGAGACTAGGCTCGAAGGAAAGCTGTCTCGGGTGTGGACCAATCAACTTCAAGGACAGTGCACATTATCAGAGTTATGTCTTTTGTTTGTATTTATGACTGCAGGTATTGCGGTCTATGCAAACATGACTCCTTGCAAAAAGGTGTCAGTTTTGTTGCCAGATAGAAGGGTAAAGAACCAATTATCACAACTAAAATATTGACACGTAACTCATGCAGGAATGTGCTTCTGTGGCAGACAGGAAGATTATAAGTCTGAATCCTGTTTGCGATGTTGATTTGACCCATCATTTCTCCAAGGTCTATAAAATAGGTACCATTTTGTGGGAAGTCAGTAGTGATGGTGGTTAATGGCCCTAACCATAGAATATGGAATTTCCACCACTGAATCAAGACCACCAACAGAGACGAGCCCTTGTTTTCAGCAGGGAGACACTTTTAATCCTTATGTATTATTATTATTAAAAGCGTGGTGTTCAGCCTTTGTGACTTAATGAGACAGGCTCTTAGTTTACCTCGTCATTCAAAAGCTGGCCCTTCCTACAGCACTGTGCCGCAGCGTCGATGTATATCCAGTTGCAGGCAAGGCGACAGTGCCCACACAGACAAAGCACTAATCCGAACAAACTCTTCTCCTCCTCACTCAGCCCAATTAGTGTAGTGGAAGGTTATTCCACTTCTCGAGGGTATCAAAATGGGGACATCAACCAACAGCCGTTACCGTTAAACGACATAAACCCATATTGATGATTGAGGACGATTCCCCCGGGTAACGCAGCTGATCACGCCGAGTATGATAAGTACGTCACGTCGTGAACGGTTCCCCGGTTCCTGGGGGAGATGGCAGCAGCGTCACCAACTCATTCGAGTGGAAAGTCACCAAACGAATCTAAGAAAGTCCCTAGATATCGATAGATAGATCTTCCAAAGTCATCAAAAATGTCACGAGGAAATGTATCAAGTAACACGCACATCTCTGCACTTGTGGACGATTTTAAAACATGTCTTAAAATGTATTTATACACTTCCATTTATTCAACTATCAACTTAATTAAGAAAATGGATGTTAGCATTTATTATTAATTTGTTGTAAGTTTCCTGAGTTATTTTTGTGCTGAGTGTTTTCTGCTGTCTTGTACAGTGCATTGAGATCCTCGATGAAGGGCGTTTGACAAGTTTAATTTCTATTATTAAACTGTTACAGGATCCATAACACATTCTTGGAACGGCTCCCAAATCTGTTTTAACATCCTCCACAGTGAAAGTGGATAGATCCGTTGCTTTGGAAACATCACGGGGGGAAACCAAAAAAGCCGCTAGATCTAGCGACAAAGTCGTGAATTCGGCAACACACGCTGTGGCTCACGGGCCACAGCTGAAAACACCCTCACATTCTGTGGCTCAGGCTTTAGGGACTGGAGGACATGAACTCAACTCTTTTTTTAAGCGACCTGGCTACAAATGATAGCTCAACGAAGTGGTTCAGGTGGAAATGTATAGCAGACAAATACTCTAAACCAGCGGTCTTCATTGCGAGGCCCGCAGGCCAATGGCGGTCTCTGGTGGTGGCCTTTTGTGTGGCCCCTGACGTGCGACCACTGCCAGTAGACAAATGTGAAGACACCCCTGGCAGCAGGCGGTGTGGTGGCCCTCACACTGGTGAAGTCTTATTGGCGAAAGTGGCCGCCCCCCCTCTAAAAATGTGAATACCACTGCTCTAAACGGACACGGGTCTGGTTGTGCCCTCCTCACCTTCTTGACCGTCCAATGCCCAGCCTGGCTGCCCGCGATGAATCCCACGAGGGCGGCACTGCCGTGCGAGGTCGTGGCGTCGTACGTCACGCTCAGAGGGCTGCCACCACCGCCGTTGCACACGATCTCCCCGGAGTAGCCAGCCTCACGCCAGAACGCCTGGCGCATGCGAGGGCGAAGTTAAGAGGACCGGAGACAAATGTGCAGGATAGCCTCAACACACTGTTGGGGCCAGCACGTCACTTGAGGGGATGGGGGTGGCCAATACCACACCTGGCGGCCTTTGTCTCCCAAGTGGCGATGTTTACACACCACACCAAGTACCCATTTGAAGTTGAGTCAACCTAGGGGAGGCCCTGCATCGGTTCAGATAATCGTCACTGCTGTTAACCGTGAGCGGGAGTCGAACTTGAGTCGCCGGGTTCGAGCACAGTGTGCTAACCACGATGCTGCTGCTCCCCCGACTTGAGACCAGGCAGGTGATCACAAGCGATGCGTGTGCACGATGGAGCGTGGTGGAGTTGTAGTGCTAAATATGTCTTGCGCTCACCTCTCGTGCAATATCGTTTTCACTCTCACGCAAGTCAGGCTTCGGTTTACATATTTTGTATTTCCTGTGGGCACTGTCGTGAGCCGTTGCTTGCGGACCACTGCCCTATCCGTCAGGAATGATGCAACGCTCTAATCATACACACGTCAAATATTGCGTGACAATTATTTAATATTCATGCAAAGTATGTACAGATAACATGCCTATGAAATTATCAGCTTCAAATATGTCCATCCCTCTGCCCTTTCCCCCTATAGCTGGAGGAAAGTGGTCATGGAAAAAATATAATGTACATAAAATTATACCCATTCTTTTAAAATTTAACAAGAGAATGTATGCTTGGGTTAGGTTACAGAATGGCTAGCGAATATTTATGATTTTTTACATTTTTCACAAAATTGACCACCCCAAAAGATGCCACAAACCGCACTTCCCTCTTTTCCTGCGATGACCTCGTGATGTTCCGTCTGTTCTGGGAGCTTTCATAAATGTGCTAGAAGGCCCCACACCCAAGTCAGGTCAGCCCAGTAAGGCCCACTTTCTCAGTTTATGAACTGGGCCAGCTCACTTCCCAGGGGTTGTGGGGACATAGCACAACATATCTGTAGCAATATCCCCCTCTGTCCTCCTTCAGTCACGATCTCTCTACTGCCAAATGAAGGCCTCCCCCATTGTCGTCATCCCCCACAGTCACCTGACGCAACATTTCATCTAAGTCCTGCAGGTGAGCTGATCTCATGGTTCTATCTCCATGCGTTGAGATTATTTTGCTATAATTTTCCACATGATAAGCCACTTCGTTGATCTAACATTTGTGGCCAGGTTGTTCCTGAAAAATAATCCATTAGGTCAGTGGGCCTTACCTGGTAAGATAAACATAGTTTAGTTGTATTTGTATATATTTTAAAAGTGATTTGTTTGCCTTTCCAAAACTTTGCACTCCTATCGTATTTTATATTGTTTGTTGTTGTAACGTTTTGAACAGTGAACAAGAGCGTTATAGCTCATCAGATTACTCCAGTGTAAATAAATATTCTGATTCTGATGTCCCCTCCTTTGTCAGCCATTCATGTCGTCAGTTTTGACTATTAGCCACGATCCATTCAAGCACTTTCTCCTGTCCAAGTCCACTTTTCTCAACAGTTAATATGATGTCTCTAAAGTGCATTCGTTCTCGATGTATTTCCCTTTATGTCTGTCAGTGTCATTCCGTGCATATGTGGAAAAACAATCTCCAAAGTGCGCAGAGCTCTGTCCCAGCACATCCTGCTTTCAGAGCTTATTTTTCCATTTTCTCTGTCAGTGTCCATGTTGCCAATCCATATGTTTATAGCAGGTGATATGCACTGATTGCAAACCTTCCTCTTTGGGCACATTGGTATGTTTCATGATCAATTTTGAAAATCATTTTGATTGCAGTCCACCTTCAACGCTTCACTCAGCTATATGCAACCCCTGGTGCGTTTTCCAATTGTGTCCTACGAAAAAAACATTCATTTGTTTTACAAAATGTATTTTGAGCATCACCTTCGTTTTTCTCAGATTCACCATGGGCCCACATTTGCCATCTTTATTAACATCTTAAGGTATGATAATTGGTTCTTTACCCTTCTATCTGGCAACAAAACTGACACCTTTTTGCAAGGAGTCATGTTTGCATAGACCGCAATACCTGCAGTCATAAATACAAACAAAAGACATAACTCTGATAATGTGCACTGTCCTTGAAGTTGATTGGTCCACACCCGAGACAGCTTTCCTTCGAGCCTAGTCTCATATGGGTTGGACCAGATGACGCCAAAAGGCGCCTTTTGGCGTCATCTGGTCCAACCCATATGAGACTAGGCTCGAAGGAAAGCTGTCTCGGGTGTGGACCAATCAACTTCAAGGACAGTGCACATTATCAGAGTTATGTCTTTTGTTTGTATTTATGACTGCAGGTATTGCGGTCTATGCAAACATGACTCCTTGCAAAAAGGTGTCAGTTTTGTTGCCAGATAGAAGGGTAAAGAACCAATTATCATATTTTTACTGGCAAATGAGGTCCCCATAGTGTAGATCTTAAGGTATTTGCTGAAATTAATTTCATTGGCAGTTATAATGACCGTGGCATATCAGAACATGAAATGGTTGTTAATATTTTCTCCATTTATGTTCATGCCTTTATTTCTCCAATCCAATTTTCGGTAAGAAAATACTCGAATGCAAGCCACTTAACCAACCCGCAATAAAAATGTCTTCCTTTAACGAGGTTTTGATTTATGGACTACGCTGCAAAGCGACGGCCATTAAGTCATAAACATCTTTGCTGGCTGCGGGCCACAGGCGCCCTGTGGATGTGCAGCCGCGCTCTGCTGTAATGGCAGCGCATCATCTCTGTCTCACCGTTGGGTAGGTGACTATGAACTTGATGAGATGTCCCACGGGCATATTCTGTGTGAGACGCTCCCTGTCCGCAGGAAGTGCTGGCTCATAGTGGATCTTAGCTGGGAGGGTGGTAAATGTGCACACGCATAGAGAAGACAAAGATCCCCCATAAAGCCTTAACAGACTTTGTGGCAGGTGCTTTTAGCGAGCACCTATGATGGCCGGCACGGCACACGAGGGGGTGGGTGGCCAGCACCTCGCACGGCCGTCTTTGTCTCCTGAGTGGCGATGTTTACACCACACCAGGTACTCATTTGAGGCTGAGTCGACTTAGGGGAGGATCAGGACCGGTTCAGATAATCGTCACTGGTGTTGACCGCTGTTAGTGACAACCTCTTGACGCTGCTATCGCGCACAAAGGGGGTGGTGGGGCCAGCACCACGCCTGACCGATTTCATCTCCCCAGTGCTGATTTTTACACAGTTTCAGTTTCATTTATTTGGAATAACCCTGTGAGCCATTCGACTCTTGATTCGGGTGAAACTGCAACAAACAATACAATTACAAGATACATTTAAAATGTACTGTACGCAAATTGAAACATCCCCTAGAAAACAATAAAATCTTCCAGAAAAAGCACCATTTGTTTATGCTGCGTACAAAAATGTGCAAAAAAATCCCATTTTGATGTTAGATCCAAATAACAATCATAATACAATATAGATTAAAATTTTAAGTATAACTCTATACTACATCAAAAAATCGGGCTAAACTAAACCTTTCTAGAAATTACTAAAACAATACACACACCACCCAGTAATTATTTGAGGCTGAGTCGACTTAGGGAAGGCCCACGACAGGACCGGTTCAGATATTTGCTACTGATGTTGGCTGTGAGTCGGAAGTGAAATTCTGGCCGCCAGGATCATATCACAGGCAACGACTCACGCTGCTGTACTGCCACTCCCCACACACCACACACACACACACGTGCACACACAACACACATACACACACATACACACACACACACACGTGCACACATAACACACATACACACACATACACACACAAACACGTGCACACACAACACACATACACACACGTACACACACATACACACGTGCACACACAACACACATACACACACATACACACGTGCACACACAACACACATACACACATACACACGTGTACACACAATACACATACACACACAACACACATATACACACACGTGCACACACGTGCCGCACGTGCATATACACATGCACCGGTGCACATACCCAGACGCACAGATTTGTACACACACGTGCCCACATGCATTTGCAAACATACATACACTCACGTGCCCACAGAGTGACACATACTATTCATATGTCGGTGCTCAGAGCGTGTTTGGTGCCCTTGAGTGTGCTATTTACATAGCGTAGGTGTTTAAAGGTCAAGCCAATATCTTTTCCCTGCTCGTATCAACAAAGGGGAGCTGACAATGTTCATTGCTTGCACTTTGTCAGTGCTGATAATTCCACATTCTCATGGCAGGAACCAGTAAGTTTATGGGACTACTACTTTTGGCTTCTACAAAACGGTTTTCATTTTACTGAGAAATTAAATTACGAGGGTGATCCATTTATATGTACCCTACAAAAAATATAGTAAATTACAGAGAGAATAATTGACTTAAAAGCCCCTACATGCCTCCCACCGATTATTTGATCAACACACCGATTTAACCCTTTGGGGCCGCCCATAAATGACGTCACGCACCTAGAGGGGGGGGGGGGTCAGACATTTGTGACGATGTGTGACGAGGGGGGGGGGGGGTGAGAAATGTGACGTCACATCACAACGCGCAACTTTAAATATAGACAACACGTTCTACTTAATTAAATAGACGTTTTAATAAATGTTTTCTCCTACAACATCAGAGTGCAGCGCCAAATTAAATACGCACTACAATGATAATAATTTAAAGGCAGAGCTTTGTGACGTCATATTTGAAGGGGGGTCAGACTTTTGTGACGCCGTGTGACGAAGGGGGGGGGGGGGTCAAAAATCGTCCCAAATCGCGTGACGTCATTTATGGACGGCCCCTTTAACAATCTCCTCGAAAATGCACGCAGCCCTGGCCAGCACCGTACTCGGTCGCCTCTTGAGGAGAGGGTCATGTGACACCAGTGCGGTGCCTATAATGCTACATTTCTGATATGGGTGACTATTTCCCAGGTATGCACACATATTCAATATACATGTACAGTTTCTTTACATATGAAGTACCGGTGAAGACACTTGACGCCGAGGTGGAGGCACACGTATTATTTATTTAACACAACTCGGTTTGTGACATACAGCACTGGAGGGGGTAACGGCCCCCTCACCCGACTAGCTACAGATACACTTCCTAGCTAGTCCTAGCCTGCCTCACAGTCCTCCACTATTTGGCTAGGGGAGGCTACTTGGCCCGACACTGGTAAGTCGGGCCCGGTACCCGGAGTCCCAGACCAGCTCTTAGAAGAGCACCGGCTCTGGCTCTCGGGACCACGCCGCTGGCTCAGTCCTGTTCGGCCCTGATAAGGACATCGAACGAGGGGAGTCCAGGGCTCTATCTAAGACGTCTTCAGTCTTCTGGGTTAACTTATAACATAACTGACTCGAGCCCCTATAACATCCCCTTTTATACCCAACCCCTCCCTGAGGGGTGGGGCCCCGGGGGATCGTAACGCCGAACCAGCCCCCCCCAGGGTGTCTGGCTCGGACGTCGCCGAGGGCATCTCCCCGTGCACACACGTAGCCCCGCCCACTGTGTTTGTTTCCCATAGACTGCCATGCATAACGGGCCCTCTCTCTAACACCCCTACACATACATAAAGTACAATTCTGGTACTATCTTTTTTATATTATATATTGGCATGGTTTGAAAAAGGACATTTGTATTTCCCTTAAGAGTATACCCCAGTCACTGGGCAGAGTAATAAAGAAGCAGGCAAGCCGGTGCATTAAAGGCACCTCTGTGTTGGTTGTTAATGCATTCGACTATACAAAGAAATATGCGAGTACACACATAAACATGCGCGCGCATTAGGCACGAGCTTACAACCACGCGCTTGCGTTCTAACGCTCGTGTGCTCGTCACGCTGGTTACCGGCATGAGGTAATTATCTCCTTTCTGAAAATCGAACACCTTTTTTTAAAGGCATTTTGTTGCCAATATTGCCAAAAATCCACACAGAGCTGGGCAATGCAATGAATAAGCTGTGCGGTAAGTTTCACTGCGATGGGTATGGGGCATTTGTAGTTTTAATAAACATGTGAACTGTCACCAGACGGACAGAGAGACGGATGTCGGTCGCCCTGATATGTTCTTGCGCTCGTGTGAATTTGCCGTCGCTCAGCAGTCGCGCCACTTACCGGCAAGGTGCGTGGGGCACGTGACGATTACTCTCTGGCAGCTCAGCTTGCGATGGGACCCAGTCCGCAACTCAACGCCATCGTCCGTCTGTGTCCCATACACATCGGGCAGTCGCATTTGTCATTAATTGTATGTATGTTGCACTTCTTTCGCACCGTACATAGCCATATAGGGAGAATGCAGATCGGTTTGTTGCAAATTAGTTGGTTTTGATGTTAGGTTGAGACAAGAGTTTGTGTGTTCTAATTTTGATAAAGGCATAGCTCGGTTTGGTGCAAAATTACTCAAAGACCTCTGCCAAAACTTTGCTACATTGTTTTGCAATGAGACGACTTATTCACTCTACATCATTGCTTTAATCCTCATCTCTCTATCGAAACAGAGGCATTGTCCTCAATGGGCTCTCCCACAGTTATATAAATGAAACTCTTGATTGCACTATAAACATTTCTGATGCATAACTGAGCCATGTAACAATGCACCACCATCACCATTCTATGAATTCACACAATTGGCATTGCGTTTCAATTCAATGGGAGTTGTTTGGCCATACTTGACTTCACAGATTAGTCCAAGTTGGTGTGTAGGGGGTGCCAGGGGTTAGCTCATATCACTGTCCACTGATGTCAGCTGTGGCCAAGAATCAAACTCAAGTCCCCCGGTTCATAGCACAATGCATGCACCACTAGTACACTATCCCCACAGGTATTCATGTTTATCATCAAATACTGCAATGAGTGTCGTTTGGACAATTAACGCCTAACACATCCTCCACACCCCGGCTATTAACGTTCACCAATTTTCAACAAAATCCTACAAACCACCTAATTTCTGTGTGTTAAATTAACGTGAAAACGAATTGATGTTTTTAAATCGAGACTCGATTTCAGGAATACGCTTTTGAACCAGCGGGTGTTCAATGCGGCAGTAAGCACTGCCACCTGGTGTGGGGTTTACACAGCGAGGAGTGGCCGTGCAGCCAGCGCTGGTGATACGCGGCACGTCGAGCCGTTAACATGCCAGGCAGTGATTCCAGCACACATTGTGGCTGGGTAGGCCATTCTGGCAAATTGTAGAGATCGTGGGCCTCTCTTGTGGAAGCTGTGGCATGGCACCCTTTTAGTCTTTGTGGAAACGGAACATTCAAAGCCACAAGCTTAAAGGCAGGGAGCGGGAGTTTGAAGCCAGAGGCGGTCCCTGTTCCCACGGAGCCTATCGTGAGTAGTCCGCGGCAAGGTAAGGTAAAAGGTAAAAACGAGTCTCCCTTTACCCTTCCTACCTTACCCCATACAAATTACCCGATTACAGGGTAATTACTGGGATACTACACATGAAAAAGGTTTATAACAGGTAAATTCGTATAGAATACTCTCGAATCGGGCGTTGAGGCTCCATAATCTCCTCGTCCCAGTCGTCTTGGTCGATGACGATCTCATCAACAACCCGATCAAGTTCGTCATTGCCGTCGTGCTCAAACGAATTACGGGCAATAAGATCTTGAGCCGCTCTGGCCCAGTTAGACGGGGACCTTCAGGCAGCCGGCCGTGATCCACGAGCGCAAGCACATGGACTTGATGAAGAGCGTCGATGATAGCGACTGGCGAACGCACGTGAACTCTCGCCCGGCTCAGTGAACCACCGCCCGGCTCCGCTATTAGCGCATTCGCAGGGAGTTGACGTTGCCGGCGCTCCCAAGTAGTCGCAGGCCATCTTGTAGTGGGCAGGGAGCAGCTCTTTGCAGAGAAACCACCACTGCATTACGTCGATGAAGGCGCTGGCGGTCGTGACGCCCATGCTCAGAAAACGATCGACGTCATCGCCGTCGTCAATGAAGTTGCCGACGTTGCTGAACAGGGTGCTGAACAACGACCCTTCCTGCATATGGGCAGCGACTGCCAAAGTCGGGATCGCGAGCACGTCCGAGTAGCGATGCTGCAGGACAGAATGGATCGTGACCTTCAGTGTAGCCAGCTCGTCTTGGTCTGTCGTTTTCGGCAGCTGTGGATTCAAGTAGGATGCCACAATGGCGAGTTTCTGAACCAGGAAGTCGCGGTACTGCACCAGCTCGGCCTTCATCCCTGTCGCGGTCAAGGACTCATCGATCGCTCTAAGAGCGGCTTCACCACGATCGCAATGACGGATGAGGTGCTCCATCATCACCGGCACGAGATCCAATGTCGACTTGTGGTCCGCCGACAACGAGGTCATGATCTGGCCCGGCATTCGCAGGAACGCTGTCACGCTCTCGATGTTTGCCTACTGCAGTTCAGAGAAAGCACCGACGCCGATCACATCCTGGAAGCGCGCCATGATAATGTCCAATGGGACACGCTTCTTGATGGCGTCGTCGCCCATGTCAAACGTCGAATTCCACCTGGTCGGGGAGTCCTGGTGCGTCGGCTCCTTGCTGGCGAGCTTGGCGATCTCAGCCTCGTGGCAGTACGACTGCCGAACGACCTTGCTGTGCCTGATATTGACGAGCGCCTTGCGCAGTTCAGCGTTGGTCGACTTGATCAGTTTGAGAACTCCGCGCTACCTTTACCCTGTTACCCTTTACCTTACCCCTTGGCATGGTCGACACCTTTACCCTTTTACCGGGTAAAAGGGTACATTACTTTACCTTGCCGAGGCCTAATCGTGAGGTGCGCTTGCAGGGAGGTCGCGGGAGGTGACGGGCGCTTGGGGTACCACCCCTCCCCCCTCTGGGCATAGACAGGAGTTAATCACTGGCCCGTGGAACTTTTGCTGACGATAACTTCACTTGGCGTGCGTAGGCTCCGCTACCTTTGCCCCTCTTCCTTTATCTTCCCCTCCCCAAATAAAAACCGGCCACTCCCGCTCGTAGTCCCCAAGTGTGTTCGGCAGGGAGCCCAATCTCATTCCCATCTTTGGACCCAGGAGCACTGAATTGGGGCTTTAGCTTGGGGAGTTTTTGTACCCCCTGCCTGTGCCTTGTACCAGGCTCTTGTTACATTGAAAAATAACAATACAAAACAAATGCCAGGCAGTGTGCGCGATGGGGTCTATTTCTGGTCAGGCTCAGCCACAGTTTTAAAATAATTGGCCTTGAGAGAGGAATTAATATTATCACTGAGCACTTCTCCCATGTGCCCGTTTCTCTCACGCTAAAGATCTTGGCATATCGACAAAAACGAGTCAAGTGTAGGCTCCTCGTAGTGTGCTCTGTCTGTCGTATAAAAGCCTGGCTTATTGATTATAATCTGGCTTACTGTGAAATGCGCAAGGCAAGTATTTGCGATCACAAGATTAATGCTAATCATGATTAATGATAACGAATTTAGCGTGCGTTTTGTTTCTCCTGTTATTATCGCGTAATTAATATAGCGGAGAGGGAGGTGGGGCTGGAGAATCGCACTTTGATCGTCAAGTGCATGAGGCACCTGTCTGCCGGGGCAGTGAGGTGCCTGTATGAAGGCAGTCCAGCAAGTAGGTCACTGACCTATCAGGATGCACTGAGTGTGTTCTCCACTCGTATTGCGTGAGTATTTTCTTCTTCTTGGTATTTCAGTTCTTTCCACGCACAAAATGATCCAAAAATAAATGGCCAAACACCCTAAGCAACGACATCCTGAACGTGAGTCATGGTTAATAAATTTACTTTAATGAGTATGATTGTGTTGGCCTCGCGAATTTTATGTCATGCACATAAGAGATAGTGTGCCAGGTGTCTTTGTGCTTTGAGCGCCTGACTCAATCGAAAACTATCAGTTGAATCCCTGGTCGACTTAGCCCATCACCTCTCTGAGGTTGATAAAAAAAAACAAGTACCACTTTGTTGGAAGTCAGGAGTGGTCAGTCTATGGATATAATGATCCAAGTCTTGGGAATGTGGAATTTCCACCAATGGTTCAAGGGTGCCAACATAAATGAGCCCGCCTGATTGCTCATTTCAGCAGGGAAACGAGTCGAGCTCTTGGGAAGGGGTGCGACATTTACCTGCGTGATGTGAGTCACTGCATCCCCAAGGATGATCTTGCTGTGACCAATCCTCTTGGCAAGCAGACTGGACAGCTGAAAAGCTCCACCCTGCTCCCACGAACACAAACACACAGAGATCCCTTTTTCTCTGCATCGCATGCACCCGCTACCGGCGTAGCGGGTGCATGCGATACAACAAGTTTGCCGAACAAAAGCAAATAATTGTTGGAACAGAACTTAAATAAACAAATGTTCAGTTGTGTCCCTCCAAAAGTTATGATGACAAAACATGCATTCATATTGCTCTTCCAATCTAAAAACCACTTCAATAAGCCATCATAATTCTCCACTCAAAAATGTAACATTAAGCGTTAACCGTTTACCACACTTCATCTTCTCATAAGCCTTATAATATGACGACAGAATATATCACACATTATCACACCACATCCACGCAGCATTCAAACATTTATCACGCATTCGTTTGTATAAGCCTTACAAGCAGGTTCGACATCATACATCATCATACCACGCTGAAATATTAATCATACTTCAATCTCCAAATGCTCATTTAAAAAAAATACTTATAAAATACACATCTTCTCAGGCCTGACTTAAGACCATGCAGAGGATGGCATGACTGAAGTTGTAACAGAATAATAATATAAAATCATGATTGACACTTCGAAAGCACCTCTCACCCGGAGGTCACAAGGTGCTGTACAAAACACACAGACGCACGCAGGCACTCGGACCAATCAGATCCAACCCCAAAATAAATTCCTCATGAAATAGAAAAATCCCATAAAAATAAGCACATCTTTATGCATGTGTAGTGACATAGAATGAGTCACTAGAGTGCGTGGCATGGGATGCTCGAAGAGAGGAGGACTATGGGTATCGTAGCCCGGTCTGCCAGTGAGACACATGGGCAGAGCCTGGAACCTTCTGGTGGGATCCAGAGGGGGCGTGGCTGAGGGCAGAGCCAGGCCATGCTGGGGAGGATAAAAGGGAGGCTCTGACACTCAGTTGGGGCTGCTGTTGTCTGGGAATGGAACTCGTGCTGCCATCGTCCTCGTCTTCACATCCTCAGCATCGCTGTTCGGGTAGCGTACGGAGCGTGGGTAGATATCCCCTGTGACTATATGGAACGGAAAAAAGGATGTGCCTCCAACTTTTAGTGTGTCCAGATTGATACACTACGTTTGGTGTCAGGAGTGATCATGAAAAAAAACTTTTTGGTTGGGTTGTTAGGGATTTTTTGTTTTTTTTTCCCCTTCAACTCTGGCGATAAGGGGAATAGATGTCGATGAAGGCAAAAAGAAAGGCTCCTACCGTCGGGTTCTCAGGTGGTGAGGGAGGTTCCCGGACAGCCCCGGCAACCGGAACCACGGTGAGGGTTCCCAAAGAGGCTATTCCGGCGGGGCAGCGTGCGAGGAGTGACGACTCCGTGTTGCCGCCGACTAAGGAAGGGCGGCGTGTGCGCAGTGTGCGCGTTACGGACCTGCTCTCCAAAGTGGGAGCACTGGTTGAGCGACTGGTCGAGGAAGAGGCTGCAGTTGGGTGTGGCGTGCCATGTTTGGCCACCACTGTGTCAAGCAGGCGGATGTTGGGACCTGCCGAATTTAAACATTCGACGGCATCTCATTCGGGGGTGCCTCCCCTCACACAGCGGTTGCTATTCCTGAAATAATGTTCAGCTGCGGGGGTTGACTTGGAGGCCTTCAAGCGGCACTTTGCCGCTACTCATGAGCTGGCGAGGTGGTCCGACATGGAGGCGCTGTGGGCTCTGCCTACCACCCTGGACGACGACGCCTTGGCAGTGTTCTACGCCATTCTTTCGACAGATAAGGCGATGCTGCAGCATGCTTACGCTCAGATGGCGGTGATCTTTGATCCCCCGTCCAATGCCAGGCAGAGACACCCCTCGCCTTCCTCAGAGCCTTGATGTCGCTGGCACAGGCTGCATACCCAAAGATGGAGCGAGAAGGGCTGGACTCTTTGGTGTTGGAGAAATTGTTGTCGTTGGCCCGAGAAATGAACGTTTGTCTACCGGCCACGGAGGAGGACGATCTGTTTCAATTAAGGTGGCCCGGTGTATCCAGGCCCACTGCAACCTGCAACGGTGAGTCGGGGTGGCGGGCTGTGCAGGATTCCTGGGAGGGGAGGGCGACCAGGGGTACCAAGAGCCCTGTCGGGTCTGCGCTTCAATATCTTGGTGTCTGCGCGGGAGGGTCGGTGCAGAACGACGGTGGGACCAGTGGAACGGGTTCTACCCTCTGCCATGGAGAGCCCCCCGTCATTTTTTTCTGCAGGCCATATCTCTAAGGGATGCCGCGCTGATCCGGGGCAGTTCTTCCCGCCTTTGCCATCCTCCTCCCTGCCAACATCTGCTGCTCCGGGCTCAACGGTCGTGATGTATCACACACCCGGCCGACACAGTCACCGCATGCATCTTCGTCGCAGTTTGTGTCGGGTGCGCATGCCATTAGCCCTCATATTGATATGGGGTGTGGGAATTATACATTAGCACGTGATAATTGGCCACGGGGGTCTGGGCAGTGGGACGTACTGGCACACCGGGTCATGGCGGCGGGAGCGGGATCGTCCACGGTAAGGGGGTTTGTGCAGAGTGTTGAGGTGCGGGTGCTCATAGATACAGGGGCATCCGCCACCATTATTTCAGAGTTTATTTGATGGTGGGTTGCCATGGTCCTGTGGGTAGTCCATGTGTCGCCGCTAATGGCGGGAGCTTAGGTATTGTGGACAAAATTGTTGCGTCAATACGGATTGGGGATTGTGAAAGGACGGGCCCGGTGTTAGTTTCAAGTTCATTCGCGATGCCTTGTTTATTGGGGATTGATTTTTGAGGAGGATGCCCCTCAAGCTTTTAATTGACTAGGGGTGTGTTGAGTTACCATCGGGGCATCGGTTGGGATTTTTGATGTCCCCTTCTAGGTTGCATATGGCTAACGCTGTGGTTCAGGCCCTGGTGCTTGAAACTGTTCGGATTCCCCCGGGTGCACAGATGCTTGTACCCTTGCGGCTGCGGAAGCGGCTCGATCAAGAAATTACTGAGGGTGGGGTTCTTTTAACCCCTTCGAATAGAGCGGTTCGTGGTTTTGCTTTAATCGTGGCACAGACGATCGTGAGGGGAGATCAAGGAGCCCTTCCTTCAGGTGTTGAATGCTGGACCGGGTACTTCGGTTATACAGGCGGGTACGGTTTTGGCTCACGCGATGACTGCGTGTTGTGTAGAGACCGATGATGAGGCCACTCGGGTCGTGGCCAGGGTTGAACGGGAAGTGGTGTCGGATGACTTGTGGATGGATCCATTGGTTGCGGGAGAACCGTGTGCCGTTGTAGCGTCGGTGGACGCTCCGCCACCCGTAGAGAAGGTGGCGTATGATAATACTATTGGCCTTGCACACGAGGAGTGGGGGCGCCTTCAGGTGGAGGACGCCTCCTTATGGAAAATACGGTGCCGCGTTGATGTGACGAACGGTAGGAAGGGTCCAGGGGGATGTGTCCCCCGTGGTCTTCCGAGATGGGCTAAGTATGCAATGGGATACGGAGGTACAGCGGTACTGTATTGTTGTGCCAACTGCTCTGTGGGGTAGAGTAACGTGAGCTGTCCATGTGCAATCGATGCACCTAGGGGTCCAGAAAATATTATCTACTTTGAAGCGCGACTTCTTTTGGCCCAGAATGTCAGAAGACGTCCACAATGTATTGAAGGGCTGTGTGGAATGTGCTCGTCGAAAGCCCCCGCCGAGGCTGGCCCAACCACCGCTGTCTATTGGGGTGTCCCGTGTAAACGAGCTCGTTGCCCTCGACATCCTGGGGCCATTTTCCACCACTTCGAGGGGGATAATACATTTTTGCTGGTAGGGGTAGCATACCTATCGTGGTAGCCGGTGGCATGGCCCCTGATGGATAAATCGGCGGCGTTCATTACGGACGCGTTTTTGTATGGTTATGTGCGAGATAAGGGGAGCCCGAAACGTCTCCTTAGGACCAAGGTCGAAATTTTTTCGTCGAAATTGTTGCAGGAGGTATGCGATTTATTTTGTACAAATAAAATTCGGACTTTGCCCTACCATCCCCAGACAGATGGAATGGTAGAGCTCCTACACAGGATTCTTACGTCCATGCTGTGCCAACAGGTTAACGAGGCACAGTCCAATTGGGACCTGCACGTTCCGGGTGTTCTTGCAGCTTACAGGATGGCCCCTCATGCCTCTACCGGATTCTCCCCATTCTTTTTGAGGTACGGGGGGGGGGGAATGACCCTCCCATGGAAGCCCAGTTAAATATTGAACCACGTAAGAAGAGTGTCGTTGTGCCGGGACTTATGAGCCTCACCCTTAAACGATTGACGACAGAGGAGAAGGCGTCGAGTGGAAATTCAGCCAAGTGGCAAGCCGCGAATGAGCAACTGGCGGCACTTAAAGAATCGGGAAAACCGTGGAAAGTTGGGGAGAGGGCATGGCTGCATTGCCCCCAGGTGCCAGTGGGCATGGCTCCTAATTTGTATAGGCTATGGCAGGGCCCGGTGGAGGTGATTGAGGTTAGGAGGCCGCAGTGTGTACGGATCCAGGTTGGTCGTAGGCGTTGGTATGTGCATATGTTCCACCTTATGAGGTCGTTTCATCTCCAATATCTGAAAGCCGGGTATTTGATGTGTCTGATGGGCCCGGATGTACGATCACGGAGTTTTGCACCTCTGCGAGACTCTGTTCCTCCATCTGCAGGATCCCAGGCCCTGATGCCCATAGAGTTACCAGCGGTGCCACCCACAGGCGGGCCAGGGTCGACGGGACAACCGTCACCCATTTCCTCTTCCCCTCCATCGTCGTTCTGGGAGAGATCGCGCCCGTTGGGCCGTCTTCAAGTCGTCCCTGGGGTTCCCGGGGGATCCGTTCTTGCCCCGTACAAGGGACCGGCGACAGATTAATACACTACATATGTATGTTGAACTTTCTTTGCACCATACGTAGGCAACCATGCTAATCGGAGGTGTGGGGAAGGACAACAAACTAAACACAAAAAGCAGTTCTAAAGAAATTAGTTTTCAATTTAGATTTAAAAGTGCATAGCTCCAGTGGCTTCCTAATATCAGAAGCGCATTCCAGACGGCCGCAGAAGTACACCTGAAAGCGCTGCGCGATGAAGTGACCATCATTGTTTGATGGCCAGCCAAAAGCCGCTTAAGGTGTGATTTCAATGAATTTCACTGCCTGGAAGCCACACGAGACAAGGCCCCGGTCACACATCGTCATCGTACAGAGACGTGACTTCCGGTACACGCAGCGGACCAGACTCGGAAGCCCGAAGTCCTCTTGTAGACGGGTTTATAATGTAGCAGCCACTGTCATTCCTTATTCTCTGCCTTCAATTTATCTGCAGGCAGCCCTCGCATATCCTCACTGGCGTTGTTTCACTTAGAAGCCGGAAATGTACTCCATTATAAATGTTTCGATTTTTTTTTCATTCACTCAATGCAAGTGCATTATTGAAAAAAACATACATTTTATAGAATGAGATGCATATGCAGATTGATCTTGGTCTTGAGTGGAAATACATACGTACATATCCACTTAATTGATAGGCCCTAAGCTTGATTGCTTGGATAAAGAGTGAATATTTGACCTGTATTACTCAGGAAATACTGCGCAATGAACCCAGAAAACGAAGTTTGATTCCCAGCCAAAGCCAACATCAGTGGCGATTGATATTTGAATATCATATACATATATATTTTAATCACCAACGCACACTAAGGAACATGGCAAATTGCATGGGGAAGCCTCTATCTAACAACACATTGGCGTAACACCCGATACTCATTCTCTGTAGACTGATGTTCTTGTCCTTGTTGTGTTGCTCTGCTCACGCACCACGGATCTCGCTTGTAAAATAGATGCAACTGGCTAAATGGGGTCATCCGTGCAACAACTAATATAAACTTAAATGCTTAATTTGGTTAGCTCTTGCACATTAAAAAAAAAACTCTATCGCTGTGGCGATGTCGGAACAATGGCAACGTCGAAGCAACCATGTTGAGATTCACTTCCACTGTGATTTCATTAATTGTCATTACAAAAAAAAAGTCAATTTTTGTCTCACTTATATTGTCTCATATGCATCGTCTGCGCGTATGTTTATTATTTACTTGTTTATCCTATGAATGTTACAATAGATCAATAAAAATGTATTCTTTCATTTATATTCCACGCGTCGAATCGTGTGTCGTGGGAATCGATTATTTAGGATTTGTGTGTGTTGCATGCAGCAGGATTACGTGACCGCTGTAGTCACTCGAGATGCTATGGTCTGATTGATTAAAGACATTTTAAATAGTGACATTGAGTTGACAATTCACAGCATCCTTGCGTGGTTAGCCAATCCATACCTTGTCTATCCTGCCTCAATTTTACTGTCTCATCTATTCCATCTCGCTTGTTCTGACCATGAAGACCAAGGAAATTCTTCGAGTGAGATTTAGGGCAATTGAAGATAATCGCATGCTATTCGATGCATGCATCATGAGCCTTAGAAGCGCTATGAATGAATGACTTATTACTCGTCTCATGTGTGTCGCACTGCTTGTTGCTGTCAGCCATCAACACTGCAGTGCTGATGACTCATCCAGTGCCACTTTGTCAGAAGCAATCGTTAATTTGTGCGGAAGCATAGGTCTGACTCTTATAGCAACATTAGCAAAGCCATAGAGGAGGCTCGCTGTCTTTGAGAGCAAGCTTGAAGGCATGTAAGTAAGCAGATATTACCCTAACCACTACTGTAATGTAATTATGTTGTCAAGAATGGCTTGACAAATGTAAGCATCTGTTTCATTGCATCAATGTATCATTTTTCCTAACGTTTGTTTATCGTTTTGGGAAATATGTTCATGGCTGCGGAAAAGAACGTATCTGAAGTATGATGATGCCTTATCCATTCCAATAAGGGCAACGCATCATAAATGCAGAGTAGCGTCCATGATGAATGGTGTATATTTGCATAATGCAGTATATAAGAAGATGGTCTTGAAGTTTTGCCAAGAGACATGAATTTTTCATTTTAATTCACAACAGCGAGTTAATTACTCGTGTGTTCAGTAGCCATGTAATGACTCTCGCCGCCCACACCCCTCCCCTAGCCATCTCGGTGATTCCATTAGTTGGCACAATTTGGGGTCACGATCCAATTCAAGAATCAATTCGTTTTTGTCTCGTTTTTTTCCCGTTTCTGCAGTTCTGCTCGCTCCATTAGCCTAAATGTAACATTAACATACCAATTGCATAAATGTAAATAAATTATTCCCACACGCATGATTAAATTAATGTTTCGTGAGTGTACACATCAAACTGTATTGATAATTGTAATTGATACATCGTTGCATGCTTATTATTTATTCAGTTAAATAAGCGAATGTAGACAATAATTAGTTGAATCATACAAATTTGCACAAAAAACAGATTCAGTTGGTGCTGGGCAAGACAGAAATATAGAAATGTACATGGCAAATATATTCTGTATATATTTATATCAAATACAACGCCTCAAATGTATTGATTTGTCAGTGTCATTGATCGTGAGAAATTTCCACCGTCATTTGTCACATTTTGATGGGTTGTTACTTGATGTAAGCTCCGTGAGTGGTAAGATCCAGTCTGGTATAGAGTTGAGCCCTAACCCCATGTTAAATGGAGGCTGTGTCAAGAGTTATCCAGTGTATGAGTACATCCGGCAAAATGTTAACTACCTTGCCTGGTATATAGGTCGTTGGTTCAATCCCGACCCTGACAAGGCCTGTATATCTGGAGTTTGCACGTTCTTGTGGTGCCACAGCGACGGGGCCGCTCTGCCGAGCCAGGGAGCCGCCCGGCTTCCCCCACCGCACTGCCCCCAATCACCCGCCCCACATAAGCACACACCCGCACGCATCCCCCCCCCCCCCCCCCCCATAGAGCTGGAAGGGAAGGTTACCTGATCGACCGGTTTTTATCCGAGAGACCCTTATCGGGATTAATTCTCACGGTTTCCGGCGATCAGGGAATTGGATGACCTCCCCCGTGCTACGTGGTACCGCGGCGCTGCTGCCGGCCTTAATATGGTGTGGTCGCGGCGTGGGGCATTCGGCCACCGCGGTTGAGGCGCATTTCCCCCCACACACACCCCCACGAGTCGACGGGGCAAGCAGGGGAGGCACGGGACAGCATGAATAGCGGGGTCACAGGGGCTGTTGCGCATAGTCATGGAGGGTTGGGATAATTGCGCTTGAGCGCGCAAGCCCCATTGGTAGGAAGGGTAAGGGAGTAATTAGGATTTACGCCTTGCACGCAGCACACTGATTAGCATATCAACAGCGCCTGGGGACTGCCGTGCGCGGGCTTGGGGTGCACGAGCCCATTGTTCAGCGCAGCATCCCCTTTGGGAGGTAGGGAGGATAAATAGAGGAGCGCAGAGGGGAAATCGCTCTCTTACTCCAGCGCCAGGCGACCAGACGCAGCTCGAGCCAGCGACCCGGACGTCCGTGCGACGCACCGAGGCACGCGGTTAACACAAGGATCAGCGGACCGCCGTGGACACTTAACAGTGAGTAAGAAGGGGAATTAGAATCATAGCCGATAAATAGGGAATAGGTACAGGTTTAGTGGAATAGGCCAGCCTCGTCGACTCACTGATTCAACATCAATTCGCAGGTGGCATATAATAAATCATTAATAGCGAAGCGTGGTCTCGCGTGATCTTGTCGTGCAGTGTGAGCGTGTGGGTGCGCTGTGTGCACAGTGGTTCGCCACGTGAGTGAGCGCTGCGCGGAGCTGAGCGCGCGGGTTGCGTGTGGGAACGCGTGTGGTACTGTGTGTGCGTAAGCTCGCGGCGTGCGTAATCGGCGTACCCCAGGTGCGCGATTGTAACGTGAGCGGCCAGCGCGGCGCAGAGAAGCGCAAGAGTGAGTGCCGTACAGAGCTGTGTGTGTGGGTGTGCGCGTACGTAATTAACCATGCCTGCTACGCGGACCCGCGGTGGAGTGGAACCCTCGGGCGACGGCTCCCGCACCATGGGTGAGGAACTTAGCAGCGGTTCGCTTAGCAGCGGGGGGGCGATTGATGATGCTAGCCCGGCCGTTAGCATTATCGAGGGAGGGATTTCGGGGGCTAGCGACCCCCACATTCTCCCCGTGGTCCAAAGGATTCTTCTCCAGATGTCCTCCGATTTTTCCCTCCACATTTAGAAACATTCGCTTAGAGTATTTGACTGCTGTACATTTCCACGTGATTAGCCAATTCGTTGTGCTATCATTTGTGGTCAGGTTGCTTCTGAAAAAGAGCTTTCAAGCTCAGTGGGCCTTACATGCTAAAATGAAAACAGTTTAGTTTAAAGAGTTTAGTTTATCCGGTACACAGATATGTCCTTGCAGCCAATATGAGACACGCTCACAAGAGGCTTGCACCTACAAACCAATACAATGCCTGGATTTATAGAGCATCTAAATGCAACAGCCTCTCAAGGCGCTGGAAGTAAAATAGCGTGATGCATTTCACGGGGGGAAATGGAGCATAATCGCGTTGTACATTGACATTGTATTCAGAGAAGTGGCAGTCGTTGTCGGCAGAGGAGAATAGGAAAGTTTTCAGCCTGGACTTGAACTGGTGCAGGGAGCCGGCAGCAGGAATGGTTGGAGGCAGCAGGGTAGACGTGGATTGATCTCTTTTGTGAAAGTATTGAGCAATAGTTGACAGGGGGCTTCATTGGGAAGCCTTCATTACAGGTGTGGAGAGTGCGTGGAGTGGAGTTCAGTTATTTGCGAGGTAGACAGGGGCAAGTCCTTGGAGAATCTTAAAGACATTGAGTGCATTATTGACATTGATCCTGAACAGATTTGGGAGTCAGCGGTGAGAATGGAGTGTTGGGCTGTAGTGGTCTCCATATTCAGGAATGGGTAAGGATTGTCTGGAGTTTGGAGGCGAGAAACGTTGGGGATGCCAAAGAGTGTAAGAGTAGCCGAGTTGACACGCGATAAACCCGGCCGCAGAAAACTCCCATGGGCAGGGGTCGGCAACCAAAATAACAAGAAGTAATTTTTTTCCAATTCAGTAAAAAAACGATTTCAAGAGCTACAGTGCATGTGAATACGAGAAGGTAGTCCTTAATCAATAACGTCGCAAAACAGTCCTTAAAGAGCCGCATGCGGCTCTGGAGCTGCTGGTTGCCGACCCCTGCCCATGCCAAAGTGTGTGTCGAATCAATGCCATCCACCAGCTGCTCAGCATCTGGTGCAGCAGGCGTTCCGCTAGTCTTCACAGTTGTCAGTCTTTCCTGATAAATGTTTATCTCAGCTGTGAAAGTTGGCAGATATTCCACAAAAGAAAGAAAGAAAGGTATTTGAACATGTTGATTTTCTTTGGCAGCTCAGTCTGCTGCAATGTGACCAGTACCTGATTACAGGTCTTTGGGCCAAAAAAGTGTCTGGCTAAAAACAGAACTTGTATGGTATTTTCCATCAAACATTGTGGGATTTTTCCCATAAAGCTTTGCGGTCTATTTACATGTCAAGTCAGCGTGTTACCTAATACAGGACATCTCTTGTGCCTCCACATGTAAAATTCGATTGCCTAATGGCTTTCCAAATAAATATTAGCACAGCTGGCTATGTATGGTGCAAAATAAGTTCAACATACACGCAAACATTATCCACCAGCATTTTCATATAACAAAGGTTTGGCTTTAAATAAAAAAAAATGAAACAAGGTGGCGGCAATATGGCTGTGGAGTTGGTTGAATATTTCGGTGAAGAGTACCTTGACTTTGAACTCCTGTGCCGACCCCACCGAGGCCTCTATTAGAGGCAGGAATCCCCCGGCTGCGGCCGCGTAGCTCAGGTAGTAGAGGCACGACACCTGTGAGCACTCGAGCCCAAAGTTGTTCTTGCATGCCACGTCCACTGCATCCTTAGCAGCTGCGTGGGGCGGCAGAAGCGGTTATTAGTAGTAGCAGTTCTATGTAACAATAATAGGGGTGGCAAGGTAGTCCAGCCAGCTTATAATGGCTTGAAATAATCAATGGTGTAATTGTGGCGAATGTGAATACTGTAAAAAGATAAGCAGACAATATTTCATTAAAATGTCTCTCCTCGTAAGAAAGGAATGTATTTCCCACATAGCCAATTGGCCAATGGGTTGTGTTGGCAATATATTTTTAGGTCTCCTTCATATATCTGTCACGTAAACAGAACGTGCCAATTCGTCACTAGTACAGCACACTGGTGTATTGGAGAGCCAAGCCACAACATTTACAATCTGAGTACAACGTTTCGCCAGTAATTACAACTAGCTTACAGATATATGAAGGAGACATACGGTCTCGTTATATATATTGTTTTAATGGCTTGGCTGTGTTAGAGTCACTGGGCCACGACTGAGGTTCTGAGTTGAATCCTGGAGCTTGCTGCCCTAGGAGTTAGCAATTGTTGCAGCAATGAGCCAGCACTGCTAAACTCCTGGGTGTGAACCCAGGCACCACAAACTGGCTCTCATGGCCTAAGCCCAGTTAGCCACAACTGCACAAAAAAGACAGGTATTTAAGTTAATGTTTTCACTCATTTTGATCTGGTTCAATTCTGAGGGGAAACGCTTACAGCAACTGTCATTCACCACTAAGTGGTGGTGATATTGTCTCCACAGAGATCGTACCAAACTAGGCTCACTTTGAAGCCACGCGAAGTGTCAGGGGCATTGCTGGCAAGTCATGGGACAGTTCCAGATGGTATGGAAAAAAACACCGAGATGAATGGCATGAGACACCACCTGTGCTCCCCACTACACAGGTAGACACTTCATACTCTCATACCTTGGGTCCAGAGGTTTTGCTGTTTGAATGTCTCCATGGTCATGCTGTCAAGCTGGGCTGCCAGGGGGCATGCTGCTGGGTTGGCTGCGGGCACTGTTTGGCACAGCCGGTCTATCTGCAGTTTCCAGGGTGGACATTGCCAAGGGCGCTTTTAATATTCTTCACATTTATAGATGAATATTATATTACTAGCATTTAGCCCGTCCAAGGACGGGTGAATTGCAGTAAATCTGAAACTTGCCAGCGAAAAGCAGACCGCGACGTGATACTCATCGCATCAATTCGTGTGCAATTTGTAAGGGCCGCGGTGACACAGACCTATGTCATTTTAAGGTTATAATCCCTTGTTCATCACGACGTCCTTTTTACTTTGATGTCTCAACAGCGTGACGGAGATCGCGTGACGTGAGGGTTCTGCCTTTGTAGTGAGGGTTGTAAGTTGACGCCGAGGAGGGGGGAGGAGGCGCCTCCGCCCCCCATGTGGAGTGACGTCAGCCACTAAGTATTATGAATGGGGGGGGGGGGTGTCCATTTGGAGGACGTCACCTGCTCATGAATATTAAGGAGGGGGGCTGGTCGATGTGGAGTGACGTCACGAGCGTTAAGGACAGACATCCCTGGGTGATTAGAGTAGGTATGTGGCCGAAGGAGGAAATACATCAGAGAGTATGCCCACTGGGAAGATGGAAATGTGAAATCATCTCGCGTACAGGTGTGATGGATTATTTGATACATCATAAGACTGTGAGAGGTGACGTTGGTCTTGGGGAGGCCTACATCCAGCAGTGGATAGATAATAGCTGCTGCTGATTAAGTTGTTTTAAGTCGTATCCTGGTGTGTGTTCAAGTCAATGGGAGGTTCATGGTAGTTTTCCAATGGGAATGTGACATTTTAGTCACTGGATCAGGGACACCATTGGAAATGAGCAACATCTCACTTGTCGATTGAGTGGGCAAACACGTTGATTTTGAGCATTATTTTGTGATCCTTTCGCTGATATGGATCTGTTATGTAGTGGCTAGCACACTGCATGAATCCGGCGACCCAGGTTCGATTCCCAGCCAGGGCTGTCATCAATGGCACTTAATCATCTGAATTGGAAATGGCCCCGCCGCCTTTGCCAACTCCCACTGAGTAGAGTGGTGAAGTAGGATCATTGACTGGCTTGGTATGTTTGTTGCCTTCTAATTTTACATTTACATTTATTGGCAGAAAGTGTAATGAAGAACCATCAAAGCTTGTTCAGAAGCACAACACTGACACTTTAATGACATGCGAGCGTAATGTTCCTCTGTTGCAAGGCTGTAAATAATTATACGTTCCTCATGTGCTGCAGAACCCCCCCCCCCCCCCCCCCTTACGAAGGATGCTTAATTTAATGGCAGCGTTGATTAAATCAAGCGCTGTGGTTAATTCGCAGAATTCCCCAAGCATCGTGTGGAGACCGTTGGGGAAATTTAACGCGCGTGGGGTGCGCTCAGCGGGGGCGTTACGAGGTTCTCATCACCAGGGGGTGCTCAACGCTCAAGAACCCGCGCTGGAAAACAGATGGCAAGCACCGATAGTGTCTTGACAGCTGCAGCCTCCACACAGCAAAGCCGCTGCTGTGCACTTGCCCTCCCGTGCACGTCACAGGCCCAGCCGTATTTTTAAACATCTGCCTCTCGTGAGATTAAACAAAGCTGTGGTCTGTTCGGTACGTCTTAGAGCCCCGTGAAGTCAGTGTGTCACCGCTCAACGGCGCGTAGAGCCGGTGATCATCTGCAACGACGGCCTTAAACTGTTGGGTTTACATTCCACGTTACCGTGGCGAGGGCATCACATGTGTGAAAGTCAAAGGTCAAAGCGTCTCTTTGCTTAGGTAGGTGGTCAAATGCATTCGCAGCCCTGAGATATGCCGCAATAATACAATTACTGGCCCCACCTCTTTAAACTCAAACAACTGATAGGTAGGTGTTGAGAAAGTGACTGAAATTCCACTTTTCTGTGGTAAGCGCCAGTGCATATATCACACCTCCCCAGGACGTGTAGATCATGGGTTTTAATTAACCATACTTCACCACGTTGGTTAGTGCTCGCCGGTGAAGAGGGCCGGGGAGGCCTGAACTGTTTCAGATATTACTCATCACTGGAGCTTGCAGTGGCCATTAGTCAAACTCAGGCTCACCAGGTTCACAGCACAATGCAACAGCCAGTGAGCAAACGCTTCACTCCTACACGCGAATGCCTCCTCGGCATAAATTAACACACGTAACTTTGCATGACATTTAAAAGATTCACTTCTTGGTGTCCAGATACATATCACGGTGCCTGTGTTTGACCTCGCCTAGACAACACATGACAGAGTCATGTCACGAACGTTATAGCTTCACAAAGAAGTGTGCGGGGACCGAGCCAGCGGGGTACCTTCCACATGAAGAGCTGCAGGTCCACGAGTGCCGGCAGGGACAGGCTGGGGATGCTGGAGGAGTAGGTGCCGATTTTGGCGTTGGCGCCGCCCAGCTGACACACCTTGGTACCGTGGGTGTATTGTGGGTACACGTCCAGGCCGAGCTCTTTGAGGAGACCCATCACATGCCGTTGGGTGCTGAGGACCCAGAGGCAGGTGCCAAACAAGTTCAACGTACGTACATACATTGTGTTAAGGGGCTGCGAGGGAAATATTAGGTCTAAATAGAAAAACATGCTTATTAAATAATGAATAAACACGTCTAGGCTTTGTGATAATACCGTATATCCAGAATGTGTCAGGCAAATCGAAGTTTGCATGAACTGCAAATAATTTAAATGTTCTTGCACAATTCAATGCATGGCATCGTGTAAGAATATATATTAATGTGAGTGATTACGGGTCTACTCGATAGAACCATTGTTGATTTCGCACAAAGTAGTAGTAATTTTAGCCAATAACAACCGAACCGGGTTCAGACTTTGCGACCAAGTTATTGCGAGTGGACACGGCATACTAACGACACACCCACCAACTCGTACGCGCACTCTTGACACGTGGAGCAAGTCTCAGGTTCTATTGCGACCTAACGTCTATTTAACACTTAACACTTAGGCTGTTTAACACGTAGGCGGTTTAACACGTAGGCGGTTTAACAAGTAGGCTGTTTAACAAGTAGGCTGTTTAACAAGTAGGCTGTTTAACAAGTAGGCTGTTTAACACGTAGGCTGTTTAACACGTAGGCTGTTTAACACGTAGGCTGTTTAACACGTAGGCTGTTTAACACGTAGGCTGTTTAACAAGTAGGCTGTTTAACACGTAGGCGGTTTAACAAGTAGGCTGTTTAACACTTAGGCTGTTTAACACGTAGGCTGTTTAACAAGTAGGCTGTTTAAGACGTAGGCTGTTTAAGACGTAGGCTGTTTAAGACGTAGGCTGTTTAACACGTAGGCTGTTTAACACGTAGGCGGTTTAACAAGTAGGCTGTTTAACAAGTAGGCTGTTTAACAAGTAGGCTGTTTAACAAGTAGGCTGTTTAACAAGTAGACTGTTTAACAAGTAGGCTGTTTAACAAGTAGGCTAACGTCTATTTGCATCCCGTGCCATATTTGCAACATGTGGGGAAGGTGGTGCAGACTTCACCTGCCGACCCACTGTCCGCCGAGGTCCCACGTGTCTTGCCCTGATGCAGACTTCAGCCGAGTTGCCATTGTGCGTCCTCCCACCCGCTCTGGTGTTCACATGTACACAAATAAAGACAAATATCCCCTGTATAGCCTTAACAAACGGTTGGGGCAAGTGCTTTTGGCGAGCACCTTTGAAGGCCGGCATAGCACACAAGGGGGTGGGTGACCAGCACCATCCCCGGCCGCATTTGTCTCCTGAGTGGCGATGTTTACAAACCGCTCAGTTGACCTCGGGGAGGCCCAGAATCGATTTCGATCATCGCTATCACTGGAGTTGGCCGTGAACGGCAATCAAACTCAGGTAACCAGATTCGCAGTAGAGCGCAATAAAACTGAGCCACTAGTGCTCCCCACTTCACCACCACCACCAGTCACATCCAGTATGTATGCACAGGCACGCGTATGCTGAGGCACATGGACTCAAACACACAGAGAAATGTAATGTTATTCCCCAGGGTGGATTCCAAATTTCTAGACCATTTTCTCACTCGCCCATCTATGGGAGTTGATGGCCCAAGAGGCACAGTAATTTTGAAAAACTGGGGGGCATGCCCCACTCATTGAAGGGTCCTATGTTCAAGGTGAGACATCGCATGGCTCATCAAAGCCATATATTTCTAGTGCACATACACACACAAGTTATTCCATCTTGCCAATTCAAATAATTGAATTGAGGAGCCACTACTGGGGATCCCTGAACCTGTGCTCAGCTGCAGCCGAGCCCTGCATCTCAAGTCAAGTGGGGTGGTGTAGATGGATGGGAGGGTTTGGACCAACCAGAGTTTGCAGGAAATGCCAAGATTGTAGAGTTGATGTTTGAGAATCTGCAACTGTAAAATGCATGTTTACTAGGGATGTGTTCCAGATTCATGGCTTAATCTGAAAAATCTGAACCCAGGTCTTACATTTTTTTTTGGGATAATCCGAATTTCCATTTTTACTCAGATTAATCCAAAAAAGTGATGTCACTGAAAGAAACGTTGTGTACATTGCACCAAAACTGCCATTGTATGACGTTACTTTGACATGTCACTTTTACTTAGATTTATTCAAATATAACATGTAAAATTCTTGTTTTACTAACGTAACTTTAAGTATTCTTTTTTACTCAATGATCAACATTTTCAATTATTAAATTAAGTAAACAAAGAAAGGCATTAAATTGTAATACATTTAAATACGGAAATATGACACAAATAAAAAAAATTGGACTGCAATAAAGGCCAATATTTGAAAAATCGATAAATCATAAACTCATTCAGATTCCCTTCTTCGGCATTCTGGAGCACACTTCGTTCCGATATTAGGAAGCCATTGGAGCTATTAACTTTGAAATCTAGATTGAAAACTCACCTATTTAGAACTGCTTTTTGTGTTTAAATTGTTGTCTTTACCCTGCACCTCCATTTTAAACAGTTGGCAATGTACGGTGCGAAAGAAGTTAAACATACATTCACACATTCCAAATGTGTACCTTTCCCCTCGAGCACGATCACGCCAAGTGCTGGGTCCGTCTGCAACAGGCGGTATGCGGCAGTCAAGCCAGAGATGCCAGCTCCGACCACCACCACATCGGTGCTAATTTCTGCCCCGTGTTCTGATTCTGCCTTCAAGTGAGCCATGGTATCACCTCTTCAGGCCTCTGCACTCCAGCACCTGCCACGTTCAGATTCATTCAGTTAACACGTTTCTGTATCAGCAAAAAATTTAAAGGTGTTTTAAATTGTGTATCGGGAGAGTGTTCGACTCGTAATTTGGAAGGTCGCAAGTTGAAGTCCTGGTTAGGGGTCAACTCAACGTAGTGCTGGACTCATAATTGGAAGGGGGCAAGTTAAAATCCCCGTCAGGGGTCAACTCAACCTATCATGATAACCTGGGTTCCTGGAAATGGTGAAGAGAGATATCTAAACCAGTCCTGGGCCACCTTTCGCCAACCCACACTGAATATGGTGGTGAAATGCAGCGAACCAGCCGTCATGACCGACACAGACTGTAGATGCTTTTTCCCAGCAGAAGAATAACAAAGGGCTGTCATAAATCCTATTATATAATTTGCTAGTGGGGAAACATTCAAATTTAAGCTTATTTTTCAAAATTTCAGTCTTTTCCAGTTGTACAATGCTTTGCCTATGGATTTATGCTCTGTTGTGCATTACATCATCGCTGGTGAAGTATATTTAATCAATATTAATAAGCCATAGGCAGCTTTCAATTGTAGGAATGCTTTTGAGAAAGCACACACACTGTCCCCTCAAGCGCTGCCTTTTCGTTCAAACTCAGGTAAAGATACCTCCGAATATGGGAAATCAAAGGGGACTGGAAACGTAAATATTTGTGTTTTTTTGCTGCTTTCGCTAATGTCTAACATAAATCACCATTCAGCCAGTCGATAGATTAATCAATACCTTTAATCGATCAGTGACATCACCATCCATCACTGCCGCACTGTCCTGGATGCAGCACGCTGTTACTGGCTGGCGGCCGGCGTACATACCAGGGGGTTCAGCCATCGAGTCTCCTGCTTGCATCAAATGTCTTCAACCTCTGGTCTCTTTGGTATATTACTAAAGTTCAGCAGGGGTGTGCTTATGGCTGTCCGATTAATCCAAGTGTACAATATGTCTGCCCCTGTGGGCAAATGTAGCCCGCTCAAAAATGCAGGGGAAAAACTGGAAAGATTGTTTTTCTTCTTCATGCTAATAGCTCAAAATTGGACATCTCTGCTTACACGCAGTTCTTTGCCCCTTTTATTCAGTGAGGAAAAGCTTCTGAGATGAACATCCTGTTTGCAAAGGAGAGCTAAGAGCAAATATACATTGGGAAATATAGTGGACTTGTATTGGGTATATTTTTTTTATTTCAATGAAAATTTAATGAGTTCTCTATTATCAGCACTCTGCTTTATATTTACTGAATTGAATTATTGAACGAAAGGGTTAGTAATGGTGCCATTAGTGTTAATAATTAAGTGGCCCCATCTTGAATACTTTTTAAATACACCTTATGTGCATACCACACTTGCATATAACCCAAAGTATACAGAGAAAGATTGGCTAAACTGTGCCATGAAAATGATTCACCTTTATTATCCTTGTGCCCTTGCTAAAGCCATAGCCATTTATTTCACTTCAGGATACTTTATACGGGAATGCATTACACGTCGCAGATTATGAATTTGGTAATGATGGCCTACCCTTCCTATACATAATAACACTTTGAGAACCATTAACATTTACAAGCAGTCAACAATGTGGCAGTGCATATCAGAAGGAGGTTGAGACCGAAGCAGTGAACCTTGGAAATGAGGCCGTGATATTACCCATAGGATCTGCGAGTCTCAAATGTTACACCCAACATAGGAGTCATAATATGGGGCAATGTGCACAATGTTTTGCTATGTGCTCTCCTTCTGTTATCTCGCCCATGCAGGCGCTGAGCAGGCTATCTTTAGAAGTCCTTGCTTGCTACAGAAATGGCCTTAATAAAACAGGCCCCTTGTATTTGCGCTTGTGCATGTCCCATCAGTAGTGCAACTGTTAGCATGCTGCGCTACGAACCCGATCTCCCGAGTTCGATTCCCGCTCATGATCAACTGCAGTGACGATAATCTGAACTGGTCCTTGACTTCCCCTAGGTCGACTCAGCATGAAATGGAGTACTTGGTGCGGTGTGTAAACATCACCATTGGGGAGACAAAGGCCGCTACGCGTGGTGCTGGCCACCCACCCCTTCGTGTGCCTACCAGCCTTCATAGGTGCTCGCTAACAGCGCTCACACCAACAGTCTGTTAGAGGCTATGAGGGGGATATTTGTCTTGTTGTGCTCTCATAGGTGGCTGGGCAGCCAAGAGATCGATGTGACTGCCATCGAGACAGTTTCACGGAGTGGACAAGTTTAATTTCTGGCTGTGTCTCCAGCTCATTCAGCAGTTCTGTACTGCTCATCCCTATTGGAACGCGATTCCTGCCAAAGGGTTCAGTGTCTCCATTGAATAACCGTTCATCTTCTTGGTTCTTTCGGTAAAGTCACGTAGAAGGGAAGTAATAAAATAATTAAAATAAAACATAATAAAATAATTCTCACGACGTTTCGGCCACAACGCAAGCAGCCGTCCTCAGGTGAAGAACATGTCTGTCGATAAGACAGAGTCTGAATGACACGTCCTAGGAATTATGCTAATTTCCTCTTCAGATGCAAATTATTTTGTCAAGGCGCTCTTCCTCCTCCCTCCCAGCTTAAATAGACGCTCCAAGCCTAGGACGTGTCATTCAGACTCTGTCTTATCGACAGACATGTTCTTCACCTGAGGACGGCTGCCTGCGTTGTGGCCGAAACGTCGTGAGAGTTATTTTATTATGTTTCATTTGTATCATTTTATTACTTCCCTTCTACGTGACTTTACCGAAATAACCAAGAAGATGAATCCCTGCAGTCACGAAAGCTTTAAATCGAAATTGAATAACCGTTGTTGACTTTCCATCAGTAAGAATTTTATATTGAACACTTATGGGCTGAATAGTTCTCCGACCAGAAATTGAACTTGTGATTTTTTGGTTGCAAGTGAAGTATATGGGCCATCTCCTGTCAAGGTGTTACGACGTGTAGAGCCTTATGAAGTGATTTAAAATGTTCCTGCATCATATGTACAACTAAATATGTTTCAATCGTTCAATTAAGAAAGTCTTCCATTTTTAAAGGATTGTTTTTATTCCAACCAGAAATATGCCATATCCACACGTTTCTTTCGTTTGGTTGTTCGTGTCTCTATGGCTAAAGGGACACTACCTTAGTTGGCTCTCGCTGGCTTTCACGTGGAGAATATTTTTTTTATTTATCCGTGTAAAGCTAATCTGATCCGGACTGTGCACCTGATCCAGAGCGCAAACGATTCCAAAGTCCTACTGAGGTCACGAGGCCGTTCCGTGCTCGGTGTGGGAATGAAGTGAAGTGAGAGACTCAAACGACAGAGCCACCCTTGGTGTGCACGTGGGAGTGCGCTGGCAACGCAAACAGCACAAGGCAGAAGACAGCTCTTGTGATGACAAAGCTGGAATGCATTACGTGAGCGCAATAACAATTACGCCACTGGTAACCAACCCGGTCCTGTTTGCTCCGCACATATTATCCAAGGGTTTAAACTTGAGGCGTAATGATTCGCCACCCTGGTGATTCTGTGAATTGTCGTGATTCAGGGTGGTGACTCGATCTTGATTCGCGGCCACGGATAACATTAGTGGCCAGAGTGGTTCTTGATCCCCCCTCCACCCCCCACATAACCTGCAGTCCCCACGTTGGTGGGGTATGGTCAAAAACACAACACCCATGACCGACACGGCACGGGGGAGTTCTTCATCCAGCAGAGGATTGACAAAGGGCCTGTACGTTCGCTCTACAGTATTGTGAATGTAGCGGCCACTCGTGGCTACCGTGAGCTTAAGCCTCGATATTAATCAAAGCATCGTTCAACTTCGAGAGGCCTTTAAACGGCCTCTATCAATGGGGACATGCATTCATCAGTATCGACTAAGTCGTGTACAAAGTGTCACTTGGTCCGCACGTGAACAAGAACTCGCGGCTTTCCCTCTTGCCCATCATCCTCCTCGCCCCTCCACTCCTCCTGCCCCTCCCCGACCCCTTCGTGATCCCGAGGTCGCCTCGACAGCTGTCACTCATCCCTCCATCGCTGTGACTCCGTCCCTGCCGTCTGCGAGAGTTGTGACGCCGCTTTGTAAGCTGTGTCAAGCGCCTTGCGTTGAAGGCGATCAATGAATACAAATTATATGTTCATTTGTATTGAGGACGGGTAAATTGTAGCAGGTCCTCAATATCCAATCATAATACATCGTCAATTTGTCAAGTCTATCAATGCCGTATAAACACAAGCAAAGTAGGCAAAGTAGAATCTTGTGTTACACTGGTAGAATATGCTGATGATTTGCACGGAAGCTTTGTTCGGTTTGTATTGTAACTAGTAAGTCTGTTTGCTCAATTGGAGCGGTTCCATCACATTATAAAGATATCCAAGGAGCAAATGAAAACTATAAATGTGTTGGGATATTCAACAGCGCGACGCAGACTTGCCGAGCCGCCCCTTCTGGACATCTGTGACAAAGATCGTCATCGCTCGTTGGATTCCTCCATGTCTAAGTAAATACTCTGAAAGCCACTGCCGTTGTAGAAACACGTTCAAACATAACCGATGAATCACGTTAATAATGCCAAACGCGTTAAGTTCACGATGCACCGTGTATTTGGTGCGCAACGGGTTCAATTTCGCATTGACCCAGCTACCTGTGAGAGTAGCAACATGCACACCTAGAGCACATTCCCCACGGCGAGTGTATCTATCATCCCAGCGCCTCTCGAACTCACCTTGGGCAGCTTTCTCTCTGACAAGGCACGGTGCTTGAAGCCAACCGCGGTGGCAAAGCGACGATCTGCAAGGATGCAATGGGCTCCACGTGGAGTGGCCAGTGGACACTGGGGGGGGGGGGGGGGGGGGGGGGGGGGGGGGGGGGGGGGCCCAGTGGACACTGGCCGCTTGTGCCCTGAGACCACGAGGAGGCAAAGTCCATCAATCGGCGTCCACACCACGAGCCAAACACAACACCCACAACGTGCGTGTCAGCATAGCCACTGGCCAGCATGACACGGGTTTCAACACTGCAGCTGTCAGTGCATTGCATGCGTCCTGCGTGCCTCGGCTATTGGTTCAACAATCGCAATCAGAGATATCCTGCGAATATCTGGAGACTTCGGGTTTTATTAAATCACAAATGGCTCGTGAATGCGGTGAAATGCACGTACATTGACAATGACCAATGACGACACACAATTACGTAGAACGTGGCTAAGCTTGTTTTTAAAAATCTTATTTTTTGTCTGCAATCACTTCCTTTACTGAGTAATGCTCTCAAACACCATTTTGGTGATATGGCGCAGTGCATGGGAAGTGCTTTCCAAATAATTGATGAGTATGTGATGTTATATACGTTGTCTGGGCATGATCGACACATGTCAGAAATACGAACCTGTAGATGCGAGGTTGGGTGGAGAGCGACCAATGGCACGAGTTTGTCTGGCACTGACTGCAGCAAAATGTGCTGCGTGTCGTGTTTAACAACCTGCAATCTGGAGGGAAGTTAAACCTCCAAGCCCCGCCTGTTTTCCTCTATAAACCCCGCCGCTTACTCATTAGCCCCGCCTCTCATTCACCAGGCCACACCCACTGCCGCTAAGGCCCCGCCCCTACATCTCTAGACCCTACCCACTACTCTTCTTCTGTTAAAGCCCCGCCCCTACATCTCTAGACCCTACCCACTCCTTCTCCTCTTCTTCAGGCTCCGCCTTTTCTGTTTAGGCGCCGCCCACTCACCCTGACACGGTTTGGGCTGGTGTGTGTATTGGTGGTGTTGGGTATTGGTGGTTGTGGGTATTGGTGGTTGTAGGGGCTGGTGGCGTGGGGTATTGGTGGTGTTGGGTGTTGGTGGGGTGGGTATTGGTGGTGTGGGTATTGATGGTGTGGGGTGTTGGTGGTGTGGGTATTGGTGGAGTGGGCTGCCAGGTGAAAATTGGCTTGTTAATGGGAGATCGCAGAGCCGCAACCAAGGGGTCGGCGCGCAAAGTGACTGCGCTCGTGTGAACCCTGTGAAAGCGCATGTTTGAAATGGGCGTAAAGCACAACTAACATCGGAAGGTGGTAGGATGGGAACATCACAGCCAATTATGACAAACTGGTTGATAACGTCCTTCCAATGATTGCTCAGTTTGTACCCATCTTCACGGTTGTAATTGTGTCTGTATATATGGATGGCTTCATGAAATAATCTTTGTTGATAGCCAGTGGGCTTGCAAAGCACCTTCGTCTTAGAGAAATCAATTTCGTGTGAGCCCACCGCATTAAAACAATGATCAGCCACGGCCGAGGTATTGGTCCTACCGAGTTTCAGATCTGCCTTATGTTCACGAACACGGTCCGAGACATGTCGCTTAGTTTCCCAAATGTAACTACTGCCGCAGACACAGCTTAGTTTGTAGATGCCGGGGTATTGCATGTCAGGGATCACATCCTTCACAGATGGGACCAGATCACGAATTTTATGTACTGTGTTAAATCGAACCTGGATCTTGTGTTTGCTTATGATTTTGGAATTATTTTTAGTGACCCCTGCTATGTATGGCAATGTGATGGTTTTGACTGGGTCCTCAGATGATTGGGTCCTCAGCTCTGAACAAATTCCTGGTGAGCCACATGGCCGACCAGCTCTGAACCAATTCCTGGTGAGCCATGTGGCCACATGGCCGACCAGCTCTGAACCAATTCCTCAACCACATCAATTCCATACACCCAGCCATCAAATTCACCATGGAGGTGGAAAAGGATGGCAACTTACCATTCTTGGATGTTTTAATCGAAAAGAGACCAGATGGCTCAGTTGGGACACTCTGTCTGTATGGCAAGGGTGATGGTTTTGATTGGGTCCTCAGATGGTTCTTTCCCAATGGTTGGGGTGATAGCTCTTTAACATGCACATTTTCACCTGGCAGCCCTTTTATTGGTGGAAAACCAACCACCGTCGGCTGATGACATTTGGGCTACGCCCATTTCAAACCCTTGTAAACAGTTTGCCTTGGAAGCTAACCCCGCTTTTCCTGAAGACGACCGCTTGTGTTGCGATTGAGACGTCGTAGTTCTTTGTTATTTTCTTTCAACCTAGCTACGTGACTTTACCGAAAGACCCAAGAATATTTGATTCTGTAAATTTCCGAAAGGTAATCTCTGTCACAAAGCAGACATTTTTAATGACGTATTTCCCGGGTGGCATGAACCACTCTCGAAATTCCATGTAATGAACACATACCAGTCAGCTGTGCGTCGAATGGGTGTGTTCATCCCACTGCTCGATGTCTCACCTATCACCCCATTTGGTTCATATGACTTGTTCATCGTGAAAGGTGCAGGATGTGATTTATTAGTGCAGCCTTTGCCGGGTGGGATGAGGTCATTGCATGCCCTGTCAGATGACAGTGACGTTCAACTTCTCTGTCCATTGCCATGTTTAAATGTATGATTTTTGGGATGTTTGCACGGACACTAGCTGTACGTATGTTTAACTTCTTTCACACCGCACTTAGCCAAGCGTGCTAATCAGAGGTGTTCGGTGGTCCGCTCATCAGAAAACTAAGTGTAATTTACAAGCGACCCACTTTGGCAAAATGCAAGCTACGATTTACATTTTAATGATACAATGACTGTTACGTGCATCATCTCCGCTAATGTACATTAACATTTGACTAGCAGAAACCCGTGGAACTTCCGCGAGGCTTTTATGATGAGCAGAGTGCTATTTATCAGTAAACTGTTATAATTTCACACGCACACAAAGACCCCCCGTATAGCCTTAACAGACTGTTGGGGAAAGTGCTGTTAGTGAGCAGCACATCTGAAGGCCGGAACGGCACACAAGGGGGTGAGTGGCCAGCACCACGCCCAGCCGCCTTTGTCTCCCCAGTGGCTTTGTTTACACACTGCACCAGGTGCGCATTTGAGGCGAAGTCGACTTAGGTCCTCGGGGATAATCGTCAACTGTTCATGCACACTCACTTTGACACAAAGATCCCCCATGTAGCCTTAACAGACTGTTGGGGCAAGGGGCCGTCCATAAATGACGTCACGCACCTATGGGGGGAGGGGGGTCAGACATTTGTCAGAGTGCAGCGCCAAATTAAATACGCACTACAATGACAATAGTTTAAAGTGATTTGAAGCAAGTTTTATTTTTAAAATGGAAATATGGTTTGGCGGGTGGGGGGGCAGAGCTTTGTGACGTCATATTCGAGGGGGGTCTGACTCTTTGTGACGCCGTGTGACCAGGGGGGGAGGGGGGGTCAAAATCGGCCAAAATCGCGTGACGTAATTTATGGACGGCCCCCTAAGTGATATTAGCGAGTAGCACCTAATGAAGGCCGGCACGGCACATAAGAGGGTGGGTGGCCAGCAGCACGCCTCACCGCCTTTGTCTCCCTCGTGGCGAGGTTTATACACACCAGGTACTTTTTTAGGCCGAGTCGACCTCGGGGAGGCGACCTCGGTTTAGATAATTGTCGCTGGGTTTGGGCGAGGGGGAATCGAACTCGGGTCACCAGGTTAGTAACTAACTGCTACATTACCGCTCCTGACACAGACAAAACACATAACAGTCGCCATTCGCCACTAAGTGGCGGTGACATCACCATGGCGCTTGTGCCAGGCTATGTGCACGTTAAGGCCACGTGGAGTGTCGAACGCCCACGGGAAAGACCAAGGTGCCATGGGTCGACTGACTGAATGATGCACCACCTTAGCCACCCGGCGCTCCGCTCATTGTTGTGAGCGTCGCTCCTCTGCCCTCGTTGTTGGAGGGCGACTTCCTCCAACTGCCGAGTAGCATCCTTCACGAGCCTCCTCCACAAGGGCCGACCTTGACGCCGCTGGTACCAGTCATCGGAAAGTCCACTCAGCTCCACATCCTTTTGTACCACATCACTCCATCTCTTCTCTAGCCCGTGCCACGCCCGTTTAGCCCCCTCTATCTGGCCGAACAAAAGCTGTTGAGGCATGCGGTGGCTAGGCACGCAGGCGACATGACCCAGCCAACGCAGCCTTGCCTGCCGGAGCTCACCGATGGGACTTTGCCCAGATCTTTCAAGGATTTGTGAGCTCCTCACAAAATTCAGCCTTTTTAAACACAGGATAGATCGTAGGCAGGCCAGTCTAAATGTTTCTAACCAGCAAATGTTTAATTAGGGGGGTCATGACCGTGGCTGAGAAGACCTGAAACTCCGTGTGAAGCGACAGACCAGGTAGCTTCCACATAGCATTGCGCAGCCAATGAAAATATGCCGCTCAACTGATTCGGAGTGAGGTCTGCCGGTCATGAGCACACTGCCCAGGCATGGGAAACTCGCTCTCCACAACTGCCCCATCACCAATTGAGAGTTGTTGCGGGTGGAGTGTCTGATGGCACAAAATACACAGGCTGGTGGTTTGTTTTGGTGGGGCTGATGTTTAAGCGCACCTCTTCATGGCACGCTACAGGTTCAGCAGTAGCACCTCCAACTCTTGAGTGAGCAGCAATCACCAGATCATCGGTATAGATAACGTGGTTGACCAACAGGGAGCCATACCTTGACCCCACTCGGGCATCGGATCAGCCTCCCATTGTATCTGTATCAGATTTAAATTCCTCCGGTAGTCATCGAAAGCTTCACGTACGTGGTCGAAATGGATGTTAAATAATGTGGGATCCAGAGGGCATCCCTGTCGCAACCCAAGGTGAACAGGCTCAAAATAAAGCCGTCTCTGGTGTGGACCAATCAGTTTCAAAGTCAATTCATATGTTATCAGAGCATTTCTTTTGTTTGCATGTTCACCACAAGTACTTGTGCAGACAGGATTCATTGAATAAGGATTGTTTGGTGTTTTTTTTTTATATTATCTTCGTGTATTATTAAATAAGATAGATAATTGGTTACTGTCGGAATATGCATAATTATATAACATTTTAACTAAAAACATCTATGAGTGCATCTAAAGATGTGCAAATATGGGAGGGGCTTCTTTTTTGGGTGGTGTATTCAGGGTTAATATTACAATGAAGCAGCAACATGGTAAACGAACGAATGAGGACACGTTAAGTTAGTCGTACGCGGAGGTCTTCACTCTGGACTTTAATGTTGGGAAGCATTGTTTACACCGCAACTTAACACGAGGAATTCTGTGTATATAAAAAACAAATACAGTTATTCTTCCGTCTTGATTTGAAGCTTTCGTGACTGCAGGAATCCATACTATTGGGTTCTTTCGGTAAAGTCACGCAGGTAGAAAAATCATAGATCACGACGTTTCGATCGCAACACGACGCAATCATAATCGGTGTGTTGCAATCGAAAGGTCGTGATCTATTATTTTTATACCTACGTGACTTTACCGAAAGAACCAAAGAGCACAGTTATTCTTCCACGTGGGGCAACATTTTATCAAACCACTCAAAACCTCGTGAAATATTGCGATTACGAGGCATTTTAAAATATCAACCATGTGCTGTAGCAGATGGAAGGTGGATTTTATTCCAGGATGACACACGATGGCATTTTCCCCCATGGAGGCAGTGTAATCAGGATTCCAACAGCAGTTTCCAGTTATTATGTTGTCTGTTGGGGCCGGGGGGGGGGGGGATAACCTTGACAATCTTGTGGAAAGAGTTGGAATGAGCTTCGTTATGTTGAACTTCTTTTGTACCATACGTAGCCAACCGTGGCAATCGGAGATGTGATTATGTAATCAAAACTGGCTACTTAAAGAGAAGGAATGAGGAAACCACACAATGTCAATCTTGGCAGCATGCTGGGTGAGTATAGTCTCTCTGTACGACATGTGCCGTCTGTTCCGTGAGCCATGCGGAGCTATCGGCATCCATCGACAGCTGTAACGTGACCTCCTGAAAGACATTGCTCCTGGATACCTGTGTGGAAGTGAGGCCAGTATATCATCATAATCATCACCACCATCATTACCAGTTATATTTGTAGGATGTTTTATCATGCAGTCACAAAATGTAACATACTGTAGCAGATGCTTAGCTCAGTTGAGAGGCTATGCATTCAAACACTGTGCAATGGTCTGTTTAGTTCATTAACTATTGGAGGTTCATACAATGATACATATAATCACTCTCTGGGGATATTGTACGAGACAAGTCTTAAGTGTCTCCCTACTCAACCAACAAAAGTCGTATTTCATAAAGACCCTCCACGGACATATCCCTGCCTACCTCTCTCCCCTCTCATTTCACTGTATCCTCCTCAAAACATTCTACTGCAGCAATTGAGGCACTCTATAGCAACCCTTTGCTCAGTGGAAGATCACTCTTTCTTCCTTGCAGGCCTTGTAGTCTAGAATGCTGTCTTCTCTGCCATCCATGCATAAGTAAAACACAGTAGGGCAGTGCTTATCTTCATTCGTGTCTTAAATAGTGGTGCCTGTCATGGGAATGTGGAATTTCCCACCACTGGCTCAGGGTTGCAATTCAAAATACTCCAATGGTCATTTGAGCAAAGAGCCACCAAGTTGAATCACAAACCTGGTTGACGAGTTGTACTTACAAGTGTGTTTTTCCACTTCAAGTCAAGTAGCATTGAATCACAAACCACTATCTTCGAACAAATCACTTGAATTCAACAATTTCTCCTGTTTATCTTTGTCAAAGTAGAGTGTCTGATGTAAACCAATTCACACCTTACCTCCTTGAAATTCATCTTTTTAAACATGGATATGCTGACCACATTGTCCATTCCTATTTTGGCTTGGCAGGTTTTTATCCCCAAATTCTGCAAACCTGATATTAAATACAAAAATGACACATTAGAAAAAAAAATCTAGAATGGAATTTAAATTAATCTTGGTGTGACACTTTTAAGCAAGAAAACTCATGAAGCTACTTTTAATTAGACGTTATTGTTGTTAGGTTTTATGGCGTTCCACATTTTAATTACACATTGTTAGTGATCTTAAAAAGAGTATCAATCACATTGTTCATAAAGCGAAGCTACTAGAAATGTGTGGAAGCACAAAATGCATATAATATGTCTATATTCATATATACAATTGGCAACATTTGGTAGCACCTTGTAATTCTGGTTAATAGTCGTAGGGTCACATTTAAGCTAACTCTTCCAATGAATTAATGAATCACAATTTTAGACAAAGTTAAAAAAGCAAGCTTTTACATTTACATCACGCGGGTTTCCACTGCTTGCTAAGCCAGCATATAACTACCCAAACTTCCTAGGTAATTGTTATGATAAATTTTAATTGCACGTCAAGGATAGGGCAAAGGCTCATTATCAAGGTATTTTATGAGCGGTTGTTAAATGGCATTAAATATTAATGCCTATCTTTGTTTTTTTCTAACTTAATGAGATTCTTGAAATGTAATAGTATAACATTTAATAATCCAATATAATATACTTGCCATATTGCATCATAATAAGTGTTGCCTCCCTTCCCAGGCCTTTTCCTCTGCAAGTTGGCTCTGTAAATTATAGGCAAGCATGGACAGTCAATTAGCATCCACAGATTTCCTCTAAGGGGTAAACTTAGCCCATCATCCCTCTATGGTGGATACATGTTGTGACACTTTGTGGGAAGTCAAGTGGTTTCCCTATAAACTAGTCTCTGCCACAGGAATGTGGAATTTCCACCATCATGATGGCAATAAAAAATAAAAAACGTGGATTTATAAACGAGCTTGGCACTTCATATTAGGCTATGTACTATTCAGACACACCGAGTGTCTTTCTGCTAAAACCAACAAGAGGGTAGTGAAAATATACCTTGGCAGCTCTGAGCCAGTAGTGGCAATTCCACATTCCCATGGAAAGGGCAAGTCTGTCCATGGCATGTCCACTATTGACTTCCCCCCAAAAATAGTACATGTTTTACTGACCTTTGAGAGATTGTAGGATGGATTCCCAACAAATATTTTAACTCACGACCTTCCAATTGTAAGTCTGACCACATTGCCACTTGCTAACATTGATAGAGAGTGATAACTCAACTTGCTTGTGGCCCCTGCATCACTAACCCATATCGATCAATAAATTTAAAGTATGGCCAAAAATCCCCCACAATGGGCAAAGTGTGGGGATGGGGTTAATTCAGCAGTGGATTGACAAAGAGCTGTACATTATTATTTACTAACATGTAGGACAGATTTAATCACTGTAGGTGAGATACAAATGGAAACAATTTCCAAGAAATGATAATTGACAGCATTGAAAGAACATCCACAAACTGGTTCATATCCAAAGCATAATGTGTTGGTAAAACAACCAATGGCAAATGCTTTTGTACATTTATGAAATGCTAAAACGTACTTGCGTGGCATACATGGTGGGTGTGCATTAAGTAAATTGCAAAAACAATCTGGCTTCCAGTGGAATGTTTTTATGTCACGAGTGGTTAAAAGCATTCGCCGACTGTGGCACAGAAATGCACTTAGCATGAAGCATTGCACCGTCTGCCTTCAAGTCAGCCTTGGAAGGCGAGATAACATATTTATTCTCCATTATGCAGCAAGGATTACATAAAAAGTGAATTTAAATCTGGTGCAATGCTTTTTGTGGATTAGGTAGGCATTTTTTGGAAAATAAAACAGGCTGCCTTATAAATTAGATGCAGAACTGTCAGCACTGGATCAGGAGGTCCTGGACCACAGGGTTGGCAGTCAATTCCAGTGCTTTTTAATCCGTGTCTGATTTATGTGGCAGACTGGTGTCAGGCCATTTTTACGGTGACACTGGATATGAAAGTCAAATGACAGTGTCGTGTATCACGTTGAGAGATTTGTAATAGAATGGAAGAAACGCCACTTAATTTAATAATGCATAAAGGGGAGGATTTGTGAGGTTGTCTCAAAAAATGCCTCATAAGCGGATCGCAAAGCATTGCAAGGGGGTTGAGAACTGAGTGAACAGTACACGTCTGTAAAAACTAGGCTTGTGCAGGTCAAAGAATACTGTGTCCTAAAATTAACATTCGACAGGATTGGACAGGACTGGACTTGAGCAGATCCTTGAAATGTGTATAATATTAACAAAAGCAGATATGTATGATATCTGTGTGCCAAACATTTCTCCCATTTGGGTTGAAATCTTATCACACGTTGCTTCAATCCTCCTTGTCTGCGTAAAATGTAATGACAAGCTACCGAGACACAGTAACCCTTTTTCATGGAGACTTGGGAAACTGACAGTTAAGCATTGACTGTTAAAATATTACTTATCACTGAATGGGAGAACTGTAGAGGGAAAATATAACGCAAGATAAAGCAATTAAAGTTCTTATTGACAAAAGTAACCGTGGCATTCTTCATAAACAGTCAAATTTGAGCTTGGGGAGAAAATTCCCCATTCCCATAACAGGGCCAGTCTTTATATAGGCTGACCACTGTTGCCTTGCAACAAAATGGTTCTCATTTTATCAACCTTCTAGAGATTATGGATGTTGAACTTCTTTCGCACCATACGTAGCCAACCGTCCTAACTGGAGGTATGGGGGATGGACAACAAATTAAACACGTGATGGGCCGGGTTGACCCAGACCAGGCGCTGAACTTATGATAAATGGCCATGCATCAGCTAAAGACATTTTGGCAAAATGCTGCAAGGGCAGAGTTGTTGGCCTGGGATGATCTAGTGTGGGTCCCAGTCGGAGAACACACCGGCAATCATGATCTCTACTTCGGCCAACGAGTGGTCACCGGGGTCGGTCAGGAAGAGGTTAACATCACCGGCCATGCAGGTCTCCTCCGAGCATGGCTCGCGATCCCAAGCCGCCCGCTCCAGTACAATGAACGTGCACTCTGCCAACACAAACACGCCGTCAATCGTAAGGGTCCCTCCGGGAGGGTGGCACACAATGGAATGTGGCAACGGGAGAGAGGAGGGCAGTTTTCAAGGCCGTACCAGGTACCATTTCGAATCTGCGGTTATTTAATTTTAGGCGTCGGGTCAATGACTCTTTAGAGTGTCCCGAGCCTGCTGGTGAATCGTTGCTTGCAATAAAATAAATAAGTCCTTAACTTCGACCAATAAAACCACAAACTTCTTTAGTTCCTTGCAGAGTTTATTATTTTTTGGTGCAATTATTTTGCTGCCTTGTGGCACAGTTATCTGCAGGCAATGTTACTGAAACTGTTACATTTCGATTTAAAGCTTTCGTGACTGCAGGGATTCATCTTCTTGGTTCTTTCGGTAAAGTCACGTGACTTTACCGAAAGAACCAAGAAGATGAAACTGTTACAATTGCCATCATAAGTACCAGAATATCCCTGGCTCCAATTGACTCCGTGGTGTTTGGTAGTCTTGGTATTATGGACAATATCAAGCAATAGTTCCTTGAGGCTTTTACGAGTTATTGAAGCCCGAGCATTGGTCTTTCTTTCCCAAGTTAAGCACGCATTGAGCTGGCAATGCATTAGCTTCAGTCTGCAAAGAAGGACCAATTGAAAGACTCACCGAGTCTCAAGAATAATTGTCAGTAGGGTTTCACTTGGCCTCTTTGGCGATTTCCTTGACAGTTTAACACGTAGGCTTCATTGACAGTTGACAGCAGAGGTCTCACTCCGATTGAGTCGAGTGGCATTATCTTTTCATGGGTTGCATAACGCTGCGTGGAAGCTACCTGCCTGGTCTGTCGCTCCGCACGAAGCTTCAGGTCTTCTCGGCTACAGCCATTCCCTCCCTTCTCTCCGCTTGCGAAACGGGGACTCCCCCAAATAGAACATCTTCGCCGGTTAGAAACATTTAAGCTGGCCTGCCTACGATCCATCCTGGGTTTAACAAGGCTGGATTGTGCGAGCTCACAAATCCTTGAAAGATCTGGACAAAGTCCCATCGGTGAGCTCCTGGGGCAGGCAAGGCTGCGTTGGCTGGGTCATTTAGCTCGCATGCCCAGCCACCGCATGCCGAAACAGCTTTTGTTCGGCCGGATCGAGGGGGCTAAACGGGCACGGCACGGGCTAGAGAGGAGATGAGTCATGTGGTACAGGATGTAGAGCTGAGTGGACTTGCCCGATGACTGGTACCAGCGGTGTCAAGATCGGCCTCTGTGGAGAAGGCTTGTGAAGGACGTTACTGGGCAGTTGGAGGCAGTCGCCCTCCAACAACAACGGAGGGCGGAGGAGCGATGCTCACAACAATGAGCGGAGCGCAAGATGGCGAAAGCACAGCAAGTTGGCACAGTAGGGGGCACAGGTGGTGCTTCAGCCAGTCATCTCAGTCAGTCGACCCGTGGCACCTGGGTCTGCCCCGTGACCTCCTGCCAGCGGGCGTTCAACACTTCACGTGGCCTCAACGTGCACATAGCCTGGCACAAGAGTCGTGGTGTCGTCACCGCCACTTAGTGGCGAATGGTGGTTGTTGTTGTTGGTGTGCATGCATGTGTGCGTGTACGGGGGAATGCTACAATTACATGTATAGCAGATGCGAAGAGACGCATGACGACACTACACTTGTATGTCTGAGTTGGGGTGTGGTAGTATGGCGGTTAGCACTCTGCCATGACCTTGGCCACCTGAGTTCAATTCCTGCTCACGATCAACACCAGTGATGATTATCTGAACTGTTCTTGGGCCTCCCCTAGGTCGACTCAGCCTCAAATGAGTGCCTAGTGTGGTGTGTAAGCATCGCTATTGGGGAGACAAAGCGTTCATAGGTACTCGCTAAAAGCACTTGACCCAACAAATCTATTAGAGGCGATACGGGTGATCTTTGTCTTTGTGTGTGCAGGCATGTGAATGATCTCATGTCCTTGTCCACATGTAAGTGCATATATTAGTGCGTGTGCGTGCAGGTACGTGTGCTCATGTGCGCGCGTGTATGGCTGTGAGTAAATGCGTTCGCACTGTCTGGGTCCTCCCTCCAGCTGCGCTGCATGGCAAACTCCTGCTCCAGGCTCAGCGGCTCTGAGGCGGTGAGTTTCTGTAGCTCAGCGCTCTGCATCCACGTGTGGTAGCTGCACACACACACAGGGCGCACATGTGAACACACAGACACGCTTGCTCCTTTACCCTCCTGTTGTAACAATTCACACTGCACAGCCGATGAGCGAGTACATTATGAAATGTGTTAACACTACAAGTGGAAATTTGATTGCCACCTTTGCTCCACCATAACCCTGATTGACTAACGGTTCCTTCAACGTTTACATATTCAACCACCATCAGAATAATGATTAAGATTGACAAGAGGGCGGCAGATGGCGCAGCGGTAGCACTTGTGTCTCGCAGCAAAAAAGGGCCTGGGTTCGATTCCGGACTTGGGCACCTTTCTGTGGACTTATGTTTTCTCACTATTCTCCATTGGTTCCCTCCAAGTTCCTGCCATAACTTAAAAACACTGCATCGGTCAAATACAACACAATGCTAAAATATGCTAATTGGTATCACAACATAGCAACATTGCCAAGCGAAAATTTGGCAGTCCCCTTCTGAATAAGTCTTGAGACTCGGTGAGGATTTCCTGAGTAAACAAGCATAAGTATTATACCATGGCAATGGTATTTGTGACAAAAAATAAACAACACATGAACAAGGGCACATGTAATAAATTAGGGCAAACACATAGCTATGCACAACGCAATGAAATGAATACGTTTCAATATTGCAAGTTATTTCACTTGCAATATTGATCTGAAAGCTAATGCTAAACTGGAACACAAAGGTGACACAATTACAAACAATGCATTCAAATTAAATGGAGCTATTATGAATAAAAAGCACGACGCAATTCGGGTACAATAGAAAGTGTTCAAACTATCTCACAAACCACAGCTAAAGCTATTACTTAAATTATGGATAATGGCTCAATTAGGCAATCAAGTCAAATCAAGGCTCACACGAGGCCCAATCGCAGCAGCACTCCGGTGTAAAAAAGGGGGCGACATCGCGTCCTGTCAACACGCGCCCCATCAACACGTGCCCTGTCACGTGCCCCGTCAACACGCGCCCCCTCAACACGTGCTCCGTCACGTGCCCCGTCAACACGCGCCCCATCAACACGTGCCCTGTCACGTGCCCCGTCAACACACGCCCCGTCAACACGTGCCCTGTCACGTGCCCCGTCAACACGCGCCCCGTCAACACGCGCCCCCTCAACACGTGCTCCGTCACGTGCCCCGTCAACACGCGCCCCATCAACACGTGCCCTGTCACGTGCCCCGTCAACACGCGCCCCGTCAACACGTGCCCTGTCACGCGCCCCGTCAACACGTGCCCCGTCAACACGCGCCCCGTCAACACGTGCCCTGTCACGTGCCCCGTCAACACGTGCCCTGTCACGTGCCCCGTCAACACGCGCCCCGTCAACACGTGCCCCAATGGTCTTTTTATTGATTGCGCCCTCGAAAATTGCCTGTCCGGTACCATCTCGGGTGGGATATGCTAACAATGATTTTCTTGAAGCATTTCATCTTCAGATTCCAATTATATTATCAATGACACTAAAGACATCGTAGTCGCTTTTCTATGAGAAACAATGTTCTAGTAACAGTCAAAGCTGTCGGTCGAGGGCATGTGGGGCCCCCCGCCGGCCCCTTCAAACGAAACGGGAAGTATTACATCCGACACCGTGACGTGGAGGCGCGGTGCCCCCCAAAGCGCGGGGCCCGGGGCAGTCGCCCAGATTCGCCGCACCCGAGGGACGGATCTGACCAATGTTTTGGAAAAAAAAAATCTTGGGAATTAAATAAATAGGATTATATAAATATGATAAAACAGTAAATACTTTCAAGCTCATGGTCGACTGCCCACAAAATACGTCGGTAGGCAGACTGACATTGGTACCATATACAGATTTCAAAAATTGTCGATTTATATGGATGGTTGTGAATTATTTGAGAACCCACTCATTTCAGATGGTTACCACAATTCACTGAATCACGTACATTGGAACCGCTAAAGATCTGTTCCCTCAGGTGTTATGGACAAATCAAATGTGGTCTGGGCTCACGAACGAATGGTGGTGGGTGACTATCCATGACGCATAACGGTACAGCACTCGTGGCATTCACCACCGCGCCGTGTGCTGCCTGCCAACCCCGCTCGACTCGCGGGCTCCAGGCCAAGGCAACGGCGTCGTACCGCGGCACGTGCTCCCTCTCGTAGGGGACCAGCACCACGTGGCGGCCCTCGAGCAGCGTGTTGGCGTTCACTCGCATCTCGTCTCGTCGCCTTCACTCGCTTAGAGTTGGCAGCGGCGGTGGCGGCGGGGAAACCCGCCCGGCAAGGCCGCCCGGCAAGGCCGCCCGCTCCCCGCAGGTCAGCCGCGAGCGGCGCGCCACTCCAGGCCGCCTGGGGAGGAGAAGCGCTGCGTGACGCGTTTCCCCCCGGACGTGAACATTCGTAGTGCCCGGAACGAAAATCTGACTCCGCGGAACCTAAAATCGCTAATGCCCATTCACACGATCGTCCCGTCCCACTTGTCTGGGTTTCGCCCCCTTCTGTTTCAACAGACAGCTCCGCACACCCACATTAGCCCCGCCTACTTAACCATATAGCTCCGCCCACCCACATTAGCCCCGCCTACTTAACCATATAGCTCCGCCTACCCACATTAGCCCCGCCTACTTAACCATATAGCTCCGCCCACAGCGATTAACCCCGTCCACCCACATTAGCCCCGCCTACTTAACCATATAGCTCCGCCCACAGTGTTTAGCCCCGCCCACCCAGGTTAGCCCCGCCTACTTAACCATATAGCTCCGCCCACCCACATTAGCCCCGCCTACTTAACCATATAGCTCCGCCCACCCACATTAGCCCCGCCTACTTAACCATATAGCTCCGCCCACAGTGTTTAGCCCCGCCCACCCAGGTTAGCCCCGCCTACTTAACCATATAGCTCCGCCCACCCACATTAGCCCCGCCTACTTAACCATATAGCTCCGCCCACCCACATTAGCCCCGCCTACTTAACCATATAGCTCCGCCCACAGCGATTAACCCCGTCCACCCACATTAGCCCCGCCTACTTAACCATATAGCTCCGCCCACAGTGTTTAGCCCCGCCCACCCAGGTTAGCCCCGCCTACTTAACCATATAGCTCCGCCCACAGCGATTAGCTCCGCCCACCCATGGTAGCCCAGTCCAACGGGCCCCGCCCCTTCACCATTGGGTTCCGCCCCCAACCGCGTTAAAGCCCCGCCCCTAAAATAGCGGCTCGGGCTCACGTGACTGACTGCGCGGCCTCGTCCGCCCGGCAGCCCGGTCACGTGATGAAGTCGTCGCCCCCACCCCGCGTTGTAATTCACGTGACCGCCGGAGCACCCGCCACGTGACGATACCGGGAAGCGGGCGGCGTTCAAAGCGGGAGGCTGCGTGAGGGTTACCCGGTTACCTCAGGCAGCGGGTTACCAGGGCAACCGGTTACCGGGGCGACCAGTTACCAGGGCAACCGGCTACCGTGGCGACGCGTTTCCACGGCGACCAGCCAGCGTGATATTCGGTGAGGAGTGTGCGTGTGGTACACACCGAGCACTGGTGTACATGCATTGTGAACCAGTGGTGGACATTCCACGTTCCTGTGTACGAGCCAGATTGTCGAACGACCACTGCTGACCTTCCACAAGTTGTACTGTGTTTTACCGGCCACCGAGGCGTGAGGGATGATGGGTTTGGTTTACTAACCGTGAATCGTTTTACATGGGTTCTCCCGCGCTTTGTTAATGAAGACGTAGGGTACATGTTGATACTGGTTGATCTCACCCCTGCCATGGGAATGTGGAATTACCACTGCTGGCTCGCGGCCGCCGAGAGAGATGAGCGCTTCCGGTGGCAGTTTCGTGGCCCATGAAAAAAGGTGGAGATCCAACACGTGTCGTGAGCCATCTCAGAGTTTGGTTTCATGGTGGCCCCCACACAATTAAAACGGTAATTTATTAACATTTGTGGTGCGGGTAACGGCCTCCCGTGGCTCGGCATGTGTCACGTGAACCTATTCCATGCAACACTCAATTCCATGCATGTTATTATAACTTCATAATCGTTAACCGATGAAATACAACGAATTAATTGTACAGTCAAGTATTGTGGTTACGCACCTCTGTTGAAATGTATCTCATTCTACAAGAGGAGCATCGGTAAAGCTCCAGGATTCTGGTAATACAGCACAACATGCCAATGGGATGTGTTTTTTAAATACAGGTACCACGCACGGCCATTTGTGAGTCCACTGCGGGATTGAGGGTCGCCATGCCATGGCTGTGAATGAGGTTTATTAACCCACGCTGTCCCCGTATAGGTTGGTGAAAGAGGGGAGCATAGGAGTAGGAGCATCGATGCTGGGGAAGGACAACCAACTGGACTGATTTTTGCGCTTAGTTTGGCGTCCTTCCCCCGCACCTCCGATTTGCATGGTTGGGTGCAAAATAAGTTAAACATACATACATACATGTGTACTACACATGTATAACAATACATTTTGTATATGCTGGATACATTTGTTCATTTGCCTTGGTTGGCAACAAAAAACATAACTCATGAACACGTACTCTTCATACAAGGCTGATGATACAAGGAAATGAACCTCGTCATCAGGAGAGCGTTTACTCTGCTGAGTTGAAGCTCTTGCCATTAAAGGCCTGATTTTTTTTATGTGTATGTCAATGCATCTATGTACTGTACTATATGTGTGATCCTCAGATGGGATGGACGGTTCCCACTGATGTGTCTCCTTACGGCACCGAGGAATACAATATGAGAATGTGAGGAACAATAAGGCATGAGGTTTCAAGACCTGAGAAAGGTTTGCAGGTGAAGGTGGTTGAGGGCCGGGTCATGTAGCCCGCATGCCCAAGCAGCTTCTGTTTAGCCGCATAGAGGGGGCTAAACGGGCACGACACGGGCTGGAGAAGAGATGGACTGATTCGGTACGGGAGGATGTAGAGTAGAGTGGACTTGCCGATGAATGGTACCAGCGGTGTCAAGATCAGCCTCTATGGAGGAGGCTCGTGAAGGACGCTACAGGGCAGTTGGAGGCAGTCACCCTCCAGCAACAACGGAGGGCAGTGGAGCGACGCTCACAACAACGAGCAGAGCGCCTTGCGGCTAAAATGCAGCAAGTTGGCACAGTAGGGGGTAGAGCTGATGCATCTACCGGTCATGTCAGTCAACCAAACCATGGCACCTGGGGCTGTCCTGAGACATCCTGTCAGCGAGCCTTTGACACTTCAGGTGGCATCAAAGTGCACCTGGCCTGGCACAGGCGCCATGGTGACGTAACTTGGTGGCAAATGGCGGGTATTGGTATTGGGCTGGTGCAGCAGTTAGCGCGTTGCGCTATGAATTCGGTAGCCCGAGTTGGATTCCCGCTCGCGGCCAACACGAGTGACGATTATCTAAACTGGTCCTGGGCCTCCCCGAGGTCGACTCACCCACATATGAGTACCTGGTGCAGTGTGCAAACATTGCCACTGGGGAGACAAAGGTGGTCGGGCGTGGTTCTGGCCACCCACTCCATCGTGTGTTGTGCTGGCCTTCATCGGTGCTCACTAACAAGACTTGCCCCAACGTCTGTCAAGGCTAAAGGGGGATCTTTGTATTGAGAATGGCAGTGACTGTGTTGAGGCCCATATACTCCTGTTGGCTCTTATATTCCTTTTTATGCAACAGATTTGTGTAAAGTATCAACATTTCACTCATTTCCCAATGGAGAAAAAATGTAACATCGAGATTATAACTATGGTACATTTTCAATAACCGCTCATATACGAATAAAACAACTGCTAATTTGTTGGTAATTTATGTTAAAGTAGTGTACGTATAGTTTTTTTCTTTTTATTGTTTAGATGTTTTCTGTCCCTTATTTCCTTCTGTTGGTATGACTATATCATCCCTCAGGGCTTATATTCGAATACAGATGTTTATTCGAATATTAAGTATTGAAATCAAAACGCCTTTGATTCAATTAAACAGGGCATAACGTAGGCGACGTTCAATTTATATAGAATAGGAAAAAGATGTACGCAGATTGTGCAGGATAACGGTGAAAGATCAAAGTCAGCAGTAAAGATTGGACAGGAAATAGGAGAATGGTTCACAACGACCATAGGGACAAGACAAGGAGATGCAATATCACCAAACACCTTTGTTACATACTTGGAAAGGGAGATGGATTGCATCTAAGACGATGGAACAGGAATACCGATACATGGTGAACATATCAATAATTTAAGATTTGCAGACGATATAGATTTGATAGAGGAAAAATGCAAATTGTTGCAGAAAGTGTTCATACACTGAATAATTCAGCAACGAATGCAGGACTGAGGATCAATGTGGAAAAGACAAAGACGATGGTGTTTGGAAGCAAACGCATTGAGAATGAAATAATGACAGGAAACCTACAGATAGAGAATGTACAAAATGTGTCTCCTTGGGAAGCATATTGACCTGGGACAATGACTGTATGAAGGACATGATAAGAGCAAGGATCGCGAAGGCAAAAGGCTTCATGGCAGGATTTAACAACATATACAGAAGCAAGCAAATTAGCTAAAAAAAACAAGCTGAGCATCTTAAAAACATGCGTTTTCAGCACAGCTTTGTATGCCTGTGAAACTTGGACACTAAAAAATATTGACAAGGACAAAATACTGGCATTTGAAATGCACTGCTATAGAAGGATACGACATCTTATTTGGACACAAAGGGTGACAAATGTAGAAGTGAGAAAAGACTGAACATAACATGACACTTGATGCAAGTGGTAATGAGAAGGAAACTGAGCTTGTTTGGGCACATGCAGAATGGAGAACAACAGGAAAAAAAAACTGGAATGATGGGAATAATGGAGGCAAAGTGGAAGAAGACCCTGTCGAGAATGGCTGGATGGCATGATAGATTGGTGCCAGCGAGATGTGCATGGGCTTAGCATGTCGGTACAGGATAGAGGGAAGTGGAAACAAGTTGCAAAAATTAGCAGTGGACACCTACGAGATTTCTGCCCGTGGAGTTTGATGTTTATCTGATGTTTATCTTATTTCTCTTGTCATTTCCTTATAGACCTGTGCCCAATTGCTTAAAATAGCTCGAAGAGGTTTTGCTCTTAACCTGTGAACTCTTCTTTTTGAAACAACAGACTAAGAGAAAAGTACAGTACCCTAAAGGCATTAAAGCGCCTACTGGATATACTGCTGCATATTACTCTTGAGTCATTCATAGATGTAAATCTGCCCAGTGTTGTTCCTCTTTTGCTGTGTTTATGACCCAGGTTGACACACCTCTGCATTGTGCTATATTGTGTTTTTCTTTCTTGCAGGTCACTCTCTGTGCTCTGAAGAAGTTCTGATTTTCTCTTAAGTTACGTGCATGCGTGGCTTGGTGCGTTGTTGACAGACACTTGGAAGCACTTCAAACTCATCCGCCATGGCTGGTGACATCACCGATACGGGAGAACTCTACTCACCTTTTGTGAGTATGGCATCACGAGTGCAGTTTCGTTCAAAGCGTGCACCTGAAATCTCGTCACCGTACCTGCGGTGGCTAGAAGTTGACTACCTCGCCTGGTATACAGGAGGTTGTGGGTTCAATCCCGACCCCGATGCCTGTATTTACACATTTTTTTGTGGTTTCACGCTTCAACACACCGGTGGGTTAAAGCAGTGAACTATTTGTCTTTTGTCAACGTGACACTTTTTTGCTGATTGGCCGTGTCGGGTGGTGGAGGGTTACAACACATTTATAAACAACGCGATCTAACCCAAAACGTGGATTATGAATAATATTGGTCGCGAAAGCCTACGTGTTAAAAATTATCATTATTGAGAGATGGATTTCTGTCTGTCTATTGAGTTTCTATATTTTTCTGGTGGTGTACACAATATGCTTGTTAAATGACTCTATTTGCTATTTAGTGAGAACATTCGCAACAGTAGTGTTAACCCATTGCTCATGGGTAAAGGGTCACAAATGATATGTAATTAAATCTATGTAAATCTGTACAATTTGGTTGTATCTGCTGATAAGAGATATAATTGAACGATCTGTATTGCTCTGTTCTATTGAGGCATCAATCTGGGTGGGGGCAGTTTGAAGATTGCCTGAGTCACCCCTCAATCTAAGTTTAAGGTTGACTCGGCCTAACATCTCTCCTTCATCGATAAAAGATTTACACTTTCGTGGGAATTTCCTGCACTTGCCAAGGGCTGACAGTGGTGATGAGCAAGTGCCCCTTTACTGCTTTCAACATGGGGACACTAACCTTTTGGCTTGTGACAACACCAGGTACAGTACTGTTGTTAACTTGACTGCTGGTGTCATGTTTGCCCTTGCAATAGTAAAGAGTAATTTTCACTTGTCAGCATCTTTATTCATGGGTCAAGACATTGTGTCTCTTGAGTACTGAATAGTTATTACACTTTGTTTCCGATTCATTTTATGGGCAATATTCCACCAGTGTCAAATGGTCAATTATAATAGACTTGAGTTGTGGTGTACTTAGATGTTTTATAAATTCAAACTTTAATAATATTACCCTGGCTGGCACAGAAGCCCTGTGATTATTTGGCTGCTGTCACACTAGGTGTTTAAATTATTATAAACAAACTTTAAATTCATTGTATAGAATGTGAATACATTTAAACATGAAACAACAGCACAAGTCATGTCTGAAGGTTAAAGACCTGCAAGTACATGAAATTTTACTCTGTTAGTAGTGATGGAAATTGACATTTCAGTGAAATGTGTTTTTCCTGTTCAAATAAGGAATTGGGTGGTACTCACACTCCTTTCTTGGCTATTAGCCAGTGGTGGAAATTCCATCTTTGTTGGGGTAAAGGCCAGGCGATCCATACAATTACCACTGTTAACTTACTCCAAAAATGGTCCTCGCATTGTTGACCCTGAGGAGGCAATGAGCTGAGATGATATCTGCGTGGGATTTTAACTTGTAAGTGATGAGCGGAGATGACATTGCAATTCCTTACAGGTGAGTCACATGCTAAGTGGCTGATTACTGATCTATTGCATAATTGCATACGCCCCCACCTCCGCCTCTGATCGCGAATCTTGATGGGGTTCAACAATGATGACGTCATCCGTCACGATTTCAGACCGGAAGCAGGTGGATGGTTTCACTATTCTGGAAAATCGCCAGAAGATGCTGGATGTAATTTCCAGCGAAACGTCGTACTACTCAAATTGTAAATGTTATTGATCCACTCTTCAACACACCGGTGGGCTAAAGTAGTGAAATATTTGTCTAGATTTGAAGCTTTCGTGACTGCAAGGATTCATACTCTTAAGTCACGTAGACAATAATAAATAATAAAATAATAGAAATAATTGAAATAAAAGAATAAATCACTCTTTTATTGCTATTATTATTAATAATATTTTATTATTTATTTTTCCCTACGTGACTTTACCGAAAACACCTAAGAGTATAAATATTTGTCTTTTGTCAACGTGACACATTTTTTTACTGATTGGCTGTGTCGGGTGGTGGAGGGTTGCGACATTTATAAATAACACGATCCAACACAAAAACCTTTATTATGAATATTACCACTCAGTGCTTGAATTTTATATGTGTAAGGCTCATTATAAACACATTTTAAGCAGAGGTCCTCATTTGGCTAAATGCAATGTCACATCACATTATCGTCTTCAGAATGGCATGGGTTAAATCTACATAATATAACTATTTAGACAAATGGGGAGAAGACTAATTCCCACAGTTTGGATAGAAATAGGGGTTCATCTAAAATCTAATTTTGCCATTATTCTTTGCTTGGAAAATTGCATTAACAAAATCAATGGGTCAATTTTGTGCTCCAATAACATTGCAGCTCTAGAGTTGGTTATAGTTGCTTCATGAATTGAGCGTTTCAGGGATCGCTGACCTGGAGTAATGCTTTTCTGAAGCCTCTATACGTTACGCGCTAATACTTTTTATTCATTATAAATTTAAATGATGGTGTGACTTTATATAACCTGTGTGAGCTATTGTATGCATATAATGTACTAAAGTATTTATTTATTCATATGTGCAGTAGTTTATTACACGTGCACTCTTGAATCTATTTGCATGCTGTGTAGTTATACTTGCTGTTATGTCACCTGTATTTGTGTGTTTCCATAGTTAGATTACCTCATTGGGTTTGTGCACAAATCTGTGCTGCTGTGGTGCACTACGATCCTGGAAACCTGGGTTCGATTTTCAGCCACGTGTAACATCAGTGGCAAGGTTGACTCGGCCCTATAGAAGTACCTGCCGCGATTTGTAAATATTAACACTGGAGAGACAATGAGGGCCAAGGATGGTTCTGGCTACACCACCCTTTTGTGTGCCACGTGGGCTTTAGTAGGTGCTCCCTAAAAGTACTTGCCCATGTGGTAGGCGAGGCTGTTATGGCAACTTTTGAATCCGGTGCATGGAGGATACCAAGTAGAAGAGACTCCATAAACAACACCTGACTAAAGATGCAACACAAGACTCAGTGCATGGTCTGTTCTAAGCGTGGAAAATGTTGCGTAGCCAGGATTGGTCCCACCAGTCCTATTCAAACCCATTTGCTATCCATTCCATTTGGACTCACGACAGTCGTCATCATCATGAGGTTAGATGGACGATCCTTTACGTTGTGTCTGTATGCCACCAGGTGGGGCTGGTGTACATGTTTAACCTGATCGTGGGGACTGGAGCACTCACGATGCCCAAGGCCTTTGGCATGGCTGGTTGGCTCGTCAGCCTCTTCCTCCTCATCCTCCTCGCCTTCATGAGGTATCTATCAATGGCCGTGTATGTGTATTTTGAGTGTTAATATGTTCGTCCTGACACAGACACTGTGATGACATCACCACCACTAAGTGGCAAATGACGACTGTTGTTGTTTGGGTGTGTGGTGGGGAGCGGTAGTGTAGCAGTAACAGTGGCGGAAGTCTGAGCTGCTCGGTTCAGCCTTAAATAAGTACCTACTGCAGTGTGTAAACATCAGCACTTGGGAAACAAAGACGGTTGGGCGTGGTGTTGGCCACCTACCCCGTCGTGTGCCATACCGGCCTAAATAGGTGCTTGCTCACAGCACTTGCCCCAAAAAGTATGTCAAGGCTATACGGGGGAGTGGGGGGGGATCTTTGCCTTTTCTTTGTTTGCGTAGGAATCTGGTGCCGTAGTGGGAAGTACAGGTGGAACATGTGCCACCAGTCATCAACGGCAATTCCATACATTCTTATTTCCGCTAGCTTGCACAGTACAATTTTGTTATTATTCTGCTACTCTCACTGTAGTGCGAAGTAAAGATGCTTTGCAAACTAGTTTTTTTGTGGGCAGTCTTACCCGGTTTATTAAACGGTTAATAACTTGGCAGCTCTCTATTTCAGCTGACGGTTGCGATCCTGTTAATTGGACTTTTGACCTTACCTTGCAAACTTTTCATTAGCTAGTCAATGGGGAATTCAACCATTCTATTCAGGTAAATTTACTCCAAAAGGAAGAAGTTAAGTCTGAAAAAAGTTTAGAGTAATTGAGCTGCTCATTGATATAATGTTTGTGCTAATAAGCCAATCATTTGCTGTTTTGATAAATCATGCACTCTGAAGTCGTATGTGTATTTATTTTACAATTTGCATGTAATGTCTGTAACAGGAGGCATCTTACCTCTTGGTCCTTCAGTGAGAATTGATAATTATTTTCATTGTCATGAACAAAAATGGGTTAACCATATAAAATTCACGCAACCATTAAGAATGCATTTAATGCGACACAATGTTGTAAATAAAACTCATGCCAATCCATAAAGCAATTGAACCGGAATGCATTTTGCAGTGGGGAATCGAGGGACACTTTGTGAAATGTTATTAAATGTATTTCATCCACGGGTTTTATTTGGGTTAACGGTGCTTCATAAGACTATCGCACCTATAGGTTTGCTTTTTTTTGCCATTCTGGCTTGAGAGTTAAGTTAACATTGCATGAGATTTTACATGCTGCTTTTATTGCAGTGTTTTCTGCCTTTAAGGACCATTGATCTTGGAAAAAACACTGCAAATCAATTTGTGTGTCATTTGTGTGCGTGTGCATGCACGTTGATGGAGAAGTGTTTCTTCTATTTAGCCAGGCCTTAGGCAGCTCAGCCTAAATGCGTGTGTGAGGCATACGTTGATTCATCAATTAAGTTTATTCTTATAATCAGTCTATCGACAAAGGTTTGCATCTAAGAATATTTTTTTAATTAATTACTTTTTATGCCTTCATAACCATTAGCCATTGTCAAATCACTCCTGGATGAAGGCCTCTATGGTGTCAGCATCTGTCTCGGTCGTGCGATGCCACAATCCATCATATGCATGGGCTGATCTCATCACTCCGTCGCAACAGGGTTCATTTTCTTGGACACATTCTCTCATTTGGCTGCCATTCCATCACAAGTTTCATCCATTGGTCATCTCATCTTCTTGCAATGTGTCCTGCCCTTGCCTCACTTATTCTGTACTCATGCATGTCACCTGTCGGATAATAGAACAAATGAGACCAAACAATACGATACACGCATTACAATAATATATTAAATATGATTGAGTATTGAATAGAATCGTGACCCCTAATCCTGATGACAATGGAATACCAGGGCAAGTGCTGGCCCAGAATCAATGTACCGTTCCAGAATTAAGAGTCACTCGCAAACAACACTTATACTAACGGTCAAAAATAGGCAATGTATGCAAGATTGAGTAAGACGCTTGGCATTGAAGAAATAATAAAATGAGTAGTTGAAATCTCATTAACAATTAGCATGGCCCCATTGGAAATGTACTTGTTTTGGGATTAGTGCAGGCCATTACTTTGTATGTTGGGTACGTTTAAATTGCTGTTTACCTTGTTAAGGGGTTTTAATTACTGTATGTGTTGTTTAGCCTTTTGGGAATGAATGGATCAAATAGGGTCAGCAGTGTTTCCAAAGACTGAGGCATTACATTCTATTAGTTCACCAAACCAGTACCCTTTTAAAAGAGGTTATTTCCTAAACACACCATGCAATATTATAATGATAATTCTGATTACATAGTGCCTTGATACATTTTTTGGGTTGTAGCGCACATTGTTTGGAATGATATCCAACATTTGGCTCCACGTGCTAGGAGCTTCATCAGGAAATGAATTCGGTAAAACCTGTCGGGATTACATTCCTGAAGAAGCTCACAGAACATGGAGCAAAATGTCGGACATCGTGCGGAACAGCACACTGTACAATCTGGAAACACATTTGGAGAGCTGTACAGCACAACTGCGAAGACCTATGCAGTCCTAATACAAATTGCATGTTTGTTTGTCTTCAAAGCTTCGTGACCACGACGTTTGTTGTTGAAGCGATGGCGGCAGCAAACGCGCACATCCGCTGGAAGAGCAGCGAGGAGAAGAAGGAGGTGGGCATATTTAAAAAAAAAGTTTTTTTTTCTACGCAACGTTTTTTTTTATTGAAGCCAAGAGCACAAATGATGAAAAAAATCGCCATGACAATATGATTTAGCGCAGTTTTGTCGAGTTCTCAATCTGACCATGTGAGCCGGTCAAATGGAGTTCCTGCTCAATTGAGCATGAGGTTGCGTCAATATATCTATTTAATGCCCTGAGTCACTGGTTCAAGTTCCACATTGTTATGACAAGTGCCTTTCACTTCACAGGACAACCACAGTTTATTTTCCACAAATTGGAAGACATTTTATTTACCCCAGCGCAATGATGGGCTAAATTGTGCATTTAATGGAATTTGAACTTGCAGCCTCTGATAGCAAGTCTAGCAAACCGAGTCAGAATGCGACGTGGTCAGATTCCGCTTTGGTGGTTCACCACATTATAAAGCCCTGACCCATATCAGTTGATTCAGGTTGGAGTAGGAAAGTAGTGAAATCCCAAATGCATTGATTGCCATACTCATGAAAAGCAATTTTGTTTTACAGCTAGCAAATGAATGGATGAATATGCAATCGCTGTTAAAATGCTACTGTGAGTCTTATTTGTGATGGTGCACCACACTAATTACAATCTTGGCCTAGTAGTGTGGTTGAGAGACCCGTGTACAAATATGGTCAATGTCCCTTTACATTTTGAAAGAATACGAGAGTACAATGCAGTCTTCGCAAATGGATTGGTAATACAGTAACCTCATTGTTTATTTGTTCCAGTGTTGCCAAGTGACAGAATGAAAATAAAGAAATTAAAAAGCAGAGGATTATTCAGAATGTGATGTCTCTTGGGTTAGAACTGGCAGTTCAAAGAGAGAATAGCTCTGTTTCTATGGCAAAGAGCTTTTAAATCCCCTTTAATTTACGGTGGAATATTAAAATTGCATTTGACCTGGACACTTTGACCAACATTAAACTGTGTCTAATTTCATGAAGCCACCTTTCATCAAAGTAACTCGATAAAGTGAAAGGAATTTGCCTGTGAACAGAGGACGAAAGAACAGGACAGAGCAGAGGGTTAGAGGCAGATAGAGCATTTTTAAATTTCCATCATGAAACGGTGGAGTTGGGGATAATTCATCTATTACTCTGGGTGAAATGAGCTATTTATACAATTTTAGACCCGTGATGAAAGTAAGTCTTGATAAGTCACGGATGATCACCAGAGACAGATGCGGTCCATGAACCCTTTTCTTGTTTTGTTTTGGCTCTGCTTGTGTCCTGTTGTCCAATACACCTCCTGGCATACTTAAGCATCCAGTATCATTGACTCATTACTGGCTGCACTGACCTAGGCAGAGACCCTCAGTCACCACAGCATTGGGAAAAAAACAGGATCTCACTGGGTTGGGTGGTGCAGTGTGCTGATAATACACTGAAAGTTATTTTAGAAATTAAAGTGGGATTGTAAGAGAAGGCTTGCGCATGGGCACTCACTATTCAGTATACGGTGGCGGTGGTGTAAACATTTACTGCCTCCTTCTGTTGAGATTAGCAGAAAATTGATTTGAGACCAGAATGGAACCAATTAAAAAAATTGCAAAGACTTAACATCTTTGTCACCATAATTTTTACTGAAATATCAGCATTATAGTGCATGTGCAGTCCATGTCTTATCAGAGTTTTACCATAGACTGCAAGTGCAGCTCCGTTTACGCCGGTGCTGCTTAGCTCTGCTGAGCTTCACACTTGCCAGCTGTTTTCCTGGTGGCAACATGACACTCATCGATTATGATTCGTTAATCACTGTGAGGATCCCGTAGCGCTTAGGATGGCGGTGGGGGTGTGCAGGATGAGTTTTGACACTTCACACGGGGATAACTGGTGTCGTCCTTCTCAAGTGGTGCGGTGTTTGTCAGTTATGGCTGTGCATGATTCCATCTTACATGGAGTCTTGGACTACTTCCTGACGTCAACACAAAGGACGCATCGCCATACTCAATCTTTCATTTCCACAACATAGGGACCTTCTTAAAGTTGTATGATAATTATATGATTAAGCACATTGTGGAATGCATATAATATCTCTGTGGAAGGTCTGCTTTTGCAGTCATTACTTGTAAAAAAAAGCATTTTACAGTGCTTTTACATGTGTAATGTGAGGATATATCCGGCTCAATGACATATCACAACTCGTCATGATGATTGGCTCTGCCGGTCCTGGTTTATAGCCAATGGGGGGAAGCCTAGGGGTGTTGCCCTGACGTAATGGAAAGGTGACAGCTGTAAGTAGGGGATTGGTTCTGCTGGCTTTGGCCACAGCCAATGGGGAGATGAGTCAGGGGCGTGGTCCCGGCAGCTTACGAGGGGGCCTGGAATATTCCATGGAGGCTAACCAGGATTGGGGGAAACGTACCACGTGACCTGGATATTAAATAGGGGTGGAGACGAACGATACGTGGTCAGAACGGGAACGAACAGAGGAAGGGGGCCACGCGGGAGCGGGGCTCCGGGTTGCCACGTGGCAGTGTGTCTCTCTCTCTATCTGTCCCTCTCACGCTGCCTGTTAGCAGCGTGAAGTAAAAGCTGTATACAAGTTGAATAAAAGACGGATTCCAGAAGTTGCCTCAACGAGCTTTATTACACATGTAATGGGTGTTTTCTTCGTAAACCTCATTACATGTCCGTTTAATCAATAGAGTGCACTGAAAGTCAAAATTAATGAGAAAAATATTCCATTGAACCTCGAGTTATGCCCATTTTTAAAGTTGCCCGTTGCATACTGATAATTGAACGGAATAGCCGGTGTACCTACAGCTAAGTTGCTCTGGAAACTGGCACACTGCTGTCCCTTAGGTGTTAACCCTGACCTGTAAGGATCCTTGGGTGTTAACTCTTACCTGTAAGGATCCTTGGGTCTTAACCCTGACCTGTAAGGATCCTTGGGTCTTAACCCTGACCTGTAAGGATCCTTGGGTCTTAACCCTGACTTGTAAGGATCCTTGGGTGTTAATCCTGAGCTGTAAGGATCCTAAAGGTTGTATCACCTGGTCCTCTGGCACTTTTGTTACTGTATAATGGTGAACCCTAAGAATCCTAAAAATGTTTTAAGCCAAAGTTAAACAGCATGACTTGCAAATTTGCTGATAAGAGCAATGTTAATGTATGTTTTGGGCCATATGTAATAGGCTGCAGCACTTGGGGAAAAGAAGTTGCATATAGTTCTGCAATACACGACTTTGTTCAAATCTCCGTTCTTGTCGGTGCACATTCAAGAGCGCTGCGATTGGCTGAATTGAGGTCACTTTGGGTCATCATGGCAACGTGAATGCAATACCTAAATATATTTTATACATGTGTGACGGCACGGAAATGTTTAACACGAATTGTAACTCTAATTTGTCTAGCAATACTGACCTCTGGCCATTACATCCAACATTTAATCATATTCTAGTATGTGTGTTTTATATATATGTTTGCTATCTGTGTTACAGTTCAAGTCTGTGACTTAAACATGGGCTTGGTATCACAATACACTGTCAATATACAATATCGTAAGTTCGTAATCATCGTCGGCCAGTGTCTGTCCATGTCACAGTCCATCTCAGCCCTGCACGTGAACCGATTCCATCGCTCCATCCCAGCACTGGTCACCCTTTGATGGACTTCCTCACCAGTCTCATCCATCCAACAGCCATCCTGCTGGATTATAAAAAACTGAACCCGCGCATCTTTTGTTGCTTTACGCGCCAATTAAAAACCGCGACAACAGAAATGAACCAACTCTCGCAGCATTGTTAGCACAATGTAGGTTCAGCATTATAAGGTTTTTGCACTGCCAGTTTAGTCTAGGCCGACAGATGGGCTCACAAATGATATTGCACTTTAAGGGAGGCGGTGTATAAAAACCACTAACCTAAGTAATATTTTAATTAAACACACCGAGCAAACCATGTCCCCATTAAATTTCTGCACAATCTCATTTCCTGACACTATATTGAGTGATGAAAACTTCTAATCTGCTCATGTAATGCAGCTGTGTAATCTGCGTGTGTGCCACCAGAAAAACACTTGGGTATAAGCAGCGCTAAAATTACCTCTGTGATTTAATTTTGGTCTCTGCTTTTAGAATTTTTTCACTGGTACTTTATTTATCCAGCAGTCTTAATATCTGTCTTCAGGAGGGTCCTGCATTTGGATGTTTGGCAATTTTTATTCTTTAATAGGACCCAGAGAGAGGGGATAATACAGAAAGACCAGCACAGAATATTCAAACTATTATTTCGTACTACCGATCTCCTGGCCACCTTGCAGGCCAGTGGGTCTGCAAGGTTCACAAATTAGACACGATTCACCGATCCTATGATTCATGATCGATTTTTGAGTTCTGGCAATTGCCTGATGATGCTGGTTGTAACGACCAGCAAGATGTCAAACTCAATTGTTAAATGTTGTGGGGTGCTCCCCAACAAACCGGTGGTGCTGAAGCATTGGAAAACATTGCTATGTTTTTTTTTCCACATAACCACTTGATTAATTGGCTGCGTTGGCTGGAGGATGGTTTAAGACACATTTTACTCGCGTGATCTGACGCAAAAATCTATTTTGAATCATCAATTATTTTTCGTGTGGGAGAATGGCTTTTGTCTGTACACAATAAAACACAGCCCTCTATCCTGGAATGTGTCTCACCAGTCTTTGCACCTGTAAACTGTGCTGCTTCAGTGAGCCCTATAAACACAATTATTCAGGACGTTTTACCCCCGGACCATATTTTTTCAGCTACATTGTGCAATGAATAGCGTACCGCCGTGGCTATGCAATTTGTAAACTTTAGAAAATCTGACATGATTGCGACATACGGTGCATCTACACAAATACAAGCAACAGCCTTGTTTAACTCGTCGCTGTTAATTTCTCATCGCTCATGCCCTCCCTGCAAATTGAGGCATCAGCATCATCCCATTTAGGGCTTCCTACCTCCCACCATACCACCTGCCCACACCACCTGGAGCCCCTTTAATTAGCTACAAATTAACCTCAACATGGCCCCTCCTACATCCACAGACTGTAAACGATGAGGGCAAATGGGTATAAGATGGGTTATTTTGGATTCTGTAATGTCACGTTTTGATGACTACCGGGAAGTCGGCTGGATGTTATTCCCTGTCTTGAGCTGCCTGGTGGAAAGATACATTGTGAGCATAGGCTGATAAATATCCTGTCCTTTTAGAGGGGACCTTCCTCCTGAGTTGTGCAAGTAATAAATCAAGTGGCATTATTCATTCCAGATTCTGTTTTCTGGTTTCAGGGGCTAATTCTACATTCCCCAGTGATGATGACATGGTACCCGTTATCAATTAGTTTGTACTCGTATGAATAGAGATACCCTGCATATAAACTAAAACTAAACTTTTTATTTGACCAGGTAAGGCCCACTGAGCTATATAGCTCTTTTTCAGATACAACCTGGCCACAAATGATAGCTCAACAAAGTGGCTTATCACGTGGAAATGTATTACATGCAAACTCCAAATATACAGGCATCAGGGTCCGGATCGAACCCACGACCTCCTGTATACCAGGCGAAGTAGTTAACATCTCGCCACCAATGTAAATATATATTTACCTGAAAAGAAAGTAATAATAATATTCATTTATAGACCTTGTCATGCCACTTTTGGACTAAGGCCATCTCATTCCACATATGCAGTGCTGATGGAACGATTCAGGACCAGTTCAAATATCACTTCCCAGTTTTTTAAATCTTGGTTGAGAGTTGAGCTCGGATTGCCAAGTTCATTACGCAGTATGTTAATCACTGCATCGGTGCGATAATCACTCTATCGTACAAACACATGCAGTGGGGTGGTGGTGGTGCTACACACAGGAGGGAAATGTAAGATGTCAACACGAGTCTTCACACGCTGTTCAGAAAATTAAACCCTTAACTGCTGATCAATCTGTTTGTCACTATTGGGATGAGCTGCATTTTAAAAGAATGAAAAGTGAGGCTAGTCAATATAAATGGGTATGTAGGAGAATGGAATGGCATACACATGAAAAAGAACACAAGGTAAACGCTTTTTTGTTAGACTATACTATCAGACATTTCTTTCACTTGTCAAATTGTGCTATAAGTACGTGGTGATGATTAGAATGACTGCTTGTGGTTATTGTGTGACGCTGCACTACCTACAAATCCAAATTTGCCATTTTGCAATTGTACCTGTGCCGGGTTTTTATTCTTGGACAATTGCTTGCAGTTTTTAAATTGGATAATGTATTTACCTATTGCCATATCGGCAATTTATATATTTCGTGATAAAAGTGTTTTGAGTTGGATCGCATAAACGTAATTGGCTCTGTCGGAGGAAGGTGTGTGTACGACACATTTACATTTATGCCATCCAACCCAAAATACTTTATTGTTAATAATATTGGAAGAAAAAGTGTTCGTGTAAAATTTACATTTGACTGAATTATAATATTTAAGTGTACAGACCTTAGTGGCGAGGGGAGGGGCAAGGGGACTCAAAAATTAGCCCAGAGTTAAACGCACTTCTCTATGATCTTGAGTTCGATTCTCAACCATGGCTAACATGAATGGTGAATAATATCTGAACTGATCTTTCGTGGTGAATTATGGTCAACCAACCTCGATATAACCGACGTGGCATCAGGGAGGCCTTTGTCCAGTTGTGGATTGACAACGCTACTGGGAATTATTTGTTTCGACTTTACTGCAGCTGATGTGGTTAATCATTATAATGAATACAGGCTTGGAGATGGTGTCAATATTAAAATTTATATGACAATATTTGAGCTTCTGGATTTGGGCCAAAAGACAATTAGTTATGCCGCTTGCCTTGCCACTTTCATTTGGTGCTGTTAATTGCGTGCGGCTGCCTTGGATTGATCATCACGGGCAGTACTTGGACTTGCACAACAGAGTTAATCAAAGTGGCCATGATGTGTCAATCATTGCCGAACCCGAGATGGCGGCAGAGCTGTCTTCTGGAAGCTGGTGGGTGGCGGGGGGGGGGCGGCATGAGGGTGTTCTAATGAGCATGCTTTCAGACGTTCACCTTGAAATGAATTTGTGTCACTTGCTAGACTATAAAACACCATTTCCGTGCATCGGTAGTGACACCCTCACAACCGTGAATAACTTTACTTGGACAGCGTACAGACTATTTGTCAATCCACCGCTGAAGGAGTTTAAGGTCCCCTCCAAGCCGTGTGTGTCGTGGGGGTTATTTGACCATACTTCACCACGCTGGTCAGTGCGGGTGGTGATATAAACGAACAATTAAATAATTGGGGGTTGGATGATTCGCCCTCCCCCACCTCCCCCCTTTACCACCCCAACCTCGCCTGCACCTCTGGCAATTTGATGAGTTCTGAGTTGGAGTCACGGTTTCATTCAGGAATCAATTATTTCGTCAAAAAAAAGTGTTCTTCTTTTTTTGAGAGCATTATGGGTAATTAATTAAACCGACCTCCTCAATTAGTTTTCACTCGTAAAAAAAAAGTGTTTTTACCATTGGCCTATAGGCTTTCCAAATCAATATTATTGAGTTGCATGTGTTTAGACAAGCGAGCTTTTGCATCGGTTTTCAACCTTGTGGGTCTCAATAGCTTGTGGCAAAAATAGCTCCTCGAATATCTGCAGGGCACACGTGAACATATTACACACCACGTATACAAATCTATCCTCATATATAATTCTAACACGTGCGATTCGACGCATAAAATGTGAGCATTATAATTGATATTCAATGCTGAAAGCATCGTTCCACTCCGAATTGTAATATTAAATAACTTTCACCGCCAGCCGTTGCAATGTTGGAGTCACTTCAGATGACTAAAAAAGCTTCTAAAAATCTGATACTTCAAACCCACAATGAATTAAACTTCATGTGCAGATGTAATGACTGCAGAGATTTCCGTTTTGTGGAGTACTCGCTTGTATTAAGTGTCTGTTAGCACTTCGAATAATTGCTGCTTGTGAACAAATCGTAGGACGTATAAACATGTGTGGCACCTAGTGTTGATGAGGCTCTTTTGAAAGGACTTCAGAAATACTTCTGTGATTTCATCTTGCAGGGGGTGTTCTCTGACACTGGGGTGTTGGTTGCACTACTTGGGTTGTGGGTATTCTTTTTTTTCTCACATCGATCTGATAGCATCATGGGGAGGGAAAACCAATCAATCCAATGTTTCACATATAACAGAAATACTATAGATAACCAATATAATCTTTCGTGTTTACGATTGAGAAGTCACTGTTGTATCATGAACCGCACATTACTAACTTATTGTAAAAAGTCAAGTTCAAAAGTGAAGTACAATACTTAGTGTAAAGTTAAGTGTTATCTCTGCACAAATAATTGGTGTTATGAGTGGTGACATTTGCTTGCCTTCCCCTAATGTTTGATCTAGCAAACACATGATTGCCATTCTTTCATAATAAGCACTTTATCAAGAGAAACCAATCCTACTGCAGTACAGTATTCCCTCGTTGTTTGTGAGGGATACGTTCCGGAGATTCTCCCTGATTATAAAATTTCGCGGATGATATCTCTCGTCATTGACGAACTTGCTTTCCATGACTTTGGCTATCCGCAAATCGCATTTGGAACTCTACGCGACTGCATCGAGAGAGAGAGAAAGCTATGAGAGAGAATGTGATGCGATGAAGTGACGAGAGATAAAGTCTTGACGGATAGAGAGATGAGAGAGATGGGGAGGGATAAATTCTCGAACCTATAGAAGCATCTGCAGACCTTGCTTGTACGATATTCGAAGGCCAAAATCATTATCCGTGAAATTTGATATTCATGAGCATCTCCGGAACATATCCCTGCCGAATAACGGGGGAATACTGTACATTTCTTGTAAAAATATTGGATGCATAGCTGGTATGATTCAGTATGTGTGAGGGTTATTTTGGAGGCATGTTGTTACACGTGTTTATGAGCACACATTAAATATTTCGTAAATATTATTTACTATTGACATTTATTATCACTTTTGAAAGGTGGTTGTCAATAGCTTATCTTACACGGGGTTGGGGGGGAGCACTGATTTTCTCATGATGTTATTGTGAGTAATGTTCCAATTTTTATTTAGGTTGTGACATCAGCACTTGGAGATCTAATCTTGTGAACTGTGTTGTTGAGCTTTGATGATGACTTTAAGACCAATGTAGATCAGATTACATGGTTTGTTCTTTCTTAATTTTAGAACTTTCGTGACTGCAGTAAATGATTATTTGGTTCTTTCGGTTAAGTCACGTCTAAAGATAAAATAATAAATTAAATAATAGCATACGACGTTTCGATTGCAACACAAGCAATCATCATCAGGTATAATGAAATAGCGACATAAAATCTAACCAGAAAACTATAGACAGACATATAAGCAGACAGATATCACCAAGATACATAGAGGGAGCAACACAGGAACCAGAGAGGGGTGATCATCTCTGTGGGGTGGCCTTAAATAGACAGAGGGGGGGAGGAGGCAGAGAGAGGGAGGGGGTTAGAGAAAACATTTGCATATCAATGAGTGGTCCAAAAACAAGGTTCTGCAAGTGCGATGACACGGCAAGCAAGTCTGAAAATCAGAAGGACAAACAAAAATTCAATAACCTAGCAAAATATCGAAATGTAATGTAATACAACACAGAGGGTCGGTCAACACACAATTAACACATAGCCTGGTTGATTACGTATTTCAAAGATTGCTAAGTTAGAATTTAAGTGTGAACATTCCAAAGAGAAGACAGGCAGAGAGAAGAGAGAGAGAAAAAAAGGATAAGCTCAAAACTTCCCCGTAGAAGTGGTTCAATCTTAATTTTAGAACTTTCGTGACTGCAGTAAATGATTATTTGGTTCTTTCGGTTAAGTCACGTCTAAAGATAAAATAATACATTTCGATATTTTGCTAGGTTATTGAATTTTAGTTTGTCCTTCTGATTTTCAGACTTGCTTGCCGTGTCATCGCACTTGCAGAACCTTGTTTTTGGACCACTCATTGATATGCAAATGTTTTCTCTAACCCCCTCCCTCTCTCTGCCTCCTCCCCCCTCTGTCTATTTAAGGCCACCCCACAGAGATGATCACCCCTCTCTGGTTCCTGTGTTGCTCCCTCTATGTATCTTGGTGATATCTGTCTGCTAATATGTCTGTCTATAGTTTTCTGGTTAGATTTTATGTCGCTATTTCATTATACCTGATGATGATTGCTTGTGTTGCAATCGAAACGTCGTATGCTATTATTTAATTTAATTTTTTATTTTATCTTTAGACGTGACTTAACCGAAAGAACCAAATAATCATACATGGTTTGTTAATTACCCTCAGAAGTTTCAAGCATTCTTAGGAATTCAACCATAATAGTTGTCTTAATAATCAACATTTACCACTTCGATATCCAGCCACCGATGTATGCCGTTCATATATGCAGAGCCACTTGTCGACATGCATACATCATGTGCCATGATCCTTCCAGTGTTGGATGAAGGACTCCACCCATCATCTCTGTCATGCTTGTGGCAGTGGGCCTTTCCCAGATGTTCTGCTGTAACTTGAGAACATTCTTGGATATATATAAAGCTGTTCAAATGCACACGTGAGCTCATTGTGCTATTTGTGTGGAGGAATATGCCCTTGTTGTTTTTGATCATGTGCCAGTGAAGAGCTACAAATCGAAGGGACTTTAATTGAGGCAGTTGAACTTTGTATTTGGGGAATCATTGGTGCCATGCGATGAAGCAAACAGACCTTTTATATCACATTTATCACTGTCAAAACATAAATTACATTAGATTAAGTTGTGTGTATTCACCTACTAAAATACACTGTGCAAACACCTCCGTTCAAATTGATTCTTCATAATTGCCCTCTCGTATTGTCAGAGTAAGCCACGAGATTATTTAACACACACACATACTGCGGCATTCTGCCCTGTACAAATAAGTAAAATAAGGCCCCCATGCGTACCATTTTTGTCCACAGTACTTATTAAACAATATAACAGTATACTTTGAGGAGAATGGTGAAGACGATGAGGAGAATGATGAAGATGATGAGGAGAATGGTGAAGACGATGAGGAGAATGATGAAGATGATGAGGAGAATGATGAAAATGATGAGGAGAATGGTGAAGACGATGAGGAGAATGGTGAAGACGATGAGAATGTTGAAGACGATGAGGAGAATGATGAAGACGATGAGGAGAATGATGAAGATGATGAGGAGAATGGTGAAGACGATGAGAATGTTGAAGACGATGAGGAGAATGTTGAAGACGATGAGGAGAATGGTGAAGACGATGAGGAGAATGGTGAAGATGATGAGGAGAATGGTGAAGACGATGAGAATGGTGAAGACGATGAGGAGAATGGTGAAGACGATGGGGAGAATGGTGAAGATGATGAGGAGAATGATGAAGACGATGAGGAGAATGGTGAAGATGATGAGGAGAATGTTGAAGATGATGAGGAGAATGATGAAGACGATGAGGAGAATGGTGAAGACGATGAGGAGAATGTTGAAGACGATGAGGAGAATGGTGAAGATGATGAGAATGTTGAAGACGATGAGGAGAATGTTGAAGACGATGAGGAGAATGATGAAGACGATGAGGAGAATGGTGAAGATGATGAGGAGAATGATGAAGATGATGAGGAGAATGGTGAAGATGATGAGGAGAATGTTGAAGATGATGAGGAGAATGATGAAGATGATGAGGAGAATGGTGAAGATGATGAGGAGAATGGTGAAGATGATGAGGAGAATGATGACGACGATGAGGAGAATGTTGAAGATGATGAGGAGAATGATGAAGACGATGGGGAGAATGATGAAGACGATGAGGAGAATGATGAAGATGATGAGGAGAATGATGAAGATGATGAGGAGAATGGTGAAGACGATGAGGAGAATGGTGAAGACGATGAGGAGAATGGTGAAGATGATGAGAATGTTGAAGATGATGAGGAGAATGGTGAAGATGATGAGGAGAATGGTGAAGATGATGAGGAGAATGGTGAAGATGATGAGGAGAATGATGAAGACGATGAGGAGAATGGTGAAGACGATGAGGAGAATGATGAAGACGATGAGGAGAATGGTGAAGACGATGAGGAGAATGATGAAGATGATGAGGAGAATGGTGAAGATGATGAGGAGAATGGTGAAGACGATGAGGAGAATGTTGAAGACGATGAGGATAATGGTGAAGATGATGAGGAGAATGGTGAAGACGATGAGGAGAATGTTGAAGACGATGAGGAGAATGATGAAGATGATGAGGAGAATGATGAAGACGATGAGGAGAATGGTGAAGACGATGAGGAGAATGATGAAGATGATGAGGAGAATGATGAAGACGATGAGGAGAATGGTGAAGACGATGAGGAGAATGGTGAAGACGATGAGGAGAATGGTGAAGACGATGAGGAGAATGTTGAAGATGATGAGGAGAATGATGAAGATGATGAGGAGAATGGTGAAGACGATGAGGAGAATGGTGAAGACTATGAGGAGAATGGTGAAGACGATGAGGAGAACCTACCAACGGGTTATAGTAATAGGTTTTTACCCTTTCAACTGGTACAAAAACTGACACCTTTATACAAAGCATCATGTTTGCAATAACCACAACACAAGCAGTCAAAATGTAAACAAAAATAAACAACTCTGATAATGATAGTGATATGCACTGTCCTTGAAGTTCATTGGTCCACACCTGAGACAGCTTTTCTTAGAGCCTAGTCTCCATTGGTGTTGGACCAGATGACGCTATAAGGCGTACAACTCAAAAACAGCGCACTATCAGAGTATTGAGAGCTCGGGGAAAGCATTTACACTGAGACCTCCTGCGGGTTCTTGGTGTGCCCCTTCTGTGACCTTTCCCCCCTAGATCCCCCTCTGGTGTGTCACGTGGCCTGCTGACGTCAGGGCTGCCGTATGCCGCAGATCCCCTTTCCTGCCAGCAGCCAGCGCTATGCTACTACACTATGCCACTACACCTGGATCACAACTGAACTTGAAACTTGAACAGCCAACATCAGTTCTTGGGTCCTTCTCCTTACCAACCTGTACTGACTTCCTCTCTCTCCGCTGTTGCTAGCTGGGGCAACGTGTGCCGTAGGCAAATACCGGGTTTTCACGGCTTACACAATACTTTAAGTGATTTTCAAGCTCATCGTACATGCATCTAATCGAATGTTTAATAATATATTTTTGTTGTTTAATTTGTCACACCCCAAATAACCGTTCTGTTAATTTTTGTCATGACGTTGTCCTTAGTTTGGCTTACATTGTCTTACATTTGCACGTTTACCATCCTCATCTACTACATTATAAGGCAAACTAAATGAGAGGTAAATGTCTCGTTCACACATCCATAAGGAAAAAAAATTATAAGTATTTCTTACACAATCCTTCAGCCGCACAGCCTTCTGGGAGTGCATCATTTAAAGGGCATTGTTTTAAGACGAGCAAACTCTGCTCCAGTTTCCACATCGTGGTTCATCAGCAGAGGCAAAGAGCGTTTATAGTAAAAAAAAACGAAACGTTATCATGAAAGGCTTCAGAAATGTTCAGTGTGAATTAACTTGTGCACAATAAAGAGGGGAGATGGGCAACACGAGAATGGATTTCTTGTGCAAATTTACCAAACACGTCGTGAGTACAGCTGTGCTTACTGTGCCATGAAATAGAAGCAGCTGGCTTATTTCCGATCATCACACAGAGCACGGATTCATCTTGGCATTGATGAAAGAACATTAAAAGTCTTGCGGATGTTGCAAACTGCCGACCGCTAATTCGGATTGCACATATTTCAGGTTAAATCATTGTCGGAGAAAGCTTTGGCACCATCCTGGGCAGACGTGAGTGCTTTTAAATACAAGAGTAACTGAAAACCTATCGCCGAGCCGATTTATAATCCAGTTTATTCATGGTGTCTGTGTTTCAGATCCGCATGGCCGCATAGTGATTTGGTACAGGTTTCTGTAACAATGCATTCATTCAAAATTGGGTTCCCACATATTTAAATTCTGTACCATACAAAGTAAACAATTGTAATTTTTACTCTTGTTGACATCGGTATGATGTTTTATAATTAAAGCACTTACATTTGACACTTAATTTTTTTCCGTTACCAAATGAAAAGCTGATAATTGTTTTTGTAATTAATTGTACAATATTAATGTTAAATCTTGACTTAAAGCTTTCGTGACTGCAGGAATTCAAACTCTTTGGGTCTTCCGGTAAAGTCACGTAGGTAGAAAAAAAAATTACGATGTTTCGATCGCAACACAAGCAATCGTCGCGATGTTATGGGTGGGATATCAATGTTACTGAAATACCGTATAACTCGACGCAAATATATGATTAAGGTTAGTGATGGCACATTTCATATTTCTCTTTTCAAACCAATTATTTGTTAATAATAACAGTCTGTTATGATCTTAATGCTCATGAAAGCTTTAAGCTTTACAGTGAAAGGGAGCACAATAGATTATCTAACTGGGAATCACCGTTCTGGGTACATGGAAACTATGTTGGGTAGAAGTCTTCTGTCCACTTTTTCTGTAATCGTCACAAAAAGGAATGCATTTACAAATAGTGGGGAGTGTACGAGATCAAGCTCTTCTCAGATTAAGTGTCATGTTTCTGTTATTTTTAGTGTTGAATAATATATGAATGAACCAATTGCTTGAGCAAAACTACATTGAACGTCTAGGAAGTTGTTCATGATAGAATCTGTTTTTGGTGGTGAAAGCCATTTCTGTACTTGTGATGGATTTGGTATTCACTGTGGCAGTTACAAATGTTACATATGTTATGGGTGGGATAACAATTGTAAGAGTTCATCTTCCATAATAGAGGTTTTTGGGTTAGATCGCATAAAGAAATAAATGTGTCGTTAAAACGACACATTTATATATTTGCATGATCTAACCCAAAAACCTCTTATGGATGATATTGGTCGCGAAAGCCTACATGTTAAAAAGGGTTCATCTGTTTAAATTTCACCGTTAACAGGTTGGTGTATATCAGGCAAGGTAGTTAACATCTCGTTGGCGAGATGTTAACTACCTTGCCTGGTATACAGCAGGTCGTGAGTTAGATCCTGACTGCCACCTTTTATATTTGGAGTTTCCATGTTCTTTCCGTGGTCGTGTGGATTTTTATCCCGGTCCTCTGGTTTTTCCCTCCACATTTATATGCATGCGTTAAGAGTATATGGCTGCTATAAATTCAAATGAGATAAGACGCTGTGTTGAGCTATCAGTAGGGGCCAGGTCGCTTCTGAAAAGGAGATGTACAGCTCAGTGGGCCTTACCTGGTAAAATACAAATAGTGAATAGTAATATTTATTTGTGGTGTTACAGCCCAAATTTACCAAAAAATACAACACTCACTTATTGGTGACTCCCCTGCTCAAACGTAGGCTGATGCTCATCTGCATTGATGGTCCACAGCTATTGCTGTAAAACCCTCACTGCTATCACCGGAGCCACTCTATACACTATTGATGTCTCACAATGTGAGGCTTATTTTATGAACTTGGAGAAATTATGAGCTGAGCGGAGCCTTGACTTCGATTTGAACTTGCAACCTGATTGTGATTCAACAACACTACCTGTTTTGATGTAGTAGGTTCGTTTGTTTCGTTCGTTTCTCAGTCCGCTTCTCCTGGTGAGGGTCCCGGCCTGTAGTCGATTGTTACTTCAAAATATTTTCTGAGGTCTTTCGAGAGTATACATTCTTGTATTAATTTGGCTAATCGGGAAAATCGTAATTAAACAAACAATTAATATATAATAGTCCAACATTTAATTAGCCACTTGCAAAATACATTTATGTAATGCTTAATATCATTTATCAAGTGGCTGCTTTTGTGAAATTATGCATAAAATAACAGGTATATTTATTAATTAGTTGTCAACATCTCGTATCGTCCATCTTCAAAAGGCCTATCAGCATTTGTCTGTTCACATTCTGGTGAATTACATTTCTAAAGCAATGCCAACCATTACCCAAACTTGTAACACGAAATCCTATCCAATTGTTCCAGTACATAAAAGTATTCCTTTCATCTCAGTAACAGAACAAAAAAAACCTCGCCTTTTATTATTTTTAATTATCCTGTATCAGAATGACTTACGTCCTCTAAATTGCTGCTGCTGTGTTATATTGTGCGTACTACGTATCGCATTGTATTTGAGTTATAACAGACACATTTCTCAATTTAAAAAAAGTTTGTAGATTGTGGCTTCATTGCACAATTTCATAGAGTGCGCACGTCTCCGTTAAGCATTTGCGGTGCGTTTGGTTAAAATCGGTCCGGTGCTTCCCTCCGAGTGTTCTCGGCAAACGTGAGTGACAACAAATTCCATCGATTTCATTTCTCTGGTAAAACACATTTCACCCATGTCTGGTTTTGATGTGATTTTTTTCTTTCTTTCTGGGAAATCGAGAACAAAAACCTCTTTAAATCGCGCTTGCCTGCCGTGATAGCGGTGGGTGGCATGGGCTGCAGCGCTGCCACAATGGGGTGAAAACCTCGGGGGTCCACTCTGTCCCCTTAATCTCTCGGGACTTCCTTGCAGGGAGCGAGGCTTCCGGCGCGATGAGGCGAGCACCCGTGCCAGTCCAACTTCGCTCACCACAACCACACACATGGCCAGATGCGGCTCCTTTCACTAAAGCTACATGATTAAAGTTTAAACAGACATGCGATTGAAAAATAAGAAAACAAGTAGCTCCTGCAGAAGCTGGATGTGTACATATTGTCCATCTAGGGTTGCCTGAAGTGAGTTTAAAGCGTAGCTAACGAGAACTCACTCCTCCTCCTCTGCTGCGCACCCCCCACCTTCTCTATAGACTGGAACATCCCTTCCCCCAGCCATCTGCACTGTCAACTCCCTGTGCAGGCTGAAGACTTTTCTTTTTCCTCTGTCAATTACTTGACTGCCTCGCTATGAAACAGAATAAAATATGTCCACATTTTGGAATTATATTGCATATAAATGTCTGCATCTCAAGGCGCTGTACAGAAACGGTGCGTATTAACTTACAGAGAATCAGTCGGCTATAGGCGGGGGGAAATAGTAAGATCTCTGCTGCTTCCTCCCCATAATGCATTGAATCGTTGCGATGTAACCTAAGACTTGTCTTTTTTATTTACTGTGGTGAATGCTGAGACACTCACTTTCAGAGCCACAAGGTGGCCTGTAGATGGCAGTACAGAATTGGGGTGACTAACCTATGCTTGTGAGTTATTGAGTATGGGTGCTGTAGGTTTTCTCTCACGTATGCAGAAATACTCACATTAACTGGCCAAACATTCCAAAAACAGGACCCTCCTGAGTAATTCGTGACACATCGATATGGTAACAGCTGTCTTAGACACTGCAGTGCTTGCGAGTCTTCAGCGAGAAACGCTTGGAGCAGCAATATTTGTGAACCCCTGCAGTGTGCTTTTAATTTTGAGGTTTTCTATTCCTTGGCTCTGCCATAGATGTGTCACTAAAGTTATAACGCATTTAAGATGAATCGTGTAGCAATATTTAAAAGTTAGCAAAACACCAGGGCACACTTTGTGAACTTGAACTTTGGAGCATCACAGAATGAACCGGTGTCATTTATTCATAACCTGTTCACGAGCCAGGGATTCATTACATATCGCACACGTGACAGTATTGTGTTATTATTGTGCACGCCAAATCGTTTGTTCGTCTTCTAGGAGATGACCCTGATGGAGCTCACGTATTGGGTGAGGGTTGTATGTGAATGTCGCGGATGTGTCCCCCGAATTTGCCTCTCTAACTCTTGATTCGATGCACAGCGGCTGGGTGCAGCCGACATTCTCGCGTGATTCGTGAGTCGGGGAGGTTATGTGTAAACCCGCATCCTGATGTCATCCAATCGTCATGATTGGAGATGTCTGATTGACCGTATGTGTGCGTACTTTGCTGCCTTCTGTAAATTCTTACGTGACTCGATTCTGTCCCGTTCCATTGAAACGTAAACAGACAACAAGAAATTACGGCCCTACATTTGGAGGTTCGCGGCATGAGAATGCTACGCCGTTTATCTCTTTAACAGCATGGCAGGGTTCTTTTTTGTACAAGTATGTGTTTGCAGCATGTGCCGTTGAAAGTGATGACAATGCAAAGCTGCAGCTACGCATCTCTTTCTTGTGATGAAGCTTGGCCATCGTTTCTTCGCTCGCTTAGGAAGTGAGTAGCTCGGGAATGGTAGCTTCTCGCTGTTGTCACACCAGTCATTTCGTTGTTTCTTTGTATAAACGTTTCCAACGCTTTTCCTAATGTGCAGCAGCCTCGTGGCTCGGGTTAATTCACCCCCTGCAATTTCACCCTCGCTGGGGGTAACTTTGCTGTCTTGTTCTATTTCCCTATCAGCTGCCTTCATCGGATATCTGTAGCGTCATCTGCACTGGATGCAGGCCTCGGCCAAAGTAATTTATTAGCATTGCGTCTAGTTGATATTCTAAGCGTGTCACATGGGCACTTTTATTCGCCACTGTATAGACACAAGGCTGAAGCTTTGCATAATATGCTGAAAAATGGTCCTGTAAAGTTTAAAGTTAACATTTACAATGAAATACATGTAGATAATGATTTTATGCTCATGTGTGAAATCTTTATTGGGCACATTCAACAGTTGAAAGATATTTAACGATTTAAATAATATAACACCATTAATGTGGCTGAAAAATTGTAATAATTAGACAGAGAGGCGATATATATTAAAGGTTATGTTTTTTCTTGCAGGACACTTTCATTTATAAACACAACTAATGTATTAATACCACACAGTAAAACCATCCCATCTTGTTTTACTATCTTGCAGCAGTTAAGTTTACATTCAACCAGGTATTTTTAAAAATGCATTCGTCCAGTTGGAACCATCCAATTTGTATAGGCAAGCTGAAAATGAGATCCTCTGTCCCCTTACACTATATGTTTGCCATATATGTTCTACAAAGAAAGCAGGGTAGGTTGGCAGGGTAGTGATTATCATGCTGTGCTGTATTCCCGAGGAGGCAGGTTCAAATCTAAGTCTGATCAATTGAGCCTTAATAGGATTTTATACCCGGAGAGCACCTCCCCAGGCTTTCCTCCCATCCAAAGTCGCCACCTAAATAAAACCTGCGGCGCTGAACTGTCCATCTGGCTGCCTGCCACAGTGCTCGTCTGTCGATTTATCGTCGCTCTCATCTAGACTCATCATCGCCTAAAGTATTTTAAAAATGTTTTTTCCACCCCTACAGACACTTTTCTCTCCATGATGATAGCAAAGGATCTTGGTGTTGCTTGGCTGGAGGTTTTTCTTGGGGTCACCTTATTCAAAATTCGCCTGCAGTGCATGGGGATATCGCTGCCATCTCCCATGATCCTCCACAAGTGGATTGCGAGATTCTGTCATTTCAATGCTTAGAGGCAGAATGTTTTCTAAAATGGTCAGTACAATTACTGCCGTGTGTCTTTTATCACAGTTAATTAATGTAGTATTCAAATAATCACTCCACGATATGTATGGATGTTTTTTGCAGTGCATTATTTTACAATGCAGATTACTAACCGGCTTGTGTTGTGACAAGAAAATTATGTTTTGCTATAGTTTTGCCTTGTAAACAAGTTGAAGTGATCAACATAGGATTACAAAAGTGTGTTTTTGAAATTAATTTAATTCATATTTCTGGTATTGCAATTCAGGAAGACAATTAACATGTCCAAACATGATTGTTATATTTCATTTGAAACTATCCAATAAAGATATTGCTGTTGGTACAAACATTAATTTTGTGCCAAGTCTCCGTTGGTTGCTGGCAAATTTAATATGAATCTGTAGCAAGGGCCATGCTGGGCTATTACTTTAGAAGAGATACACGCTTCAATGTTAGCGAATCTGTCTCCTATACATACGGCTTTTAAATAAAAAAAAACTTGCGTTTAAATTGAGATATTTTTCAGGGGTCAGTAACTCACTCTGAAGGTTGGCAGATTACCCACTAAACATGCTGTAGGAGCAGTGTACTGGGCTGCATAGTTTTGATCTCGGGGCCAGGCATTTACGCGCACACCAACAGCTCTGTACGTCATACTTATTTTGCCAGGATTGCAACTCATGTTGGTGTGAAATGCTTGACATGTTCAGCATCGCTCAGTGCTGATGGGTCCCCAGAAGCCATGCACAGTCCATCCCTTCAGCGTGCAACTTCCCCCAATACTCGGCTCACATTAAATGCAATTGTTCAAGTTACAAGTTCAAGCTTAGTTTGTTGAACCAGTTGAGAAATAAAGAGACCAGGACAGTCTCATTTACAAGAGTGGCTCATTAATATTTCTATTATTTTTTACCTGCACAGATGCTAAGATCACATTTTCCCAGCCAGTCTTTGGCAAGCATATTATTATCATTGCAGATTCACTTGTCGTTGTCAGCTTGACAGGTGGTGGTACCGTGGCAAAAGAATTAGATTTGCAATCATGAGGTTGCGAGTTCAAACCATATTTTTCTATCATCCCTTTGAGATCAATTAAATCAATTCCACATGTGGGAGCTAACAGTCGTTGTCCTTTGGGATAACCCGTCATATTAACGTGGACTGTACATCAGCACTGTGCAAAGCTCATTTGACTTGTGCTGAGCTCTGTTTGTCTGGTGTATAATCCAGGTGCTCTGTCTCTACAACGTGTTTTGGGATAACTACAGAGCTGTGCGATGGTGATACAAGACCCTGGTCAACGAGTGCAAGAACAAAATAAAATAGATCACGACGTGACTTTACCGAAAGAACCAAAGAGTATGGATTCCTGCAGTCACGAAAGCTTCAAATCAAGATTGAGTGCAAGAACGTTAGGTGATAAAAAATATGTCTTATTTATTTTGAAGCCAATCAAATGCTATTGTGGAAAGAAATATGTTGCTGGGTGATTGCTTTGGTCACTTGGATGCAATGTCATGGCATTTTGGCATGATTTCCAATCTTTGAGTATTCCACAGTCTGCCTGCAGTGCCCAGCAATCACAAGTCAAATTCCCAAAAGTTGATCGGATGTCAGCACAAGCAGTCGTCCTGAGCATGTGATTTTCTAGCTGTCTGTACTCAAACAAAATATTCAATTTTTCGTGAACTTTCGTTTGGTTTGAAAACAAGTACACGGTATTATGAGTTTACTCTTGAAACTAAACAGTTTTATTTACCAAGGAAAGCCCACTGAGCTATTTGTGATTTTTCAGAGGTGACCTGGACCACGCATGATAGCTTATCCTTGTGTCTTATATCATCATCACACGTGGGAAATTTATAGAAACGGCCAAATAAACATACCTACTATAATCACCCAGGAATGTCCTTAACGCTCGTGACGTTACTCCACATCGACCATCTTCCCTCATTATTAATATTCGTGAGCAGGTGACGTCACTCAATATGGAATACTCCCGCTCACTAATAATCATGAGCAAGTAACGTCACTCCACATCGAACAGCTCCCCTCATTAATAACGATGAGTGGGTGACGTCACTCCGCATGGAGAAACCCCTCTCATTAATAATCATGAGCAGGTGACGTCACTCCATCGAACAGCCCCCCTCATTAATAATCATGAACAGGTGACGTCATTCAAACGGACACCCCCCCACCATTAATAATAATTAGTGGGTGACGTCACTCCACATGGGGGGAGAGGCGCCTCCTCCCCCCTCCTCGGCGTCAACTCACAATCCTCACGACAAAGGCAGAACCGTCACGTCACGCGATCTCCGTCACGCTGTTGAGACATCAAAGTAAAAAGGACGTCGTGATGAACAAGGTATTATAACCTTAAAATGAAATAGGTCCGTGTCACCGCGGCCTTACAGATTGCACACGCATTGATGCAATGAGTATCACGTCGCGCTCTGCTTTTCGCTTGCAAGTTTCAGATTTACTGCGATACACCCGTCCTTGGATGGGCAAAAGGCTAGTAAAGACATGTTTATAAATGTGGAGGGCAAAACCAGAGTACCCAGAGAAAAATCCATTCGACCACCATGGGAAGAGAGCTTGCAAACTCCACATATACAACAGGCATCGTCAGGGTCAGGATGGAATCCACGACCTCCTGTGTACCAGGCGAGGGAGACGACACCACCACGGCGCCCCTCTCACTTGCACACAACCTCGTCCCTACGTACTCTTGTCTGCATGTACACCTGCGCCTGTGTGTGTACGCTCGCGCACAAATATGGATCTATACAAATCACCCATAAAACAAGTGCATCCATTCATTGTTTACATGACTACAAGAACAAATGTCCCTCTTTTGTAGATATTGGTCTTGGGCCTCCCCCGCCCATGACGAACCAACCCGGACTGTTGGGGAACTTGCTGTAATTCAGCGTCTCTCAAGGCTGGCGTGGAGAGCGAGGGGTGTGGGCAGCACGTCCACCTGTGTTTGACCAGTGCTGATGTTTACACATCGCACAAGGTACTCGTTTAAGGACGAGTGTACCTAGGGGAGGACCGGGACCAGTTGAGATTTGTTAGCTGGCATTGCTGGGTTTAGATTTCGGCCTCAGGAGTTTGTAGCGCATTGAGACACTCCACTGTCTCTCCTCAAGCACACACAAAGATCTCCCATATAGTCTTAAAAGACTGTATGCGTGGCATGCCAGGGGGTGGGTGGCTCGCACCATGCCCCCAACCCGCATTTGTCTGCCGAGTGGCGATGATGTTGACACACTGCACCAGGTACGACTCTCAAGCACCCCCCCCCTCCGTCCTCACACAAACACACTGATTACAGAGCACCGAGATTGTTGGTGTGACTGCACACGGGTTGTACAGAATGTGATGGCTTCACCCAATCAAAGGCACCTTCAGTGTTTGCGTGCTGTGTGACATGTTATTTAATTCCCACGTGATGGAAGAAAAGCACCAGCAAGGGTGAGCTTCTGTAGGGTTTGAGTCCTCTTATCAAATAATGAAAACAATGTTTTTTTCTATCCCTAATGGTATAGTCTATATTTAAAGAATTATAATTCGACAACAATATGACGAGTTGATAAAGCTACAAAACAAAAACAAAGATCCCCCATTTAGCCTTTACATACTGTTGGGGCAAGTGCTGTTAATGAGCACCTATGAAGAATTTGCGGCTGAGGGAAGGCCCAGGACTGGTTCATATAATCGTTTATGCTGTTGGCCGCGAGTGGGAATCGAACTTTGGTCGCCAGGTTCTTGGTGCAGTGCACTAACCGCTACACTACCGCTCTCCAAAATAAAGCTGCACACACTCAAACTACTATTTAAACTATTTTTATTTCACAAAAATAAAGCCCACTGAGCTATTTGCTCTTTTTCAGAAGTGACCTGGCCACAAATGATAGCTCAACAAAGTGGTTTATTGTGTGGAAATGTATAGCAGTCAAATGCTGTAAACGCACGTTTTTAAATGTGGGAGAGAAAACCCGGGGGACCCGGAAAAAAACGTCGTGATCAGGGGAAGAACATGCAAACTCCAAATATTCAACAGGTGTTCGGATCGGGATCGAACCCACGACCCCTATATCTATACCAGGCGAGGTAGTTAACATCTTGCCACAGTGGTGCCCACACACACACTGACTCAGCTCTACGCCTATGCTTGTCCACCATGGCATGGGCGACATGCATTGCATGGCGATATGAGAGAGCCGCAGCTGCTGGCCAGTGTCTTGGGTGTGATTGTTTCTAATGGTTCTGCCATGTGCTGTTGAATTCACATTCTCCTGTTCGCTTCTTAGCACGTTGAGATACTGTATTTTACAGATTTGTTGTTGTTTTATCTCACGAGTGCACGTGTACATGTATGTTGGACTTCTTTCGCACTGTATGTATACAACCGTGTTAATCGGAGTGACAACAAACTAAGCGCTCAAAGCAGTCCTAAAGAAACGAGGTTTCAATCGAGATTTGAAAGTGCAAGCTCTAGTGGCTGCCTGATATTGGCTGGAAGAGCGTTCCAGATTGCCGTAGAAGAACAAAGGCCGCAGAAACAGCGAGGATTATGCCTATTACCGCAGTTACCTCAATCAAACTTCATGTAATACATTGGATTTTTAATCATTGGACATGAACATACGGTTTACTGTATATATGTATCAGTTGAAATGAATGTAAACATTGACATTGGTTTTTGTTGTGGCTGTGATCAAATTACGTTTTTGCACGGTGAGATTTTTTTTTTCTGTATTTAGTCCGGAAATATAATTTTTATGAATTAATTTACATTCTTTTTTTCTTGCACATTTTTCTGAACATTTTGTCATTTTTTTGAGTTCGCTGGATATTTTCTCGCTTTCACCCCCCATCACAATGATCTATCTATATTAATAGTCAGTATATATATCAATATATCTATATATATGTATTCCTGTAGTGAAGCAGCATTGGTGCAGTGGTTAATTCACTCTGCTATAAACCCAGCAACCTGAGTTCGATTCTTCACCACAGTTAAAATCAGTGGTGAACCGGTCATGAGGCCCCCCCCTCCCCCGATCACCAACCAACTAACACTGGTCAAACACTCCCCTGCATGACCGGAATGACATGGTGAGGCATTCATTAAAAAGTGGAATACTAGGGGGCTGTAATTATATGCATATATATTTCCCACAGGTTTCCCTTGCTAATGGGACTTGTTGCCTAAACGATGTTTCACCCAGTTGAAATCATGGAACTTGCTCACCGTAAAACAAATCGCCCAACTTTGCGCTCCAAGCCCAATTTTCCCCGTCCCATTGCTTTACAAATGAAAGCCGGCGGAGAAGACGAAAAGGGTGGGAGGCGTAAACCTGCGCACCCCAGGCCCCACCCTCTGTCCCCTTCACCACGGTGTCGTCGTGTGCTTTGCTTCTGACGGCGCGGTGAAATTGAGGTCAGGTAGCGGTGATCTCTCTTGGAGGTGTTGCCTGGGCCGCGCTCGTCCAGCCACGGCACGGCACGCCGCGTGCCGTGCCGTGAGGCGCTAAACCCGCGCCCTGCGACGACGCGTCGGTAAGCGCAGGCACAGCATGAACGGCACAGAATATGCCCGTCATTCGCCACGTACGCTGTAAAGTGAAGTGTGATGGCTCAGCAGCACGCTGCAAGTGTGTGGATGTGGAAAGGGCAGCCACAGACCACGTTGAGTTTTGTTGATTGGAAACTGATTTCTTTATTATTGCTTTTTGTGTTTTAGTTTGTTGTCCTTCCCCTCGCACCTGCGATTAGCACGGTCGGCTGCGTACGGTGCGAGAGTAGTTCTACCTACATACACAGGCTACCCTGACTGCTCCAACCTCAGCATCTAGCAGTTTTTCATCTTCTCTTCATGAGCCATGATCAATCCATTGCTGGATGAAGGCCTGCCCCAGCCATCACCACCTCTCACGGTCCCATAATATGACAATGTGACAAATCAATTTTGAGTAAATTGTTGTGGTCGTGATGTGGGCATTGAATTGTGAAGTCCATTAGTTATGATATATGAAAATAGTAAAATGTATACTTCGGCTATATCCGAGCAGACGAGATGAAAACATTGAAACGCGAAAACAAGACAAAAGAGAAAGATTAGTCAAGAAACTATAAAATGTGATGAAAATAATGATCAATTATTGTATCAAATGGTGATTTGAAATCTGATAATTCATTGAATCGGGGAGGAAGGTGAAACGTGATAACCTGAGCAGTCGTGCTGCCCGTTTCTAAAAGCAGACAGATCATTATTGTGCATCAAGATGCAATGTGGCAGATACTGAACTTTTCAGAAGTTGATAGGCTGCCTGGCTCATGTATGGAAATTCGATAAAAACTGCTCCTCAGTGAAGGACCCATACATCCCAAATCTAACCTCCACGCAACAGTCTTGAGACTAGAAAGTTAGGGCCTTCTTGCAACTGAAGGAAACTAAAACACGTGTATGGATTATGTAACGTTTTTCAACATATGTTTGTCCTCCAATGTATTTAATTAGCAGTACAGAAGCTGACGGGTAGCAGTTGGGGCAAAATGTGTTTGCTTATTTGAAAACGGTCTCTTTTGCATGGTTTATGTCTCCAAGTTTTGAACGACCCTTTGATCAATTTGGACAGTTTTCTCTACGGTGTGACCCTGATTGCAAGACCACTTTACCGTACGTTTTAAATCATCTTAACGAGTGTTATCGTGACCCCTTGTTACGGACAGACCAACAATGCGAGTGCATTAATACATTAATACTTTCAACTCGAGTTGGAAAGCATTAAGCAGTGGAGCCATCACCAGATCAATGAGCTATGTTCCTGCACAGTCACGTGCCCCTCCCTGCCTCAGCCGCTCGTGCCAAGGCTGCCTCCCTGCATAACCGCAACCATCGCTGACGAGAGAGGCAATCCGTTACTCGTCCAGACATGTTACGTGATGCTACCGGCATGGTAAGACCAGCCCGTACACGTCTCCAAAGCGAAATGATCTCGAAATGCCCGTGCACGATAGGTTCGGAGAGTTTGAGCAAGCACGTAACATGATGCTTGCCGAGGTCTCTGTGCCTATTTCACACTTGCGTGCAGCCAGATGGCTCGTTGGAGCACTGCTATCTTGCAGTCAGAAGGTCCACGTGTTGAAATTCGAGTTGGGAATTGACCGAACCCATCATCTACCCGGCACCCATACATGTTGCACTACCTTCATGAGAAGTCATCAGCAACTATTTTACCGAGTAAGGCTTTCTAAGCTATTTAGCTATTTTTCAGAAACGACCTGACCACAAATGATAGCTCACGACCTGGCCACAAATGATAAGGACGTCATGATGAACAAGAGATTATAACCTTTAAATGAAATATGTCTGTGTCACCGCGGCCTTACAAATTGCACACGAGTGGATGCAATGAATATCACGTCGCGGTCTGCTTTTCGCTTGCAAGTTTCAGATTTACTGAAATACACCCGTCCTTAGACGGGCAAAAGGCTAGTAAAAATATAACATTTCTCTGATGTCTTATTGCGCAGCGGTAATTAGATCGGTAAAGATGTCACAGCTGGACCAAGGCGACGCTGTCATTCGGCTCTTGCGAGATTCGGGCGTAACGTCGGCTCAGTCACGGCTGCTGCTTGACCTGGTGACCTCACGGCCGGGTCGAAGTCACGTCTGTTCGGCGCCGTCATCAGAAGCTCTTAATTTTCTCCTTTGTCAATAACATCGACGCGTTCCCAATCCCGTGCGGTCAGGTCCCCGTTCCGCACTTCGCCATGAGTCTGGCCGCTCGCTGTGCAGCGAGAAAGGGACAATAAATCCATGTCATTTAATTAGAACATTAGCTTCCGAGCACACGTCAATAGTATTGCGGATGTTTTCGGGTTTTACCACGTGTCGTTCGGCACTACAGCTGACGTTTGGGAAAGTTCCCTGAAGAAGATCCCAGCAGCTGGAGTGAAACGTCTGACATTGTGCCGAACAGCACACAGTATGACCCTGAGCGCAATCGGAGAGCTACATGTCAATATTTTCTAGTGTTTACAAAATGTTCACATGAAGGTGGCTTCTTTGTGAAACATACAGGGTGCGTTAAAAGTGTTGTTCTTTTACGGAGACACTGATCCTTGCTTTGGAAATGTCATCAAATCAGAATCAGAATATGTATTCATATTGGAGGAATCCGATGAGCTATGAAGCTCTTTCACAGGTATCCAGTAGGACATCACCACCTCAAACCATGCTCTTTATCTTGTAAAAAAAGTGCATATGTTTACTTTGACATAAGTTTGTAGGTGTAATCAGAATTGTTCACAATAAAAACTGAAGAGAAACCACGTACACAAACAAACTAAACTTTGACAAATTACAATCGGCTTGAACTGTGGCCTTGAAGCAGTTTTTTTTTAATTGTGCCCCTGGAACATGCAGGTTCTTTCCCTGTTGCCAGACTGGCAAGAGTAATTTATCAGCGAGCCGCTAACTCGTGGACTTAAACTGCTCCCCAACGGACTTTTTGGCAGAATGGATTTGAGAGCCTTGGCACGAGGGGCAAGGCCGTGCCAAACGCATTGTGGGGCTATTGTTGGTGGAGATTTCCTCGCTTGTTTAGATCTCTTTACTCGTTTCTTTTTACCCCCTTCAGTCAGTATTCTGTCATTGGTAGCGTGTCTTCCATCATCGGCAGCAGACCGGCAACAAGACCTTGCCACCTCAGCGGCTGCAAAGCTTGCACACGTATTATTGGTGTCCCACCTTTGTGCTGAGGCTAAGGAAATATTGGAGACGCGAGTTCGCCCAGAAAACAATCAACGTGTTGACCGCGTATCGTGTAGAACTGTCCTGCCATGCATTCGTGAAACTCGGAAGAGGCTGGCAGGCAGATTCGTGAAAGTGTCACCATTGCTGATCTCACTAAAACCAGTCGCCAAACATGTTAAATTCACAGCACAAAGACAAAGATTCCTCCTATAGTAGGGACAAGTGCTCTTAGGTAGCATCTATGAAGGTCTGCAATGTACACAGTTCAGATAATCGTCACTAGTGTTGGCTGTGGGAATCGAACTCGGGTCGATGGTTAGTAGCGTGGCGCACTAATGTCTAAACTACTGCTCCACAGCCTCTTGGACATGACAAATTGTGGCCTGTTATCCAGCTTTACTGATTTGTTCTCCTGCAGACAAGCAAGACTCATCTGGAGGCTCTGAACCAACACATAACCTAGCCTGAATGCAGATCTTGATCTTCACTAACTACTTGTATAGCAAATATCTTCACAGACAACGCATGCTGGTTCAATGCCAGCATAGCTGCCCGTGCTATCATATCTCTCTCCCCACCCATCCATGGCACTGCAACCCTCTGGAAAGTTTCATGAATGGAGGAAAAAAGTCGCCTTCCCATTCATCAGGACCTCACTAACGTCCCTCATCATTGCTTGAAGTTACACAAGCCCTTTTGGACCCATGTGCTTAACTTGAAACAATATGAATTCATATTCTTTGGGTCTTTCAGTAAAGTCACGTAGATAGAAAAATAATAATAAATATCTCGACGTTTCTATCGCAACACAAGCAATCGTCATCAAGTGATATATTTTTTCTGATGACGATTGTTTGTGTTGCGATCGAAACGTCGTGATATTTTTTTTTCTATCTACGTTACTTTACTGAAAGACCCAAAGAATTTGAATTCCTGCAGTCACGAAAGCTTTAAGTCGAGATTTAATATGAATTCAACCCCAATGAAGGTTGGAAAACGGAATGGAGTTCAAAAGAACCCACAAACAAACACCTTGTGAAAGACCCAATGCAGAATATCCCTGGTTTTGATCTTGCATGAAGCTCATGGCCCACTCTAAACCGCATCCACACAAACCATTGCAGATGCGGGATACCTGATGTAGAAGTTGAAAGTTAAAAACTCTCCAATGTGCGACTGTGGTCATCCAGAACAGGCCATACACCATATCACGACACAATGCCTGCTCCACAAATACGACGTAGACATCGCAGCAATACACTCCACTACTCCTGACGCTGCTGTCTGGCTTGGCCACCGTTAATGTGAGATTGTAGTTGTTGCTCTGCATCTACATCAGCAGCCACACGACAAAGAAGTGCCATGTGGGCTGGGTTCGGTTTCACGACCCATGTATGTGTCTGCACATGTGGCATGATATATATATATATGTTTAAAGCAGCAATTGTCATTCCACATAAATACATTTGCAGGAATGCAGGTTGCACTTACGATCTAGGCCCTTTATCTTCTGAAGCCTTTTATCATCAAAGGGCTTATTACATCCAATAGTCACATTTAGTCAACTGTTAGACCCACTGAATGGGATGTCAACGCTTGATGCAACTCTGTGCACTTTTCAGACAAGATGAACGTGAACTATTTTTGTTGTAATGCAAAATTGATCTGATAACACGCACTACGCAATCACACCAACCAAGATTATTTCAGTTTATCTTTCTGTAGAAATAAAAAAAAACATACCTTGAAACTAAGGTGACTGCTAAAAGGACATTAAATCGTGATGAATGCGCTTACTAACGATATTGAAAGTTTGATGATTTTGGAAGGTGATGTATGACTAATGCAATGAACTGTGAAATCTTTAATTGTAACACTTAATGTTTTAGATGCACACTGGGACATTTTGCTTCGTTGTGGTAGTTTTAAGTGGTCCTCATGAAAATTTGCTCAAACAAGACCGTAGCCGTATAGATTTCAGACCACCAGGGACCACGTGAGACCTACTCCATACAAATAGGGCTTCCAAATATGCAGGAGCCGTGTATTTCACAGGTAGGCACACAGGGAACATGCTGTGACATTACATTAATTAAATAAAGCATTTCTGTCGGGTTTAGAGCAAAGCGTTTTGCTGCAAAGTTTGTAAAATGTGTGATGGAGTGAATTTAGAAAATATTTTTTTTACATGACCTGCACCCTTTGTGTTCTCAAATGTTTTGTTATTGTTAACCTCATTACTCCCAGGACCAAATAGTCTCAAATAATGTGCACGAGTTGTTAATAAAAAGTGTGCCGTACTTGGCCCTTCCCCCCTCTCCAACCATTATATATACGGAGTGGTAGCTCTTGCAATCTCTCATTTACTTGATACAGCTGTCGTGGCTGTGACGGTTCCACCTGAAGACAGAGGCTTGTGTGGCCTCCGAAACGTCGTGAATTTTTTAATTTGTTTTATTTTACTTTTATTAATTAAAATGTTTTACCTACGTGACTTTACCGAAAAAAACCTAAGAGTGTGAATCCTTGCAGTCACGAAAGCTTCAAATCTAGAATTAATCAATGACCCACATTCACCTTCGAGGCCACTGTGTGCATCCTCGTGGATCCAGCTGTTTGTAAACATCCACATTCTAGAAAATGGCAACCAGGTTATTTATACACCAATTAAAGGTTACGTTGTAAATTATGATTTTTTTGTCAATAGGTCAACGGTACAATAAGTCACATTACTCGGCTAGCACACACAAAGCTTTAATGTAACGTGTAGTAATGAGGAGTCAATGCATTATCATTGTGCACTGTGACTGCCTTCAACTAAGAAGATGTATAGCTGCAGTGTTTATTTTTTCTGCTGTGTAATCTGGAGGTTCGTTTTATTACCCATAAGCTATACTACTTAGAAGTTCAGCACTTGTATTGTTATGCAAGGCATCCTTAGTGTCCACAATGAAAGGCAACCTATTACACCGGCCCTTTAATCCATTCAATGCATTCCAAACTGCCTGTACATCATGTGTGACATCGCTCTTGTACTCAAAACCATTCAATATACCTACCTTCGCTTTGCAATCTCACCTTCTCACAGTGGTGTGATGGGGAGTGAATGGAAGTCCTAGCTGTTTGTTTTGCCTGTCTGGGATGATATCCGCATGCCAGTGATCCAGCACTTTGGACGCCAAGGTTAGAGGATTGTGTGTATCTGTTACGCTTGAAGGTGTCCAGGAGATGGCAGTACAGCAAATTGGTTTGTGAACCCCATTTGTTCAGAACTTTTCAGTGTATGCGTGAATTTTCAATGGATTTTCTGGTTTTCGATGCATGAAGCTTCCTGAAAAGATTATTGAGTTTCGGTGACAATATAACATTATTCCTATTAAGCTATCCAAAATAGTAAGGAAACGTAGCAAGGATATTTTTGTCCAATTCCCTAATGAGTTGTTTTTTTGCATGCTGGAGGAAACCAGTGTCTTGAGAACACGCATGTGTGTGATGGATTAACTCTCAATGTTAAGGGCACAGCGAGGTTGGCTACCTACTTACCATACTCCCTATGCATGTGCAGTGTAATGGATCACTACGGCGCGTAGCGCCAAGTGCCATAGTAATGGGCGCAGAGGCTAACACACCGTGCAGTACCACTAAAGTGGCCCACTAAGGGCATGGTACTGGGTGCTAGCAGAAGGAAGCCAGATGAGTACTACCAACAGAGTAGGGGGATAGTAGCCTCCGCCAGCGCCGCAGGTACTCGCCACAGAGTCGGTCACTGGGGGAGTGCGGTGGGGGCGGCCGGCGGTAGGGGGGTATGTGGGGACGAGTCACCCCGGCACCGGGTTCAGCACGTGATGGGCCGGGGTGAGGAAAGTGGGCCAAGGGTGAACGAGGGGACACGGGAAGACTAGCTGAGAAACATCTGGAGAACAGGTGCGGTGTAGCCTGGAACCGTCGGGAATATTCCAGAGGTGGGCGCGGCCGAGGGTGGAGCCACGCCGAGAAGGATAAAAGGGGAGCTCCGATCGTATATCGGGGCTGTGCAGGTGAAGTGGAACCCAAGTGCTACATCTATGACATCGTGGGTCAGACAGCACGCTGGCTAATCTGACCCGGTTATAGTTATCCCGCATACAAGAGGAATAGGTGTATTATGGTCCTATGTGTAACAAGAGTGAGAGATAGGTGTATTTAGTACCGTGTGTAACGGTGTTACGTAATTGTAGAATAAACGCTGTTGCCTCCTAAATAGTGTCTCTGAAATCACTCACTCCACATGCAGTTTTGACTCCCACTTGATAAAAGCACACTCAAGACCTACCTCCACTCTATGAACATCATATCGAGTCTCGGAATCCATTGTTTTGCTTCAACCTTTCACCTTCTATTGTGGTATTACATTGGCACAGCAGTTTTGTATAAACAGTGTTTATAAATCCACCGGTGTATCCTCAACGTCTATTATAAAATGATACTGCTTATATGTCAAAGGTACCAAAATAATAGGAAACTTTAAACAAATGTATGCTGAAAAAGGGCATCTGGCCGAAAGGATGGTATGATTTTTTTGCAATATATTTTCATTTTAACTAACAGACGGTGTTAATAAAAACTTGGTGCTACACTTATCATGGATGTACATTGAACTTATTTCGCACCGCACAAAGGTAGCCAACCATGCAGTATGGTTTGTAATAATACCTGATTGACAATCAAAATGTTGTCAGTGGCTGTCTCAGCCCATCATTCCATTGTGGTTGATAAAATAAAACCAATTTGTGTGAAGTCAACATTGTTCATTCTATTCACAATATACTTTTTTTAAACTAAGGGAATGTGTAATTTCCACCACTGGCTTCGGCCCACGGATAGACAAGAGCACTGCCGAATGCTTGTTTAAATTGCCCGTTCCTCTGATTAGTTTGGTTGGCTATGTACGGTGCAAAATTAGTTCAATATACATACATACGTAAGGCATCAATGTATATCCCATCAGCTTCTTGCATCACGCATGCACAACAGCAAGTGCACAAATATTCACGGCCTGAACGGCAGGTCAGGCACGAAAAATTCCCCTGGGGGTCCAAAAGCGGAGCCATCAACAATGACATTGATCGCGTTCAAGTAGTAAAGCAAGGCCACGGCCGTGCACCGCAATGTTTGCTGTCAAGCCAGCCATTGCGGGGTAAGAGTTAAACACGGGGACGTGTTGGAGCAGGGGGTGCGCGAGAAAAGGCCACGTGGTCTTGATTGATGTGAAAGCGTCGCGGTAGGTAACGCGGCCAGCGCGTGGAACCTCCGCTCCTGGCGGACTACCGCCACCGCGTGCGACGCGAGCCGTTGACCCGTGTGCGCCCGGACAGTTGTGAACGTCAGGGCTGTGGGGCAGCTGCTGCCAGCTGCTACTGTTGTGGGATCCAAGTAGTGCCACTCTTTTTTCCCCCCAAAAGTATTTTACTGATCGAATGATTCAAGTACACACAGAGGGCATGTATGGGAAATGACACCGGTGTAGACACAATGCAAAGTACAATGATTATTACCAACGTTTTGTATTTGTAACCTGTCTATGCCATGTGTTTCAATAAACGCTACATCCTTGGGGTCGGATAACACTCTCTCAGGGACGAATGGAGTAGGGGCGTGCTGGCACTTTCACTGCTGTAAACTGCTGGTGCTGCTTCATACCCTTGCTTTTTATATGACACTAGCGGAAGTACCCGGCTTTGCCCGGGTGAAAAATATATTTCTTAAAAACCTTACATATATACACACAGATACTAAGGTATTGTCAAAGCCCGGTGGGCTGTTTGTACATTTCTCCACCAACAAATATATAAGAGGCTTTCACAAGTCCAAAAAGTTGTAGAAAGTGTGGGGTAAATAGTTGATGTCAAAAGGTTTCCGAAAATTGCGGTCTCCCCCCCCCCCCCCCTCAAAAAATATCTTTACCCCTCGTAGGTATATATACTAACAACACCTTACATACAACAGAGGAAGTGGTATCTATTGACTCTGTAGTAGTATCTACTGACTGTACAGTAGTATCAACTGAGCCAGTAGTAGCTACTGACTGTGTAGTAGTATTTAGTGACTGTAATAACTACTGACCATAGTAGTATTTACTGGGCCTACAGTAGTATCTACCGACTATATACTCGTAACGACTAACTGTATAGTATCTGCTGACTCTATAGTTGTATCCACTGACTATAGTAGTAACTACAAAATCTATAGCAGTATCTACTCACTCTATAATAGTATCTACTGACTCTAGTAGCTACTCACCGTGGTAGTATGTACTGACTGTATAGTAGTATGTACTGACTGTATAGTAGTATATACTGACTGTAGCAGTATTGACTGACTGTAGCGGTATATACTGACTGTTTTAGTATTTACTATAGCGGTATCTACCAACTCGATAGCAGTATCTACTATCACTGCAGCAATGTATACCGACTGAGGTCGTACCTGCTATCACTACAGCAGTGCATACTGCTGTGTTGGTACCTGTTATGATGACAGCAGTGCATATTGTGGTGGAACCTGCTATGATTACAGCAGTGCATACTGCTGTGGTGGTATCTGCTATGATGAGAGGAGTACATATTGTGGTGGTGGTACCTGGTATGATAACAGCAGTGCATATTGACTGTACTCATCATTCACCCTCACCATTCACCACTCACAACTCACCCTTACCACTCATCCTCACCACTCACCACTCCCACTCACTATTCACCATTCACCCTCACAACTCACCACTCACCAACCTCCCTCACCAATCTCCCTCACCACTCACCCTCACCACTCACCCTCACCACTCACCCTCACCACTCACCAATCACCACTCACCCCTCACTCTCACCACTAACCCTCACCACTAACCCTCACCACTCTCACTCACCACTCTCCCTCACCACTCACCACTCACTCTCACCATTCACCCTCACCATTCAGCCTCACCACTCACCCTCACCACTCACCCTCACCACTCACCGTCACAACCACCACTCACCCTCACCACTCAACTTCACCCTCACTACTCACCATTCATCCTCACCAATCACCACTGACCAATCACCACTCACCACTCTCCACTAACCCTCACCACTCAACCTCACCACTCACCCTCAAAACTAACCACTCTCTCACCACTCACCATCACCACTCAGCACTCACCCTCAGCACTCACCCTCACCACTCACCCTCACCACTCACCCCTCACCGCTCACCACTCACCCATCACCACTCACAACCGCCACTCACCCTCACCACTCATCCTCACCACTCACCCTCACAACAACCACTCATCCTCACCACTCACCCTGACCACTCATCCTCACCAATCACACCCTCACCAATCACCACTCACCCGCACTGCTCACCCTCACCACTCACGCTCACCCTCACCACTCACCCCTCACTAATCACCACTCATAACCGCCACTCACCCTCACCACTCACCACTCACCCTCAACACTTACCCTCACCACTCACCGTGACCACTCACCCTCACTACTCACCACTCATCCTCACCAATCACCACTCACCCTCACAACTCACCCTCACCACTTACTCTCACCACTCACCACTCACCACTCACCCCTCACAACAACCACTCACCATCACCGCTCAGCACTCACCCTCACCAATCACCACTCACCCTGACCACTCACCACTCATCCTCACCAATCACATCCTCACCAATCACCACTCACCCTCACTGCTCACCCTCACCGCTCACCCTCACCACTCACCCTCACCACTCACGCTCACCCTCACCACTCACCCCTCACTAATCACCACTCACAACTGCCACTCACCCTCACCACTAACCCTCACCACTCACCCTCACCACTCACTAATCACCTCTCACAACCGTCACTCACCCTCACCACTCACTCTTACCACTCACCCTCACCACGCACCCTTACCACTCACCCTCACCACGCACCCTCACAACAACCACTCACCCTCACAACAACCACTCACCCTCACTACTCACCCTCACCACTCATCCTCACCAATCACACCCTCACCAATCACCACTCACCCTCACTGCTCACCACTCAACCTCACCACTCACGCTCACCCTCACCATTCATCCCTCACTAATCACCACTAACAACCGCCACTCACCCTCCCCACTCACCCTCACCACTCACCCTCACCAATCACCACTCACCCTCACCACTCACTACTCACCCTCACCACTCTCCCTCACCACTCTCCCTCACCACTCTCCCTCACCAGTCACGCTCACCACTCACCACTCACCCTCACTACTCACCCTAACCACTCACCACTCACCCTCAACACTCACCCTCACCGCTCACCACTCACCCTCACCACTCACCCTCACCACTCACCCTCACCACTCACCCTCACTACTCACCCTAACCACTCACCACTCACCCTCAACGCTCACCCTCACCGCTCACCACTCACCCTCACTACTCACCCTAACCACTCACCACTCACCCTCAACACTCACCCTCACCGCTCACCACTCACCCTCACCACTCACCCTCACCACTCACCCTCACTACTCACCCTCACTACTCACCCTAACCACTCACCACTCACCCTCAACGCTCACCCTCAACGCTCACCCTCACCGCTCACCACTCACCCTCACCACTCACCCTCACCACTCACCCTCACCACTCACCCTCACCACTCTCCCCCTCACCACTCTCCCCCTCACCACTCTCCCCCTCACCACTCTCCCCCTCACCACTCTCCCCCTCACCACTCTCCCCCTCACCACTCTCCCCCTCACCACTCTCCCCCTCACCACTCTCCCCCTCACCACTCTCCCCCCTCACCACTCTCCCCCTCACCACTCTCCCCCTCACCACTCTCCCCCTCACCACTCTCCCCCTCACCACTCTCCCCCTCACCACTCTCTCCCTCACCACTCTCCCCCTCACCACTCTCCCCCTCACCACTCTCACCACTCTCCCCCTCCTAAAGGAATCTACAACCTTCGATTCGTCCTTTGTGCGATTCAAGGAATCGATTCCTGGCATGTTGGGGGTTTACATTTTGAACGACAGAGTTTTATTTTCATTGATATGTTATGTTTTAATGTTTTCAGGAGTTTTTAATAACATTTTTGCCCCGGTCAACGCCGGATATTTCCCGTTCGTAGCAGTTTATATCGACTTTAACCAACTTATAGTAAACGGGAATCGTCCGACTCTAAAGGAATCTACAACCTTCGATTCCTTTTCGCGATTCAGAGAATCGATTCTTGGCGCGTCGGGTTTAAAAGTAATTACACGCTTGTATTTTCATTGGTATGTAATGTTTTAAAGTTTTCAGAAGATTTTAAATGTATTTTCCCCCCGGGCAACGCCGGGTATATCGAGTTTATACCACAAAGTCGTCGCTTGACACGGGTGGGGTGTCAAGGCCTAGTACCGTGCAGAGCCTCCGGCCTTGCCTAGATTGCCTACACAGCAGAGGCTCCGTACTGGGGCCAATACCCCCCCCCCCCCCCGCGCTACAATAATACTGTCTAATCGCTATAATTTTATTATCTACCGACCCTATAATAGTAATTGCACACATTGGGGTGGAAGGGGAGTAAAGAGGACGTGAAACTTTGATGAATTTACCTCAGAATCGCGTGTTAATGCGTGCGCATATTTTTAATGGTAATTCAAAATGGCGTCCACCCCGCAGCGAACGCGTCTACCCGTTGCCAGGGGCAACCGCCGTGGTCCGCGCCGGCCGGCAAGAGTAAATAAATAAATAACGCGTTAAATAAATAAATAAAGATAAATCGCACTAAATCGATAATCGGTCCGATTTAAAGTTTAGAGACGAAAAATCGGAAATGCCTAAGTTTACCGCGGGGCCGGGGGCGTGCCCACCTGCAAAATTTAATCTCGCCGAACCCCACGGTCCGAGAGCTAAATCCCCCGGTAGGGAGCGTACGCGGACGGACGGACGGACGGACAAAAAATGAATTATATAGGTTAGATGTCCAGTGCCAAGTCGGCATCGGAAATAATGATTTGCGCGTTCAATAGAAGGGTGCTGTAACAATGTGGGTGCTTCATAGCGATGCACCTTAACATCGCCACAAAGCTCTGGTGAATGCTCCGAATCTGTTTCGCTTTGAAGATTTGAAAAAAACGATTTGTTTATATAGACAGAAGTGTGTAGAGGAGTTTCCATGAGTGGTGTGGTTTAAACTGTTATGATCAAAGATGACTTGGATGTCCTTTCTCAAGTATTTGTCTTAATTGGGTGTCAGTGTGGCTCGGTGGTGATGCGTTTGTGCTTCACAAGAACAGTTTCTTGGTTCGATTCCCAACTGAGGGTCTTTTCTGCGTGGAGTTTGTATGTTCTCCTGTTCTACATGGGTTTCCCCCGGGTTCTGTTTTTACCCATGGCAATTTTCCTTACAATAAAACTGGCATTTGCAATACATCTCAATAATAAAACATTACCTGCAAATTACTCAATTTGGATTGAACTTAGAAAAATCGCTCCCTTCTGCAAAAACTCATCAGAACCCTCTCTTTTAAAAGTGTTGAGACTCGGGGAGGCTTCTGCTGGTAAAAAAATAAAGCAAATAAATAATAAATCACGTGTATTCTTGATGGCTATCGTTATTGAAGGTGTTTTCCTTTGTACAAATAGACCCAACGGGGTAATGTTGTGTCTGACAAGAAAATCTGCTTTCGTTTGGTAAAAAAATTACACGAAAAACCATGCTGCTTTCAGCATGCAAATGGAGGCGGGATGTCAATAAAATGGTGAAGCCGCCCCTTCCCGTTACAGCATTTTGCAATAGCAGTAATGTAGAGCGTGTTGGATCTCAATTGAAGTCACTTGTTACACATGTAGTCTTTCAAATCCTTCCGAGCCGTTGGCTTGTTTCCCCCCAGTGACAGGCCTCCGAATCCATCTTGTATGAGGTTGTAATGCTGAGATGGTGTTTGATGTGTGTGGATGTGCCTCTTTAGTTACATTTATTTATTCATTCGTTTTCACGTTTTGCTTTAAACTTGCGTTGTGTAACCAAACTAGGATTTGTCATGGAACATGTGACACGTCTTGATTTGAAGTTTTCGTGACTGCAGGAATCCATAATCTTTGGTTCTTTTGGTAAAGTCACGTAGGTAAAAATATAATAGATCGCGACGTTTCGATCGCAACACAAGCACCCATCATCGGGTGAGACAAACACAGCAGGAGAACTGACAACGCAGGAGTTCTGCTGCAGTTCTCCTGCTGTGTTTGTCTCACCCGATGACGGTTGCTTGTGTTGCGATCGAAACGTCGCGAACTATTATATTTCTATCTACGTGACTTTACCAAAAGAACGAAGGAGTATGTGACGCGATCCTCGATGCGAAGGTTTGTAAAGCACTCTGTGCAGGCACTTTCAATGATTTCTTACCAGAGGCAGTTTACAAGCTTCTGGCATGGCCGACATTTCTGTGCACGAATCAAATAAAGTTTATGGAGCCTTAATGACACGAGCAATCGTATGCGTAGAAGTCGCTTCAAAGTAAGCGATGAAGCATCGGTGTAACTTTAAATACATTTCTGCACAAATGTCGCGCAGACATTGTTCACCGAAACCTTCAGTTGCATAAAAAACTAATCCGAGTAATAAAAGTTTACACTTTAGTGCAGTACATTTTTATGGCATTCAGTCGCAGTTCCAAACTCTTGAATGAAGAGACAACTAAACCACATCACCTGCTGCGGTGGGAAGTGACAGGAACGAGTGATTTGCTGGCGTTGTGGAAGCATAGGAAAGTGAATCGGTGCTCTGCTCGCAAATGAGCCTTGGTGTCTCATTTATGTGTTTGGGCAGATAAAGTTTCCAACGATATTTGGTGACAAGTTCCCAAATCCTTATATATTTTTCTGCAGATAATAAAGACATCTGATCAAATACTAGATAAAATAACTTTTCTAATGACACATGCATCGCATCTGAGATCTGCTGGCATTCAGTGAGAACTCCCAACGTTGTCATTATGTTGATGAAACTCATGAAGCCATCGCCTTCCTGTTCCATTTGTTCCAGTCACTTAGGTAGAAATGATGATAACCTAGCGAGAAGAGATAGCCCATGGTCAAGAATGACAGAATGGCATCCAAGGAATGGAACGCGACTGAGAAGATGGAGCGATGAAATTTGCGTGTGTGCAGGTCCTAAGTTCATCCAGCATGTTATCTGATTAGTCAAATATATAATCAAATATTTTCATTGGTACAGTAATGTATTATTTAAACCATGGAATATCCCAGCTGTAATTATACATATATTTTTAACGCTTTACAACTACGGTTGAAAGCTTTTATACATGAGCTCTGTTCGTCTGTCTTGTCCATCTGTCTGTAATATGTCATGACTATAACTCACGTGAAGATGATCCCACACGAACCAAACTTTACTACAAAGTTTTCTTGCTGTCAGGAACTGGCCCAAGAGAAAACCGACCACATGGATGAAAGGACTGCCCAATACTTGGGAGACCCAAACCAGAGAAAAAAAATTCCCTTTGCAAAAATGCAAATGCATTTGCCCCAACAACTATCTGTTGGATTCTGGAATATTAATCATCATGTATTTCCGAGAACAAACGCATGTTGGCAAGTACTACATTATTAATGTGAACGCGTGATTTTTCTTCATGTTTTTCTTGCAGCACGATGACTCTGACTCAGAGGAATCGGAGCGGCCGGGCAGCCCCGAGGTGATGAGCTCCACGGGCAGCAGTGGCACGAGCCTGAACAGGGAGGACCGCTTCGGAGGCCGGGCCGAGAGACGACCTCTGCTTAGCCCTGGTGAGGCCCCCGCCCTCCCCACCCAATTCCTCTCCCCTGTCTCACACACTTATACCGATTTTCTGCTGGCCAGGCCAGCACTGTGCTCTGCCGATTGGGTTGTTTTCTGCTGGCTTACTTGAAATGTAGGCTGACACGTTCAGCGTGCAATGTGCTAACCAGTGCGCCACTGCTCCACCGCCGAATATACAACAACTTATAGCATATATAGATACTATTTGTTAATTTGATGCGCATTAAACTGAACAATTTGTGAATGCATATCATCAGAAAATAGTGTCATGGCCATGTCAGCCAGTGCTTTAGATATGTACCAGAGGACTTTGGAAAAAATGGCTTCTGTGAGATAAAAAAAATCCTTTTTAAGAGTTTTGCTCAGTTTGAAGTTATATTCTTGTAAAAACCCAAGTCAGTGACAGTTAAATGCTCTTTGGTAGAAGGCTTCTTTTTATTGTAAGAAATCAAATCTATATCTATCATTTGTATGATATCGATGATGGGTTTTACACAATGTATATCGAGTTTGTAATGTGTAGTGCGTGTAAATCTTAAACCCCAAGTTGTTCATCTTATTGCTGTTTTTGAGTGTTGTTTTTAATTCGTTTAATTACAGTTGATTGTGCGTGATTTTCTTTTGGTGCGGTCTTGCTTCTGCGGTGATAAAACCTGGCCAGTCGGCGCTTGACCAGGTCTGTTTAATAGAATGTTTCACGTTGTAAATTGCAAAGTCAATGTTACATTCTCAGTCCACTCGGTGCTTTGCGCGCTGCTTGCAGTTTAATGCGGTGGGTAAAAGTGCTAAATACTAATTGATATACAGAAGCTATTAAAGGCTGACTTGAACAGAAATGAAGGCATTAAATGGAACAGCCTATTGGTGCGTGAGAGTTTCACATGATTGTATCTGCTGTGTGCGCTCAAGCGATGGTAAAGTGTCATCGGTGAATGCGAACCCACAGACTAATTGTATCTTTGCATCACCTGGCAAAGCCAAATGCTTAAGTTGGGATGTTTCGTCATTTATGCTTGTAGAAAATGTGTTCAGAGACACATTTTTATAAAATTAGTATGTTAATTGTTGATATCACATCTGAAATTATAGCAGATATGTGTTTTTTATATGCAACCTTATCATATCAAGGTCTTATTTTTAGTTGCTAGTTTTGATTAATTTTATCATAAAACAATATGTTTTTATCATTCACACATTTTTATTGTCTATATGAAGACATCACTTTTTCTATGCATCTTATACAATATACACTTTGTAAAAATAAATGTACAGCCCTTTGTCAATCAAATTCTGGATAAAGGCCTCCTCAAGCCATCACAACTTGTCATGGTCCTGCGAAGTAGCAATCCATGTTCCCTCCTTGGGCTGCCATGCCATCGTCGGTATTAACCGCTGGCGCTCGTCCCTTCGAGCAGCGTATGCAGGCCAGGCCTCTACCTCCTTTCCTTATTGAGTGTTAAGAACTATCCCTCTAAGCTGAACTCAACGAGCCAACCTGAACCGAGCACTGTCCCTACTACTGTATGTATGTTGAACTTCTTTCGCACTGTATGTAGCCGACTGTGCTCATCAGAGGTGATGACTTTTACTCATGAACCACCCTTGGTAGTTTTTGTAGCTCCATTGACATTGTTCGTTCGCGTTTTGCTCCATGCCTTTAAAGTGCTGTGTGTGCTTATTGTTCTGTCGCGCAGAAACGGAAAGTCCGACCTTACGGAGGCCCGATCTGTTTGATATCACACAGCGTGCTGAGATGGGTCAGATGGCCTCCATATTTTTCAACAAAGGTACACGCATTATTGCACGGGACATGTCTTTAACTCTTTTAGCAGTCAGCAGTGACTAGAGGGCAGTGAATTAACCCATCACGTCACACCTGTGGAGTGGTGACATAACTAAGAGAGCAATGTAAGCATCAACATTGTTCAATTTGGAGAACAGTTTCTGCTGATTTATAAAGAGGAATTGATCTAAAATGTGACCAATGTCATTTTGAATGGATCTCGTTGAGATTTTATCTTGTTAGTATCCAGTATAAACTGTTCTTCCTTTTGATGATCCAATTAGTCTCAAGCAAAATATATATGAAACAATCTATAATTTATAGACCTTTTCCCATCCACTGCTGGATGGAGCCCTCCCCACACTGTGGCAGTCGTGGGGGTCGTATTACCATACGTTACCATACGTTACCATACGTTACCATACGTTACCATACGTTACCATACGTTATCACATTGCTCAGTATGGTTTCTGAATGTGGGAGCTCAGACTGGTTTCGATATCACTCGTCATGGGAATCCAACTCGGGTTACTTTTGGAATAATAATAATCTTTAAGAATAAATATGTCTCCTTTATTGTCCTGGGATTATCACAATACTGTAGGCCTATTATTACAACTATTTTCTATAATAATAGACCTGCAATAATTATTTTATTAGCAAGCGATCGGCATACATGAGCACGCTGCCATCAGGGCCAGCTGCTCTGCCACAGCGTAACCGATGAGTTGAATCAGCGTGTCATCGGTGTGCAATCGGAACATTGCCATGACGACCAGTGGCACGTTGCCGGAATACCCGGCTTGAGTAATTCACGTTAATTCGGCGTTAAACTGGTGTTGGGTCAGCGTGTGGCTTCTCCGGGCCAGTAAGTGCTGTGCCAAAGCACCGGCCTTGCATAATTCGCTAAAACTAGCATACAAACCTTAAACACTCCCCCTTCCTCCCCACATGTTCTCTTCATGGGACTTGGGCAGCAGCGTCATCTGTAGAATCCATCTGAATGTGGTGGCTGAAAGAGGCGCTTGGTCTTAGATTGCAGTACGCCCGAATGTAGAAAAACTAGATAGTACGGCAGCGCTTCGCTAAAATGTTCCGTCTTGGCTCAGACATTGACTGGATTGACTTGTGCAGTCCACTCGGTTGTCATGGCGGCTGTAGAAGAAACATTGTGAAGTGGACCCTGTCTCACCAGCTGAGGAATCATTGTTGGGTGATAGTAAGAATTACTGCAACGAAGGTAGGAGATATAAAAGGATTTTCTGGATTAAGGTCCAAACATGGGAATGTCATTGAAATTTGAGCAGCTAAATCAAACATGCTAGACGGTGAGCTTAAATTGTATATCATAGAGATTTTTAGGATCAGCCAAGTAAGACGGATAGATTCCGGTAAGTCAACGGGAGATGAGTAGATATTTTTGTATGGCGAGCAGAAGAGCTGAGCAACTTCAAGCAGGTGTCGGGATTCTCATTAGAAATACATTTGTACAGTGTGTTTCCAGGTTTGTTGCAGTAAGTGAGTGGATTATTCTAGTTAGGATGAGGCTTAGGCATTGTGTTTATCAACTGAGGCCGTACCGGATGATGTTAGAGTAGTTTATGATGGGAGAGCAGTGTACCTTCAATGCAATGCTCAAGCATTATATATTTTTTGCGTTTAAAAGCGTTTATAGCACAATAGGCATCAAGTATGATGAATGGTGACGTGTTAGGCCAACATGGGATAGTACATCAGAATGGAATTGGAGCTAAGCTGCTTGAGTTTTGGAGTGATAATTGCCTGTAATGCCTAGTTTGGTTTAGTTTACACCCCTTTCTCAATCCACTGCTGGATGAAGGCCTCCCTACGCTGTGTCAGTGGTGTTGTTCTACCATGCTTGATTCCTACATCTCTTCCATTATGTGAATGGAAGAGTAGGCCAAATACCCTCTGAGAAGGGCTCTAGAGCGTTGGAGTCTCATGTCGAGAGAGAGGGAGAGGGCCCTTTCCTCCAGGATTGGCAATTCAACAGCAATGGTTCAAGCAAGCCTGACTGCCGATGACACCCTGTATGTCGAAACCGGTCCTACGCTTGCTTGTCTTGACCCAATGGTGCTGAAATGATGCGCTCCCAGAAGGCCGTATTGACTATTTTTTATGTGGACGGATATCTGAAGGAGACGTATTGTCTGCTACGTGTTCAGTTTTTATTTTATATTTTCCACAGTGACGCTAATGACTATGCTGTGTTAAGTAGTTAATATTGGGGTCACCATTCCAGGTAATATTGTTAATTATAGTATCATCATCGAGTGTGTTTTTTTCATATCGAAGTTTAAAAAAATCTTGTTGTGTTCGCATCGTGCACACCGATGCCAGTAAGAGGCATTAACAGCTGCTTGTTGTTGTGTTGAGTTGTTGTCCTTCCCCCACACAACCAATTATCGCAAGTTGGCTGCGAATGGTACGAACAAAGTTTCACATACACACACATGATTTGAAGCTTTCATGACTGCAGGAATCCATACTCTTTGGTTCTTTCAGTAAAGTCACGTAGTTATTTTATTTCAAAGTACGTGACTTTACCGAAAGAACGCACACATACGTATACGACTCAAGTTGCGAACGTTGTCGGAATGTTAATATTGTTGTGACATTACCATCAGCAGCAGTGATTCGCAATGCAAAGCAGCACAGGGAATCATGGCTGCCCATTCATCCATCATTCTTGCACTTTATGAGGTTCCTGGAAAATCCCTCAGCCTGCTCCATTATCCCCCTTCTAATGTGTTTTGTATTTATTGTAGTTTGCAGGTGATTTTTCCCTTGATTTTTTATTTATAGGCTGTCAATAAAAGTATCATCCATTATTAAAGCGTTATAATTAGATAGCAATTTGAACTACGTCCATAAAACCTTACACACACACATACACACGCTTCATACTTTGATGTTTTTAACGTGTGATTTTCATCTCACTAAGCCTCCCATATGTCTAATATGACATTGGTAGCATGCATCAATATTTTGGAGTACCAGGTGTTCACCAACAATCTCAGGTTGTGATTGTTTTGAATGCTTCTGTTCCAGCCATTGGATGATCAAGGAAGATTTTCAGTGTCTGTGGCATACACTTTGCCCCAACATTCTACTCCGCATAGTAGTAATAATGATTATGGATGATAACTGTATGGACACCATGCACATTGTGTCTACATAGACATAATACACAGTACATTTTTATACACAAAACCAACGTATTCTTCTAGTTAACTTACAATGCTTTACTACATTAGAGCTTTTTTATTGATTTTAAGAGTACGCCATTCTGTATCCCGTCTTAAATGAGATTTTTAGCAAGTGTGTCGTTTAAAGCGGGGTTATTAATAGATACCTGCCGGGTGATCGGAAACGTAAATTTCTCTCGACGTAAATATGCTGCAAATGCAGTCGGAGAACGTTCCTGTAGTGCTCCCCACTGCCGGCTTTAGATTTGGCTTTTAAGCCTCCAGTATGGAGAAAGTGTCTCTGCAAAAGCATTCATCGGATTGACAGAGGGGCATATTGGCCATACAATTTGACCAAATGCAGCCACAGGTAGTGGAGATATTGATCACCGCGTGATGGATACCTCAATTCACTTTCTGTTTTCACAGTCCCCGCGTCCGCTCTTGCTTTACAGCCTGGCAGGCTCCTGAATGCCGCGCCGGGAACGAAACAAATGCAGGACGACTGCCAGTTCAGATTTGTCGAGTTTAATGCGGGCGGGCTCGCTCGAAAGATCTCTTTACCCACGTGTAGAGTTTGTAGCCAGCCGTATTGTCTGTGGCTGTCTGCCCCTGTGTGCATGTCGCTGGCATCTGATTGTTGTGTGTGTGTGTCTGAGTATATCCGTGTGTGTGGGGGGTGGGGGGGGGGTGAGGTGGAACCTGCCAACCTGAGTTCAATTCGCAGTCATGGCTGACTTTAGTGGCGAAGAACTGAAGAGGTTCTAATGCTTCCTTAGGTCGACTCAGCCTCAAATGAATACCTACTGCAGTGTCTAAACATCAGCACTGAGAATACAAAGGTGGTCAGGTATGGGACTGGCCAAACCGATCCCCTCATGCGCTGTGCCGGCCTCAATAGATGCCCTCTTACAGCATTTGCTCAATAGGGGATGTTTTTCGTGTACATCTGTCGTATACGCGTTTATATGTGTGTATGGACGAGGCTCGTGAAGGATGTTCCTGGGTAGTTGGAGGCAGTCGCCTTCTAACAACAACAGAGGGCAAAGGAGCAGCGCTCAAAATAACGAGCAGAGCGCTGGGCGGCTAAAATGCACTAAGTTGGCACAGTGGGGGGCACAGCTGGTGCATCTGTTAGTCATCTCAGTCAGTCAACCCATGGCATCCGGATTTGTCCCATGACTTCCTGTCAGCGAGCCTTCGACAATTCTCACGGCCTCAAAGTGCATCTGGCCTGGCACAGGTGCCGTGGTGACATCACCGCCACTTTGTGGTGAATGGTGGTTGTTGTTATTTATGTGTGAGTATGATGGTATAGCTTTGTGCCTGTGTATTTGTCTATATGTATGTAAATTTACGTGTGTGTCCTTGTGCTGCTGTCCCTCCCTTTTGTTTCATTGTCTCCCAGTGGGCCTGCACCTGTTCTACCTGTGCATTGTCATCTACCTGTACGGAGACCTGGCCATTTACGCCGCCGCCGTCCCACACTCGCTGGCCTTCGTCGCATGGTAAGTAGACGCACACGACACGTAGAAGGGTGGACACTCTGATTCCTACTGGCTGAATGCATAGCGGGAGTTCATAGAAATCGTAGCATGAGTTAAAATCCTACACTTTCTGTAAATGATGGGAAAACCCATAACAGGAAAATGCGTACTGGCTGGAAACAATAATATTGCAAATTTTTACGCGCACAATATTTCACGAAGATATATGACCGTGACTCTGACTCATGACGTCAAATTGAGTGTCGCTCGAAAGCCAGGCGATAGAAGTGTGGCCTTCAAGTGTCTCTTAAAAGTCGGTGTAGATTTAATGCCGCTGCGAATCTGCAGCAACGGGATGATGGCGTTCGAGACGGCGGAGGTTGGCATGGAGAAACGACACTCGGCAGTGATGGTCCTGCTCCTTGGTGTAGAGAGGAGGAGGTTGCGAGTGCCGCTGCTGTTGCAGAGAGTTCTACGATGAGAGCTGTAGTACAGGGAGACAGGAGAGTGAAGAGAGACACGGGGGAAGATTGCAGTGGCACAGGCAGCAGACGATGTAGCTGACCCTGCTGCCGATGATGGAAGCCAGCGGAGGGAGGCGAGGGTGTCCAGCTGAGGATGACAGGCGACGAGGATGACGCGGGCGAGATGGTTTTGTCACCGTTAGAGTTTCTTGAGGTTACTCGAAGAAGATTGAATCGGACTGGAAATTATTAGACAAGACTGAGAGCATTATACGTGCAACGCGGTGGTCATATTACATGCATGCAAGACGTATGGATGGGAGTCATGCCTTCCTGTTGTTTGTGAGCAGCTCACCTTTGTGTGTTGTTAAATCTAAATAATGTAAATGTTGGTCAGTGTATGAGCATGTTCATTGTGTCGTTGTGTATTTGTGTCAAGGTGGTTTGCTTGTGCGAAATTAGTGTGTTTTGTCCATATTGTAAAAGCATATGCAGCAAATGGTTATAATTTACTGAAAGAGAAATAACCCTTTCATTTGGTTGCACGCCTGTAATCCATTGCTATGAGGCAAGTGTTTCTGGATCACTTAGAGTTGTGATAATTCAGCACCTGCTGGGAGATAGCAGTGGATTTATAAAACCATCTGTGCATACTTTGGAGTTTTATTGCATCTGTGAGTTTCCTTTTTGTGTTTCCGTTTTCTTCCACAAGCAAAGTGCAACCGAAACCGAAATCGGTCGGACATCCCAATTTACCATCCTCCTAAAAATAATCTTGACTCAGTGAAGGTTTTCTGAATTGATCAATGAGATTAATCTTGACGAGAAGCATTCCTTTATGATGGAACGTTTGAACTGGTTTAATTACTGATTTCCATTAGCGCATCTATGGCATCTGAAACCAGTGCAACTGGGTTTCCTTGTGTTATGATGGGAAACCTGCATGCACAGTGTTATAAAAATGAGTTGAGAACATTTAAAAAGATTTCAACTCGTTAATGCCAGAAGCAAAAAATAGCCAAGATATATGAACAGAAAGCCGTTTAAATGTTGGTTCTAAAAAAGACAAGGTTATAATACAATTACATTTGGATAAAGGTCTCTTCTACATTCTCAAACCACCCAATTAAAGCATACTTCGGGAGAGTGACTGCCTATCAATTTTATAGTAATTTCATAGTTAATAAATTAGGCTTTTCCAGATTAGGCAGATTTTTTTTTTGCATAAACCACCAGTGTGGAAGCCACATGGGCAGTATATTAACGTCCACAGGGCGCTGGGATCGAGACCATTAACCAAGCTCCCTTTCCATATCAACTGCATCTGGAGTGTGTTCCGAGCAATTCTCCCAGGAATCCAGTGCAAATTTTGACCTGCAGGTTCCAGGCGAAGTAATCTGATATCGTGGTTTGGCACACCGACCCACGCGGTTGCCCACATTATTTCCTTAATTTACTCATGCTTTTTGACGTTCCTACATAATGGATTTGCAGCCGGTGTGCGGATTGGCATTTTCGTCACGTTTCACAGTGCACAGGTCTGCTGCGCATGATCTCTAGGCATAGAGCTCTGCCACTCCCGTATTTGAGGCCGGATGATTGGGGGCTCTGACGGTTTACATTTATATTATTTGAAATACATTTGGGCGTGACGAATTTGCTTGAACAGGAACGCCATTTTCAGGAATGTTCAGTGCCTGCAGCGGACAAGACTGGGGCATGAGACTGGCTCATGCGATTCTGTAGCATCTGTTATTGGGGAACATTGAGGTTTGAGGTTCATTAATAAATGACCCTTAGGGATTACAGCATGAGGTTGGGTATAAATGCTGAACCCTTCCAATGTGCTTGCTCTGTGACAAGTGCATTAAAAGCAAGGCTATCCATTCATCCTATAATTATATATTAATTCAACTGTTGCATTTAAAATCGGAGCTTGTGAACATGAACATACACTGCCTGCTAATTAATATAGGTTTTGGATTATTCAAAAAGGGGAGGAGGAAGGGAGACGTGACACGTCGTGGAAAGAATTTTGCTGCTCGGAGCAAATGACGTGGGAATAGAGGGTGATGGCTGTCAGGTCAAGATGCCTCCAATTTCATGTGGACATTATGCTGGCCAGATATTCAGAACACACAATTCCCCACCTAAACCATGGATAAATAACATTCTCAGTGATGTTGCCTGCGGGAAAGAGGCTGAGATTGAAAAAGCTTCATCACCATCTTGTCATTGTTCGTATTTGTCTGATGTATTTAATTATTTGTTAACATCATTTAAATGTATGCGTACGTTTTTACACTTGTTTTACAATTAAAGATGTGTCATTCATCATATGGTACTGTGGTTACAGTGGACGTTTGAGAGTTAAAATCCTAGCCAGGGGTCGTTGACTCAACCCATAATTCCTCTGGGGTCAATACAATGAGTGATACTTTGTGTGTAGTCAATAGCAGCCATCCCATGGAGAGACCTGGTCTTTTCCATAGCAGTGTGGAATTTTCATCGTTCACCTCCTCCAGTGTAGGTGAATTGCATCTGCAACTTGGCGAAATGGGCTTGTGTTGTGTTTGTTTTCCCCACTCCTGAAATGTATGAAATGACATTTTCTTTCTTGACAAATGTAATTTAACGATTCTGGATTAAGCAGCAGTCTAACAAGGGTACATTTCTCTGCAGCCGCATCATGACCCAACTAACCACTGCCGACTTTTATGATACATTATTACCTTACTGAAACAATGCACTGTTGTCACCACAAACAAATGTTATATGCAGCGACAAGACTCTTGGTTTATGACATCACGTTGCCTTGCCGGCGTATTTTTTTATGTTAAGATTAATATTAAATCCAGTGTGCTAAATCAACTTTTAATTTGGGAGTTCACTGCTTAGAAAACAAACATATTGCTGTTTAACACTTAAGCTTTCGTGACCAATATTCATAATAGAGGTGTTTTCGGTTAGATCGCATGAGTATAAATGTGTCATTAAACCGGTGTGTTGTGGGTTTACTCTCCAACACACTGGTGTGCTGAACTGGTAACTAATTGGCATCTTTTTTTTATGTGACAAACCTTACTAGTTGACTGTCGGGTGGTGGCGGGTTTAACGACACATTTATATTTACGAAATCTAACTAAAAAAACTATCATAGATATATGGCTTCTCTTTATATAGTATAAGTATACTTGTGTGAGGCTAACAATACCATTGGACATGCAGTTATTTTCCGACACCTTTGCTCGAGAGTGGATTGCCATTCGATTGCCAAGTTCCATCACAGGAGACGAGAAAGCATTTGACGTGCGTCGTGTAAGAGCCACGCAATGGTTTGTGGGTCCCATAGATTCAATTCGCAAGTGAGGTGGCTGGGTAGCCCATAGTGCTGATGCTGTGCCAGATCACCGAGCTGACACAGCTGATATCTTGGTATGAAATACAGGCAAAGAAGCATGATTAATTCAGGTTCTCAAAAGGTGTAATGCATTGAGGGTCTTAGCCCAGTCCACCAATGAGTCCATACAAACGCCATGAGGTTAAATTTGGTTTTACTGAATTCTGTATGTTTCCAGCATTGCCGACTAAAATGAATATATATTTCGAGGCCTTACTCAGACACAAGGTACACTGTTAGCAGCCAGAGTTGTGGATGTAGATGTATTCGTCCCGTGACATGATGCGGATCACGAGATTGGAATATAAATGGGTGGGGAGGAGTTAGATGAAAGGTTTTAATTGGTACTAACAGTTAATGATTTGATATTATTGAAAATCCGTTAAAAAGTAAAGTGGAGGTTGAGGAGCTTGGACCTGCAATGAAATCGCCATCAGTCAAACCTTTGCGTATTGACGCTGCGCTAATCTGTGTTGCATGTGACACAAATGAATGAGTAGATACATATTCTATCTTCATGTGCATCGATGAGCGAACAATGGATTGCAGCGTTGCTTTGTCGTACATTCGACTTCGTCTTCCCCTTTGAGAAGCCACAGTGCCACCCCCTTGCAGATGTTTGTGGAACAGTTCAATTAAATCAATGTTTAGCAGCAGGGCGTTTGCATTGTGGAGCAAACGCACCATGAGTGTCCTCAAATTCAAGCCCTGGGGTTAATCGTGGCAGAGAGTATTTAATCACAATTACACATTTTCTAGGAAAGATAATGTCATTAATTAAAATGACAGTGAATCAGCCAAATTAATTGAATTACAATTTGTTTTTCTTTAATCAAAGAAATGTGGAAAATCAAGGGAAGAATGATTTTGCATGTGCGAGTGTGCATGTCGGTCATGTAATTTTTAGTAATTTACAATCTCCGTTTTAATTGAGTGAACTTATTTTCGAAGTATTTGTTTTGTTATTCATATTCTTAGTACCGTAATTATGGCTCAAGATGGGAACTGTATGCTTGAGCATACTTTACGGTTATTGTTTGTAAGTGTGATGTAAATGAGAAGTACATGAGAATATGTTTTTCAGTATTTAAAATTGCAGTTATTAGTTAACAAATGAGGATAAGAAAGGCAAACTAACAAACACATAAATGCACAAGCACATCATTGTTGTACGTATGTATGACGAACTTCTTGTACACTGTACGTAGCCAAATAAAATAAATCTGCGCCACCCGCAAATCGAACCTGGGTCAAAAGAATGGGAGAATGAAAACGAAAGAATGTGAGTCATCCATGGCACCACGACACGAGCGGTGGGGATAGATCCTTAGCTCATGGCGATGGCCACCTGTCTTGACCACGGGCATTGAATAAAGGCCCACACAGGCCTGAGAATAGAGAACTTATGACGACTTAAAGCTGCCCACACATTCCACAAGACGAATGTTCAGGCTTCACATTTTTGTAATTTTGCAGTGGCATTCATATTTACCTTGAGCCCAACCTTGCAGCTTAAGTACCTTAATCGTTTCTTAATCGTTATTTTTAAATACTTTCCAATTCGTTGATATAAAGACTATGTCATCATATACTGACCAGCGTGGTGAAGTATGGTCAAAAAACTCCACGACCCACTGTAGAGAGGAAATGTATAAAAAAGCAGTCCATGTACAATTTAATTCAAGTTTTTATTACATTTTGATGACTTTTAAATTTTTCAAAGTGAAACTTTTCACATGATACAGCACACTAAATGCCTGGATAGTCCCTGCAATAGCCCCCGAGTTGTTTAGTGTGTGGTTTGTTCCCGAAAAGCTTTATCTGCACCTTGGAAGTTTTATATTCTGTGTCCATTATATTTTATCTTGCAGCGTTTTCCATTCTTTGGACACATTCACTTCTATTCCCCAGGCCACAAGAGCCCCACTTGGCATCGAGTATCTTCACATCACTGGGCTGTCACCTGCCTGAACCATAAAGGATTTTTAGCGACACTTACCTTAACAATAAATTAATCAATCACGAATTCATTAGAGGTTAATTAAACTGACACGGGGAAACCAAAGTTGATTAGTTAGAAGGCTTTGATATGCTCAACATTGATTTATATTTTAAAATGTCTCTGCATTGCATAATTTTCTAGTGGCTATATTTTGATGACTGGATGGAAACACCGATCTAATTACATATCCAAATGAATAGATTTAAGTTTGCATATTGTATGCCTGCAATTTCTGAAAGGTTTCAACATATATTTAAAAAGGGGGCATGTTAAAATTTTTGGTGCAGGTTATACAAGATTGTGCTTGGCCCTGACATACCTTAGCATGGTAGTGAATGGAAGTGACAGCAGGTTATGTAAGTTTAGCGGTACATGCTGCTACACCAGACACTTCGGTTGCATAACCTCGCATTCTGCAGAACATTTTGAGTGCAGCCTTTCGATGTGTAATTTTCATGAAGGACTTAAGTAGTTTAACACTTGAAAATGTTACAAGTTTGCGCACCATTTAAATAACAAAACGATCATTTGCAGTTTTAAATCGTGTTGCCGAACTGTTCAACCCGTCCAACACTTGTTCAGTAATGCTTCGATAATCATTGGTTCTCAATGCATTCCAACGATGCAATTGTAGCATTCATAACAGTTACACAACAGATGTCACTGGAGTACCTGAATTATAATACAGTAAAACCCGGATGGTCGGCAAAAACCTCCATCACAGCTCCCTCCTGTAAACATCAGCAGCCAATCATAACTTCATCCTTCATATCCCCCGCAATCTCCTGGTAAGTCAAAGACCTGACCGCCGGACAGTCCGCATGTTTAATTCATCGTTTCGCCGGTGTTTACAACGTGGCTCATGTTGGGATTTGGGAAGACTGAGACGGACGATGTTGTCGATCTGAATTTCTGCCTCGTAAATGCACACAAGTCACTGTAAGCAATGCTCGGCAGAGGCCACTGGAGGGCAGCAGTTCGCAGAGGGTGCCTCCTTTCATCTCACCAAGAGCCAGACCCCCCCCCCGTTCTTAGTGCTGCAATGTGGTATGCCATTGATCCATTAGCTGTAATGGCTGAGGATGTGTAACTATAATGGTCTGAGACGTGAATTGAATTGTTGATTAATGGTAAACAACTGGCATGGCTTGGCAATTTTGATGAAAATAAAAGGGAGACTGCATTGTTTAGAAATTTCCACTCTACCCTCTTAATTTGTATGCACAGTATAACGTTGACTGCACATATTAGTTTTTGGGGTTCACAATGGCCTTGTGTGTACTGTACATTGAACTTTTTTCACACTCATCGGAGGTGCGGGGGAGGAGAACAGACTAGTTATGTTTCATTGGATGAATTGATGAAATTAATAATAAATTATGGTTATATGGATGGACAAAACTGAAATATTAAATTTCGATTTAAAGCTTTCGTGACTGCAGGGATTCATCTTCTTGGTTCTTTCGGTAAAGTCACGTAGAAGGGAAGTAATAAAATAATAAAAATAAAACATAATAAAACAATTCTCACGACGTTTCGGCCACAACGCAAGCAGCCGTCCTTCGCCTGAGGACGGCTGCTTGCTTTACCGAAAAGAACCAAGAAGATGAAATATTAAAATTGCATTTAATTACAAGAGGTATTAATGTAGCATTTAAAAAAAGTGTTAACATTAAAATGTGTTTTTTATGGACAATATATATGAATACAAACCAAATAATGGAATGTCACTAATAAAATCTGCAGTCAGAAAGTCTTTCAAGCCAACCACAAGTGACTACATAAACATTTAAAAATGAAAGCTTTGAAATTGTACTTGCACTTATTGCATTTAAATTAACACCTCCGTAGCAGGGTGTGTGAGAAGATCCACTACCTAGTGTGGGTAACTGGGAATTGCATCTTCCAGAGGTCATTGGGGTGATGCACTGCTTTTTGTTCAGAATAAAAATGTCATCAAATCATATGGCACCGTTATCACAATTTCAATACAGTAATACTGATAACGGCCTCCTCCCCATGCCTGTTGGCGATGGAGCCATGACTTTGACTATACTTCACCAAACTGGTCACCACTTGCCACTGATGTCAGAAGAGTAAATGACAAGCCATCCTCCTCATAGGACAAATACTGTTCAGAAATAATACATTTACATGTCCATTGTAACCGTAAACATGTTTTTGCAAATGGATTTATATGCAAGATTTATTGACATAAGCAGGCTGCCCAATTTTGTAGAACAATGATGTTCAATTTACGTAGGTTTCAATCTGCCCAGTTTTTCTGGGTTATGTCAGTTTCATGTTGAGCAAAAGTTGCAGTAAAGTTTGAAGTTTACATTTTTGTTTTCATCTCCCCATAATTGCATAGACCTTGACAATGTGCCAAGTTGTCGACCTAAGCCTTCAATCAGATGCAGACGCGACGGCACTTTAGAGCACTGACTACGATTGCAATTCACTTACGTTGTTCGCTTGTTAAGGAACGTGGAATATCATATTATTGAGAATCGTAGTTAATTAATTACGTGTTTTTCATACGAACACACTCTTATGACTCGAAATGAATTCTGACAAGTTCCTTTCTTTTTATTGTTTGCACTGCATCAAACATTTATTTTCAATAGTTAATTTATGTAAACTCCTATATGGCTTCCATCCCTTTGTAGACATTTTAAACTTCTATTGTGTGAGATGTTGTTTCGTAATTGTCCCTGGCAGGTATCCTTGTGAGTTTTGTAACCACGCCTGGTGCTCTGATATCTCTTCTAGATGTTAATGTTTGGCAGGCGTGCCCCTTAACCCTTTCCCGTTCTGATGACGTATTTTTGCAGGTCATCAATTTTTATTTCTGATTCCTTTTCGATGACGGAATCGGAATAAATGGAACGGGACCAGAAGAAAAACTAAAATAAATTTACTTTATCGGTATCGAGGCTGACACAATTTCATGCGGGAGGGCGTGTGGCCAAGTTTGGCACCAGCTTTCATAGAGTGCGGTCGTGTCACTCCAGTTCTCTGCGTTGAGTGCAATGTCTTTAAAAACAAAGGCGCTTTGCCTCTCTAAATAAAATTAAAACTGAGCTGATTGCACGTTCCGAGATTCAGCGGTGAATGGGACACCCACCCTACGACTTGCAGACATCTAGGAACGGGAAAGGGTTAACATCCAATCTAAAGAAGACAGTGCCCTGCAGTTGTACTCAGTGCCAGTGGGTTCTCACCTGCTCAGTCCCAACAATCTTAATGCTTCAGCGGCAAGCGTGTTACCAGCCCTAGGCTGTCTGTCCACACAGGCAGAATTTCAATCTTAATGTCAAACATGTCAAACAACTCCCCTTGCTCACGATGTAAATAGAGAGACTTAAAAGCTGACGGTGTTGATGAAATGTGATTTATATTGACTGTTTTCCATTTCGGTTATCGATCCAGAAGCATGCCTTTGTTGAGGCACGGTTAATTGTTATGAACGTGTTTTCATTATCTTCCACTTTGATTATGAGCGTGCATTTATTATCTTTATATTGTTGTGTGCTCTATCCTAATATTAGTTTAGCCATTATTAGAATAATTGTCCCATTAACCTGTCTGGTGAGCTTTTGATGCGTAGTCAAGTTTCACTTACGGAATTAAAGAAAACATTTAAAGCAACGTGATCTTAAACTTACCATTCCCCTGCGTCTCGGAGTGGTTGCTGGAGTGATTCAATATCTTTGGGACACTTGTTCCATGTGCATTACGTTTCACTCTGTCATATTGGTCCACATGATTGTTTGCTGTTATTGTTGATCCAGGTGTAATTGTTTTAATCTCCAGCTTTCTGAGCCATTCATGCGCTCCATAGGTCTAAGCCTGAAAGTGTTTTTGCTTTAGATTTAGCGCTGAACCAGCCTGAAGAGGTCCAGGAACGTGTAATCTCTGCACTGCCAGATTACACCTGAGTGCCAGATCACACAACAACCTTGACACTTTCAAGATTATTGCAACTGTTGCAGAGGCAGTTGAAAATTGCGTTTTAACCCACGGAATACTGATCACTTGGTACAGGGGCGTTGAGGAGGGAACAGCTTGGGCCTTGCTGTTGGTGCGGTCCATGGCCGATCGCAATGTGCGTATCCTGCCGGGCAATGCTTCATCAATTGAATCCAGTGTGCTTTTTAAGTACACGTGGAGAGCCGTTGAGGTGAAATGTATCCCTTGCAATGGCCACTTGACCCTTACCTCCATGTCGATAGTTCAATGTTCATGTGCCATTCTATTGAAGGATTTGTGTGTTGTCTTGGTGTGCTCTGGGACTGTTTTCGTTGTTTTACTGCCTTGCCCAAGCTTACATTTTGTTTTGAAAAATCGGACTTATATAATCCATAAAAAAGTGTTATTTATTTACATTTTGTAACTTTCTTACCATTTTCTCTATTTTTCACTCCTATCGTGTTTTTGTACTGCTGTTGTAACTTGCTCACCCACCCACCCATACTGGACGTGAAATAGAGCTTCATAGTTCTTCGGATTCCTCCAGTCTAAATCAAGATTTTGATTCTGAAGTGCACCTGATGAGGAAGGCAGTGCACGAAGTAGACTGTTGCCCGATTTTGTACGGAGTTTTTGGTCTGAATCTCTCATGTGCATTGTTTTTCTCAGGGTAGGTTTCCGATGATGTTCAAAAATACTTATGAATGAAAATTCGCAAATAATATGAAGCTGCACTACTACTGAAAACAAGAGGCTTAACAACTCACCAAGGCTTTCCTGGGCAATTAATTCATTGTCATGGCAGCATATCAAACCGGTGCCACTCTCACGCACACCGTCGCTCGATACGTCGTTGTGCTGGCGAGCTCACTGGCCGCCATGCAGCTCCGACTGTCGCGGCCTGCCCCACACTGCTTCTGGCCACTTTAATCAAACCACGTGCCCAGGGGCTTAGCGTGCCTTTGGCAGCACAGCCGGTGACCTGCATGTCAATGTTTACCGCCTTTGCAAAAGGACTGGAAAATGCCAGCTCTAAAACCCCACCCCCATTTCAAGCAATTTGTCATCAATGTTGCCACGGCTGGTCTGGTTCCAGATTACTTTGTTTGTTAGGCTAATAGAGCATAGAAATTGCTGCGCTTGTAATGCCATTGTGAGTTAATGCATTAGTGAAAAAGTGTATTTTAACCCTTGCACTACTCCGGTTGTGCATTTAACATCATGCAAAGAAGATAAGATAATGCGTGCGTCACCAGGAGTGAGAGAGAGAAGATGTGTGTGTTAGTATCTATGGTCAGTGGATTTGCGCGTCAGTGCCTTGTGCTGCAATTCTTGCAACCTGGGTTCGATTTTTGGCCGTACACATTCGTGGTAAATTATACAGGGTGTTACAAAAATGTTTTAACACTACTGAGAATTTGCAACAACACCACAATAAATGTGCCTCTGGGCTCTGGAGACCACTTGGAGAAGATTCCAGGCTACGCGTTGACAACGATGGCGAACAAGTGGAGACTCCTTGACTTTTTGAAGCTACTAACACACATTTGTTATCATGTTACAGTGCAGCATCATCCGTTCTGTTTCCATTACAAACGATAGTCCCATGTAAGTGTTAACATCTTTTTGAAGCACGCTGTATTAAACGACGTGGGCCACTTATGACGACTCGGCATTCAAAATGACTTTGCGGCACCTTGTCTGCCTTTCCATGCTGGGGGAGACGAAGGGGAACAGATGTGTGGGGGAGTCTGGCCCCGCACTGCGTGGCATGTGCTGCACCAGTCCTACAAGGTGCTCTTACACGGGCACTTGCCTCTGTGTAGTCTGCAGGCTAAACTCCCGACCGTGCTAATCGCACCTCTGATTAGCACGGCTGGCTACCTATGGCGTGAAAGAAGTTCAACGTACATTCATTCAAACTGTGGTATCCTAAAAAGTTAAATGTTTACTCGTTTTACAAAAATACAGCTCTTTTTTATGATTTCACGAGATTAGCTAGTTCATTCTGTAGTAATATTTTATTGTGCAAGCTCAGAACGTTTGTGTTATTGAGTAATTAGGTAATTTACTCGCACTAATAAAATAGCCTTATTTGAATGACCGTGAAATAGGGACTGATGAAAGTGGGCGTGATGTCCTCATGTTTATCGGGCTGCCCCTATCCATCTCCATCACCTGAGTGCTGGCAGAAGGGGCTGGGTTAGCGTGTGAAGCGGGGAGCTGGGTATGTGATACAGTTCCAGGTCCATCTCTGGGAAGAGCCTGAGTAGAAGAGGGGACAGGGGAGGACTGGTCTGGTACTGCGTAACGTGCCACTGTCTGTAATCGTGTTCTTCACTAATATTCAAAGGGGGGGGGGGGGGGGGGGCACATCGCCGGTGTGAGGGCCGCCACACCGCCTGCTGCCAGCAGTGTTTGTACATCTTGTGTATTGTCGGTGGCCTCACGTCAGGGGCCACACTGAAGGCCACCAGGGGCTGCTAGTGGCCTGTAGGCCTTGACAGTGAAGAACACTGCTCTATAACCAGTGGGGGCCAATACAATTCAGGAGACTCTATGCTCCTGCATCGGAGCACTTAACTCCGATGTTAATCTGGACCCCTCCATAGCAAGGCACACACAGGATTCCCTCGCTTTATGCGGAAGGTGCGTTCCAAGAAAAGGGCGCACCAAGCAAATTGTGTAGCATGGGCGGCACGGTCACCCAAACCACAATGCACTGCACGAGGAGACAGCTGCCTACCGTGGAGCACATATGGTGCACGCACACACAATGTGGTCCCACCTCTGACTGCATAGCCGCATATGAGTGAATACAAACTGCATACTGCATAGCGAATTTTAAGTAGAAATAGGTTATCTGCATATACACGAAGTCGCACAAACCGAACCCGCATAGAGCCACGGGAACCTGTAGATTATAAGTGAGATTTCGGCATGCCACTTGGGAGAGTGTGCATGTGCTCTTATATCTGGAGTGTGCTTGTTATAAAGACATTTGCCTTCGCCTTTCCCTCACCAGTGTCATGTGAGCATGTGTTGCTTATATCAGATCTGTGCTGATGTAAGTTGTTCTTATCTGTAGCTTAAACTGTATGTGTTATACCTGGTCTGGTAGCACTGTCAGAATAGTCTTCTACAAGAAGAAAGTTGTCAGTCCACGTCGTGGTCAAGACTCAGGCACTCCAGATACAATTCTCTCCCTGCTCCTTTGTGCAATGGGACAGTGCTCACCTCTTTTGGTAGCCCTAAGCCGATGGTGGAAATTCCACATTGCCATGGTAGGAGCCAGTCACTGTACACTATGACCACTCTTGACTTCTCTAAGAGTGGTACTTTTTTTTCCTCTGCTCTGGAGGGCTGATAGGGTCAGATGACCTCCAATACGGATTGGAGCTCAATCCTCTGATTGTGAGTCGAGTGTTTAATTCACGTTGCTACCCAGCAGATGCAGCACATGAAGACAAGAGTGCATGCATACTGATTTGGTGTGGTCAAGTGTCCAGTGTTCCGAGCTTATTAATGTGATTATTGCTGCTGATTGAGGATTTATGTGTTTTTAGATAGAGCAGAACATTTGTCAATGAAAACTATCAGAGTAATTACTGAAAGGTAGTTTTTGACTGTAGGATAATGTATGACTGTATTAGTGTTGAAAGAATCAATACGTAATACAGGATGATAGAAGGTGGTATAGGTTATATTTCTTATGTTGGGAAGAATATGAGAAGCATCACTGAAATTCAGTGGTGACACCTGACCCGCTAGGCAAAATTATATATTCTTTTATTTTGTAGACATGTTAAACCATTCCACAAAAAGTAATTTAGCACAACAATTTGAAACATAAAAAAAAACAAGCAAATAAATAAACCCATTGCATTCTGCACATTTTGAAATGGCATTGGCAATTTTCTGAAAGCCCGATATACCCTTTACCCTCACGGTTTGACCCTCTCTGTGCTGTTGAGCCCAGCTGCCCCTTTCCACCGCGACGCATTGCTGAGGGCCAAATCCTGACACTGTCTTCTCCTTGGGAGGGTTATGTCTTGTAGACCCCACTGAGCACGGGCCTACAAAACCATCCCTCTCCATTGAACACTCTTGACAGGGCAGCCATATCCCCATTCATGTTATCGTACGTATGTTGAACCCCTTTTCGCACCGTACGTAGCCAACCTTGCCAATCGGAGGTGCGGGGGAAGGACAACAAACTAAACACAAAAATCATTTATGAAGAAAGTAGTTTTCATTCTCGATTATTTTAACGTGCATAGCTCCAGTGGCTTCCTAATATCAGAATGAAGAGCGTTCCAGACGGTCGCAGAAGCGCATCTGAAAGCGCGCGATGCAGTGACCGTCTTTGGCTAGCCAAAAGCCGCTGCGAGGATGAAAGCACTTGACTCTGGTGTCATGCAAAGCCAGCACAGCATGGCTCAGGAGAGGAGGGGCCAGGTTTTTTTTTCAATGCAGAACCCGAACCATGTCACTTTCGTAGCTTGCAATGAATGCATCGATTATCCCCGACCCTGCCCTATTTGGCCCTGAGCCAGATTCATGTATCTTGTGAGGCCAGAGTTTCACCGTTTGATTTTGGCTCGTCTCGGCAGAGGAAAGTGGGTGTAACTGATAATATGGTTCACCCATTTGGAGCATCACTACCTTCGTGATAATGATGGTAAGAATGAAAATCCCAACATTTTTTGCGCGTGATTTATGCAGAAATAAAAATGTATTTCCCCCCAGTGTTATCGTTAGCCTGCTCTCGGCATCGTGGCATTAGACGACATGCATCAGGAACTCTGGCAAGGCAGTGCAACCCCACGTGAGAGAACTGCCTGCCAAAGTGGATCTCGCAGAACTACTTCTGAGATCCTGTAAAGTTATCCCGTATGCTTGATACAGAGTAATGTTTGTCACACGATTGTCAAATTGATATTTTTAATTCGCAGAGCAAATTTTAGCCAAAATAAACTGTGAAAAGCAAATGAATGTTTTTGTGCAGTCATTGGTACCTAAGCAGAGTCTATCATCTAACTATGCTTGAGGACTTTTTAAAATAATTTTAAGTTTGTGCCATTCATTATATGTTAATGCTGAAGCAATGCATTTTTAAATGGTTATTTATAATGTAATAGTAACAATCTTAAAATTTCAGTGTGGAATGGTTCAACTTTCCCATTCACTTGTCATGAAGATGCGTCGCTCAAATTTGCTTCATGTGATTAATTAACTACATTATGAGGCCAATTGAAGTTCCAACATGACCCATCCACTTCACACGAATGATTATCTTCGCCTCTGATCAGTGACACGCATTTGAAGTTACTTTTGAACGTGTCAAACACAGACTTACGTAGAGGTTACATTGTTGCGCAAATCTCTGAATGGCCACGCCCCAATGCAAGGTTTGTCAAACTGTTTTTGGCCTGTGGACCACCCAGCCCCAGCCAGCCCCCAGCCCTGGTGACAAGGCACATTCACTTCTCTCTCTAAATACCACTCGTACTACATGATTCATATTACCCGAACATTATTTTTTTTATTTTCAACGAAGCTTTGATGCTTTTTAGGGGAGCATTTAGACCTTAGGGATAGGGTAGTTTAATCAGGGTGGTTTACCTAACTTAATTTTTTAATTAAATTTCAGCAAAATATGATTTAATGTCCGAAGCAACATGTCATTATTTCCGGATCAACCCGCATCATAGCCCCGCGTCCCACTGGAGCAGCGTGGTGGACAGTCGGGGGGCCGGGGACTGCACTCTGAGGACCACTGCCCTGACGCGCGTTTGAGACGTGGGTGCAATGCCTCATGGCTGCTGGCAAAAGAGGACACGTTGAGCTTCACCTTGGTGTTCATTATTACATCTTTCATGGAAAATGTCTTCACATTCATTCAAATTTCAATGATGTAGCATTAGCTTGGTGGCATTTTAAATCTCGCACAGCTGGTGTTCCGCGTATGTCTGTATGTCTGCATGCACGTAAACAACCGTGCCGTGTACGAGTATGTGGCATCGAAGTCTGTGGATGGCAAGCTCGCCACGTCTCGCTTGGCTTTTTAGCTGTTTTCACTACATCCTGCACTTGTCAAATAAATCCTCGACTCCAACCTCCAAGAATGTATCTCTCAAGTGCAGCATACCAGTAAGAGACATTGTGTTCATTTATTTATTGGTGTACTTTAAAGCCAGGTGGGAACCCATTGTGATTCCAAGCATGCATCTCTCCACGTTTATTTTTTGGACTTTTCAGCTTTTGTTTCATTTTATTTGCCAATGTCCATGTTTTTGGACCATATGTCTTGGCAAGTAATATGAGAGGGAGAGGAGGAGGAGGAGGAACACATGGGGTAGAGAACACGCACAAGTTTGAGACATCACAGTGACTCTAATAAAGGTAAGCGGAGTTGCCCATGAGCACACCACTCGAAGGTAGAATGGCCGATGGTTGAGATGAATGATGAAGTGGTAGCCAAAGGGGGGACACTAGAGAAGACATCCACCTTGGAGGACCGGACAGACCGTCGTGAGAGCTGGTGATAGCCTTGGGGAGGCTTTGATTGGGGCGATGGCGCGACCCAGGGAGAGCGCGTTCGCTGCTCGTCGCAGAGATTCACAGCTTGAATCCGGCAGAGACTGCCATGGTTAATTTCGCAGGTGAATTAACTGTGAAATACGTGCCGTCTGCTTCGAAGTGGACGTTAAAATACCCTGATGGCATTTGAAACGAGTAGGCCTGTGTGTGCCAGCGTCATGGTCCAAATTTGCCAAATTCAGTAAAACACTCGCAAGTTACTCAATTAAGATTACACGTCGCAATAATTGCCTCCTGCCGGCAGACAAATGCCCGATTGCAGGTCAAATGCTGAGTTACCTTGTGCCACACAGGGACGCTGCTACGGGGAGTGTCCTTTCAAATGTGTTGAGATGAGATCTGACGTAATTCCCTTGTCGCATGTAAAGTGCTCTGAGATTTCTGGGTGTAAAGGGCTTTTCTTAAAAACGCATCATGATTATCATTGTCCAGCAGTGCATTGACCATGGCTGCTGATCATAGCGACAGCCAGTTGAGACAAACTTTTTTTTCAATTGAGACCAGGGTCAAGCAAAGCTATAAAGTTAACATGTAATAAAGTTAAATAACATCCAGCTACAGAAACATACAACTCGAACAATGCGATGGAAGCTATCAGCATTGATAGCAATTAAACCATAAGCTTTTAATAGCACTTACGATTTCAGTAAGATACATTTTAAATAAGATGTAAGAAATATCTCAAAAGGGACCATGCGTCTCAGTGGGTTTAATTAACCGCTTAGTTAAATCATGGATGTAACAAGAACAACACTCATGTTGATATTGACCATGCAACAAGTCCAATTTCCATTCCACCTGGTAATAGGCTTGAAATATTATTCCTTCTATGAGGATCTGTTTCCAAAGTATAGAGTGGCATGATTGGTTGGCTTCTGTATCATGGTAAAGAAGATGATAAAGGTTGGGGCTAGTCAGCAGGCGTGCATTGGACTCCTCGTTGCGACTCTGTGAGCCGAGCTACGCTGCTGCCGCTGAGCTAATTCAGCCCGCCGCAACTCGGGGGAGGCATCAAGTTGTTTTTCCGCTGCAGAAGTCAAACCAGGCCACCAGCCGCACATGCGGTGAACGAGTCGAAATGCATGTCGATGACGGGCCGTCATTGTGTTCACGTTGCATTCTGAGTGACGTCGCGTCCAATAATTCAGAATTAGAATCGGAATGTTTATACTGAAGGAATCCGTGAGCTATAAATCTCTTCTTCACAGGTGTCCAGTAGAGGCGGGTCAGAACGTTACAACAACAAACAGTACAAACGCGTCATTAGCCCCCTCCCTTTGCCCTTGCTTGGCTCCGTGTCAGATTCAGATGCCCTGTGAGGCCAATGTATCAATGTTTTTGCGTGAAATATAGCCAGCAGTGTAAATGCAACCATTGGTTGCCATGCCTGGCCCCAGGACAATCAAGCAACCTTGAGCACGGGATTCTGGTATAAACTGCTCTGTTCCCATCTCATAAAATACACAACCTCTGGCCATCAACGCTGTTTGTTGGCTCTTCAACTCAAGTGGGAGAAAAATAATGGTTGAGTTCCAAAGAACCCACAATTTTGAAATTATTACAGGAGATGTTCAGATGAATTAATAGTGCTTCTCCCACTTTTCTTCATGGAATGATCATCGGGTTTTGAATGTAAAATTTTAAAAATCTCATCTCTCGAATGCTGGATGCAAGCCTCCCTCCCTATGCCATGTTATTCATGGGGCGTTGTTTGATCATGTATTGTGGGAGGGTAGTGTACTGGTGAGCGTGCTGGGCTACGGACCAGAGGTCGCAATCGGGTACCCGATACCCGTACCCTACCCGATACCCGGCTACCCGTACCCGGCCGGGTACGGGTACGGGTAGGCCGTGAGTCACTGGTGAGTAACCGTTTGTCACTCATTTCGGGTAGGGTACGGGTACGGGTAGGGACCCTGGTGCGGCCAGGTACGGGTACGGGTAAGGAATCAAAACCCGTTTGCGACCTCTGCTACGGACCAGGCAACCCAAGTTTGATTCCCGCTCATGGCCAAAGCCGATGACGATTATTTGAATGGATCCTGGGCTTCCCCTAGGTCGACTCAGCCTCACGTGAGTATGTGGTGCAGTGTGTAACCATCGCCACTTTGGGATTTTTGTCGTTTTGGGGGGCGGGGCGGTGGGGGGGGTGAGGCGGTGGGGGGGGGGGGGGGCGCTGGGGGGGCGAGGTGACTGAGGTGCGCGCTTGCCGCGTGCCTAATTGAAGTTGTCTTCCGATAAAGAAACTTGGGCGTAATGAAAAGTTTAGTTCCTAGAAATGGGCTGTCGGATAAGAGCATTGATTACACTATGTAACACGATTTTTGTCCCTGGGTAGTAAGTGTTATTTTTTAATTGCTTATGCCTAAAAAGTATAGAAAATGTGACCAGCACTTTATTTGAATGAATGACACAAATGCACACCACGTTTTCTCATTGAAAGGAGGTAGATTTCAAAATATCACTGTCCTGGTCACAAAAGCAAAGTTTGTGGGGAATAATAGCCATTTTCTGTACTTTTGAGGAATAAGCAATTAGGAAATAACACTTCCTACCCAGGAACAACTTTTGTTTTGTTACACAGTGTTATTTGTGGTGACAGCACAAAACAGTGATGAATCACTTTCTCTTTCAGTGGCTCAAAGTCTTTCAGTGAATGCAGCTTTGAACAGTCGCTCACACCGTGTTTGAGACATCCATATGAAGTGTGCTAATTCACATATTTTGGCTGAATATTTTAACTTTAGTGCTCAAGATGAGTGTGTGGGTGGGGATGTGATGGTTACACCGATGACTTAGGGGTGCCAGTGGAAACCAACCAATGCCACTCCATGCCTTCATGTCCTGGGAGACACTGGCTTTTTCAAAATATTTTTCAGATTAACCCATTTAAGTTGTTATGTATTGTTCAATTAACAATACATAATTGAACTTGTGTTTATATCAATCTTTATTACAGTCGTGTTATTAAATCCTGGAACCTTTTATTGAAGGCCAGGCAGATGCTGACTAGTATGTATTGCAAAATAGTATGTATTGTATCAAGCGGTGTGAATGTCTAGCAATCTAGAAATTCTGACCCTAATACTCCCACAGCTCTACATCACTAGAACGCAGCTGTCATTCTTTATGGGTACATTCCAATGGTGCTATCGGTGTCGTCGTATGAGTTAAAGCAATGCCCATTTTTAACTCTTGCAGGGAGCCGTGCCAGTGGCCCCAGAAGATGATGGGTGCAGAATCACGTGTGATATCCCTCCTGTTATCTACATGAGTTGTGCTGCACTCTGTCATGTACCATGTGTGGACACGTGATAAATAAGATCAGCATTGTAGTGGTTATTCGGTGAAGAGACTGGCCCCCGCCATAGAAATGTGGAATCTCCACCACCGGCTCAGGGCTGCCAGTGGAGTGGAGTGCCATCCGCATTGCTCATTTCAACAATAGATTGCTAGTTTGAGTAATTGAATAACTGAATGTGAGTTTAGTATTAAGGTGCCGTGTGTCTGACCTTTTACTTTGTCTTGTGCAGTGGAAACCTGTCTCGTACAAACGTATCGAGCAAAGTCCTGGACTCGGATCCCTGTTGGGGCACCATCACACGTGGGAACGCCTATCGCATTTTCCTGGTGAGTGATGCCTCATTGCTCGCATGACCATGGAGAGACAGATGTGGGTGGGAAGTCGCATGTTGGCGGAGGGCCATGCTGTAGGGCTGGTGCATGCATCGCTCCGCTTTGACGGAGCTCATGGGAAAATCCGTAGAGCGATCTGCCAGGCAATATTGGCACCTCTCCCCAACTTGTGAGTCGCACCCATTGAGTCGACGCCTCTTCTGGACAACGCACAGGGATCATGCGGAAGGAATACGCATTCAGGAATCACTGTCTTCATTTACATGATTTCAGTATTTTCACGAGCCCAAGGTGAGTTTAACGGATTTAGCTTTTCAGTGTTCGCGGGATTGTTAATAATTTGTGCGTGTTTACTCATCCTGTCCCACCCTAACAAGAGTGTTATCAGGATAACGATTGCATCATAGGCATGGAAGCATATCCTAAAATAACAACTTAACTCTTCATTTTCAGATGCAAGATATTCTAGCAGTTGCACACGTTTAGAATGCCACTTTTTGTAGCAAAAAGTACACATTGTTCTGCGATAGGATGTCAGAAAACGTAGCAAACTCCACTGAAGCACATGTATGCTCATATGTAGCCTCCGATTCGTGCGGTTGGTTACGTACGGTGCAAAAGAAGTTCCCCGTACATACATAGCCTGTCCTTAATGTTTCTGGAACACAGCACCCTTGTTCCACAACATTAAATAATGGCTGACTTAGCAACGACTGATGAAATCTTCGGACTTAATTTCCTTTACATGGACCAACTGTATATGAAGTTTAATGTGCTCGTATTTGCACAAATGACCTACATTGAACAATTGTGCTGACGCGTGCAATGTCACTTTACGTCCTCCTGGTGTCGAGCCACTGTTGTCCATCCTGCATGTGTCCAAATAGTGCATGCATTAAACGTATCATAACGTATCATATTGTACTCACCAAGATTCGTACCTCGTATGCTGCTGCGTTTGCCTGCCGCGCGAAATTAAAATATTTTACAATTTTGTCGTATCGCTATTGCCATCATAAGATCGAAATATCGTAAGTCGGACCATCGTAACTCGGGGACTATCTGTATATGCATTGTCTTTGAAACTGATTGGTCCACTGAGCTATATAGCTCTTTTTCAGAAATGAAGTGGCTTATCATGTGGAATTTTATAGCAGACAACTATAAATGTGGCGGGAAAAACCATAGGACCCGGAGAAAAATCAACGCGACCAAGTGCAAACCCCAAATATACAGCAGGTGTTAGGGTCGGGATAGAACCCACGACCTCCTGTATATGAGGCGAGGTAGTTAACGTCTTGACACCGATGAAGTGGCAGCCAAAGGAGGGAACGCACCCAGCGTAATGTGCACCGTGGATATGGAAGCACTGGGAGCTGATGATCCTGTGCAGGAACCAGGTGGATTGTTGAATCGCAAGATCCTGAGAGATGGAAAAAACTTGGGGAGGTCTTCATCGAGCAGTGCATAGGTTCTTGGCCGATAGTACAGTAAATGCATCGCAGATACATTTTAATGAAATCTCTGTTGTGTTAATTTGTAGAAAAAAAAGAACAGGCTTGTGTCATTACCATAAGGGCTCTTCACAAATCGGTGTTTGTCCCAAAAGACTACAAGCCCCCGATAGCAAATTGCTCTGATATGAAGCACGCTCTGGGCCAAATGTAAAACGCAATACATGTTGTTGCTTTTTGCCAAATGACCCCCTGACTTTGTGCTTTTATTTAGCTTCACTGACCCTGAAAACTAACGATGTGTTTGGCGTCTGCTTTAAAAGCGAGATGATCACTCTCGGATCTGTGCTTGGGCACCGCTGATGTATGTGAAACAACAAAAATGACTCCTGAATAATATCTCATTCCTTTGGTGCAACACGAAAGCAGCTCAAATTGAGCAAAACTCGCCCAATTGATAATGTCAATCGCACGGTTCTGTGCAAAAGAACATTGCATTACTCACGCCTTTTGGACCCGACCGCGGTTCTGCACTGCTTACAATAACGGGAAGTCTGCACACTCGGTACCGGGAAACAGAAGTGTTATTACGGCCTTGTTACTGCGTGTGGTATAGGTCACCAGAAACATTGATAAAGCCATGCACCCATGTGCAAACTGTTGTACACGCACCTGGCTCACTTGATTGAGTTGGTGAGTCTGCTCGGGCGTACCGAAATGTATTTTACCCTCCCGACTCTGACCATGGAGCTGAAAGTACTGTTTGTTCACAGGGCTTGGGATATTAGCTGAAATATCCTCGGTAGGAGAATGATCATTGACATTTATGGAGAACGCAACACAATGCAATACAATTTGGATTTATATAGCCGTGTCGAAAGGTGACCACATCTCAAGAGGCTGTGCAGAAATAGTGGGCATAGTTTGTAGAGTGAGGCAGTCATTTGCAGCGTAAGTGTGTTTGCGTGCATGTGTACGTGTATGTGCTCACACGTATGTGTGGTTCAGTGCACTCATTAGTGCGTAATGTTCCAGCGCGCACACATGCGCATTTTCTTTTGTGTGTGCAAGTTTGTGTGTGTGTTCATACAATCATACATGTGTATTTGTGTGCGTGTGTGAGTGTGCATGTGTTTACGCATGGTTGGAAACGGTGGTGCAGCAGTTAGAACGCTACGAACCAGGCGTCCTGAGTTCCATTCCCACTCATGGCCAACACCAGTGATGATTATCTGAACCAGTCCTGGGCCTCCGCTAGGTCGACTTAGCCTCAAAATGAGTACCTGGTGGGTGTGTAAAAATCACTACTATAAATACAAAGGTGGCCAAGCATGGTGCTGGCCACCCACCCCCTTGTGTGCCATGCCAGCCTTCATAGGTGCTCGCTAACAGCACTTGCCCCAACAGTCTGCATAGGGCGGATATTTGTGATTTTGTCTTTGTGTGTATGTATGTGGAGGTTAGCTTGATTGCTTTTGTGTGCGTGCATGCCCACACTTGTGTGTGTATGTTGTGTTCACAGGTATGCGTGTACATTCATGTGTGTGCATGTTTGACCACTGCCACAGAACCTTGTATCAATGCAGTCTTTGTGAGACCTCACCCCAAGAGACCACAGAGAACCTACCATGAGCTTTTAGGTAAAGTTCAGCTTTAAGCAAATTTTATTTAAACCGGTGAGAAATTAAGAGACCAGGATATTCTCTTTTGCAAGGGTAACCAGGGCATTAGTCTGCCGTTAGGGGGTCGATGATTGCTACGTTTTTTTGTGTTTTAGTTTGTTGTCTTTTCTCCACACCTCCGATTAGTACGGTTGGCTACATACGGTACGAAAGAAGTTCAACATGCATACACACATATCTACAATCCCAAGTGAGCCTGCACACAATGGCCGACGCTAGAGAATGACAACAAGGGACATTTAACATGCACTGTGAAGCGCATTATTATTACTCTACACACCGCAGTGATAATCAGGGCGGCCGCTGAATTCAAACTCTGAAACCTCTGCAACGTGCTATCGCTGAGCCATTGGGAGAGTGGAATAGATGATGTATGTCGCTCGCGTAAATATGTATGCAGGCATCCCCATTATGCGCGTCCCTCAATGAATGTGCAGAAGACGGAAGTCAAAGTGTAGCGGGAGGGCGCAGGTCACAGAGCGCAGGCATTTGACTGACAGTGCCAGATGCACGTGCGTTAGGTCGCTGGTAATTTTGTAAAATGTTGTAGCCACCCTCAGCAGCTCGTTTCACCAAGGAGCTGCCCCAAGGGTGCAAGCTGTTCCTCAGGCTGACTGTGATAAGCAACTGCTTCGTCTCACGTTTTAGGAACAACAATGCCATTGATGCTTTTAATATAATTACTGCACATTATAGACACGTGCATTGTACTTCTGTAGTGTTGAATACGGAGGCACACACTTGACTTTGAGGCAACGCGTTTATTACACAGCCCCAACAGGGCTAACTACATAACGTACACTCACTACACTAGACCCCAACAGAGTTACTACATAACCGGGTCAGCCAGTAACATTCTCTGACTGACCCACGATGCCGAGCGAAGACCGAAGGTTGGAGAGACGCAGCGCCGAGGGTAGATTCCAGAGAACAGCCAAGAACGCTCCCGGGACCGCCCCTTGATGCTCGAGGGCGTGGCCTAGCTCAGCCTTCGGCCAAGCCCCCTTCTGGATCTTTCCCGAAGGATCTCGACCGAGCATCACGTGTCCCTCAAGCCCCCCTCGGGCCCCCCTCACCACCCTGTCCCGGTCACGTGCCCTCTCGGGTTCACTCAGACTACCATGTGCCCTCTCTCAGGCCGTCGCCAGGACTGTGCCCCCTCGGGCCCGCTCACATGCCGCACTCACTCTGGCCCCAGAGAGAGGTTCCAGATGCACAGTAGCACTCTGGTGACAGTGCCTGGCACTGACACCATAGTGACACCCTTGACGTCACTGCACTTGGGTGCAATACAAATCACAGCTTCGGAAGTCGACAGGTGGGTCCCTGGCTTGGGAATGGGGAATTTCAACCACGAGTTATTTGAACCGTGAGACACTAGATTGTGTATGTGATCATTAGAAATTGTCAATCCGCTGCTGGATGAAGGTCTCCCTAACCCAGCGCCACCTCTTACAACCCTGGGATGTTATCATTATAATATACCAGTTTTGACACGCTTTGTGTGACATTAACAGAAATACCAGATGTATTCCATTGGCATCTGCATTAAACCCCAAATAGTTGTTTTTCCATCATTTATTTAACCAGGAGATTAAATAAACCCGTTGAGACAATTGAAACAGCATTGCCTCTTTTGCAAGGGCTACCTGGGAAAATTCCAGCCAGTAGTCGGCGTGTTTTTTATATATTCATCTGAAAATAGAAATAAAGGTTCACTTTTTGATTGAAAGCTTTCTTGACTGCAGGGATTCATCTTCTTGGTTCTTTTGGTAAAGTCACGTAGAAGGGAAATAATATAATAATAATAAACATAATAAAATAAAATTCTCACGACGTTTCGGCCACAACGCAAGCAGCCGTCCTCAGGTGAAGAACAGGTCTGTCGGAAAGACAGCTTCACTTGTAGATGCACTCTCTCATCTTAAGATGTCTTTGCCAAAATAAACAAGAATTCACCAATTGAATGTTTATTGTATGAGACAGGTTCGCACACTGCATATTCCATTAATAGACTGGTTTCGACAGCAGCAGCTATGACTTTGAATGATAGACAACAACCACCACCATTCGCCACGAAGTGACGGTGACGTCACCACGGCGCTTGTGCCAGGCCAGGTGCACTCTCAGGCCACGTGAAGTGTCAAAGGCTCACTTACAGGAGGTCACGGGACAGACCCAGGTACCATGGGTTGACTGATACACACACACACACGTGCCCACGCATGCTCACACACACAAATGACACGGATCCCTAAACAGACTGTTGGGCGCTTGTTGTGAGCATTTATTAAGGCCAGCATGGCGCACGCCTTTGTCTTCTAATGTTTTACTTGGCAACAGGTACAAGTTTAGACAACGCATACCACGGGCATCAGCTGCCGTTGGGAAGTAAACCTAGCTGACCAGGTGCAAAGCACAGCGTGCAAACCACCGCACCACCACTCCCCACGTAGGCTTCCGTGCGTACACACCGTGTCGTCCGAGGAAACACTGGCACTAAGAATAAACACTATCTCTCACACGGTCAGGAGATAATCATGTAATGGACTAGCACATGCAATAACAACAACAAAAAGAGTTTGACATTTTATTGTACGATGTACTGTGATTATGTAAAAGCAAAGGCACATTTGAAGCTGTCAGGAATACGCGGCAGGGCAATAACTGGGGAAGATGCACAGCTTTGCTGCTAATTGCCCAATTAATGAGCCTCTGTTCGATGTGAGGCTTGCGTGCTGCCGTGGACACGGCTTATTGATTGAGTCAGCCCATTTGTGGCTTTTCATTTGGGTAGTGTGGGAGTCTCTACGTTTGTCCCAAGAGCCTAATTTTCTGTTATTGCAAAGCATGGTCCAGCCACAGGCAGGGAAGATTCTGCAATGATGAAGGGCCTTTGCCCGAAACGTCACCTGTTACATACTTTTTCTTTCGAGGCCACAGTGTTCTTGACGAATGTGCTACGTTTTATTCTTAATTGTGTTTGTGCACCGCTGCCAACATAGCAGCAGCGTCAACACTAAATAATTTATATATTATGAAGTGAGTGCATTTAACGTCATGTGTGAGGCATTACCAAATTAAAAGTAAAAAAATTCGTGCAATTGTGCTTGTCTACAGTGTCATTTTATGCTAACATATATTGCTCTTGTGTAGACCTCTCGTAATTACGGTCTACAGTATTATCTCGGAGATAATTGACAGCAAGGAGATTAAACACGGTATTTCTCGGGGAGTTTGTGACCATCTCAACAAACAGCAACGTAATATCTGGGGACAACCAAGGGAGTTGAACGTGTGTAGAGTGACTACAGAACACTGATGTAAACAGTGGGAAGTATATAGCAGCTTTGTTGTTAAAGGTCTGTACGTGTGATGTGCACACAGTTGCGTTTTGTCGATTATGTCGTTGTAAAAGTCAGGTTATAAATAAAAAAGTAGCAAGCTAGAGGTCCTTTTGAACAGCGGTGCACCACCAGTGCCCCCGTCGATAAATTGCACATGGAAAGAACCCCCGTGCTTCCCTGTGACCACATAACGTACACGTTGGGTGTCATTTACCACGCGCACAGCGTCATGTTGACAAGGATGCACCCGCGCAGGATGAAAACAAATGTTGTACGTGTTTGTAGCAGAATCAATACAAGTACAAGCTCTCCTTGTACACAACTGTGAGACAGAGCCACCAACCATCTCCCAGTTAATGAGCTGTGCGTGGATTAAAGGAGTGAACCCGAACTGAGGTTTCCAAAAAGTAAATGAGGGTTGGCCACTAGCTGTGCATGCGGGAGGATAATTTGAGTCCTTTTCACGCGGGCTTTTTGGCACCTGAGTGCACCTGAGTGCACCTGGGGTTTCGTCTTATCTCTGCCCAAGTTCCAGGGTGGATCTTTCCTTTAATCGGTGATGTTTTCCAGGAGCTTGTTTGTGTTGACATCAGAACACAATTATTTTGTCTTCTTCTTTTCATCCTACGGGAAAATAGGAAAGGTTTGAGGTTTTGTTCATATTACAAAAGTCAATGCCGTGTGTGAAGACAAAGCAAAGATATTTACACTTTTAGAAATGTGCCCAGTTGATTATATGGTTGCTGTTCTGTAACCTGAGCAGCATCTGAAGCTATCTAGAAGCCACGGTGGAGATCGCCCTGTAACTAGACGGGTCACTCCTCTCTGCAGGAGAACAGCACTTTGTTTCGGCTCCTTCTTTGCGGCACGAGCAATTGGACTGTAATTCTAGTTCCATCAATCCAGAGCCATCAACATTCCACCATTGAGCAGATCACACTGCCTTCCTGCCAGCAAATTGATGCTATTTATTTATTTATCTTTCTTACCTTCTGTTGGTGTTATTTAAAAAGATGTTTATGGCATCTAATCACGTGATATGTATGTAAGTGTTAGAGATGTGCTCCTGATTTATGGATCAATCCGAAAAATCCAAATATCACCGACATGCGACATTTCAGATGGTCCCTATTTTGTTGCCAGGATTGGTCTGGAAATGTAATTTCATAGGAAATGACTTCACTTGCATTCACTTACTTCGGTGGTTTTCCTGCACAAAGTGGGGTAACGTGGCATCAGGTGATATCACTATAGTCAGTAGGAAGACAAGGTAAATCAGCATACAATTTTAATTAGCCTAGACATAGTTCCATACTTGTATTTAAAAAATGTGTAAATCTGAAATCAGAATTTTGCTATGGGATTTTGAAAGCATCAATGCAGCCACATTCGCCGCACGCTCATTACCCTCAAATGATTGTAAGAACTTGTAACGCGCACGGCATATTGGCTCACTCCTGAAGAGAGGGTGCCTCATGAGGCAGAAGGAGGAACTACGCTCGACTGACAATTACCCACTGAGCATCTGTGAGAAAAAGCTTCATAGCTCATCGGATTCCTCCTCCTGCAGTCTAAATGATGGTTGTGATTGCCCAAGCTCTTTGATGCCATATATAGTAAGATGTTTTCGGCCATTTCATGAGTGTTTACAGATTCATATTTGTTACACTCTCCCCTCTCCCAGCGTTTACCACTACTTGGACTGGTTATGCAGTTGAGACTACATGGATACAGCCTTTAGCCGGGCAGTGGTGGTACACGTGGCCTGTAAGCCAGCGCTGTGGATGCACGTGTTGGTGGATCACACGAGAAATGTTGTAGAATTCCATTCCCGTGAGCGTTGGGGTGACATACCCTGGCTTGTCAGGGAGAGGCGTTAAAGCAAACGTGGACTTCACTTGTTCCATCTGTATGGGTACGGCGTTGCTGCACCGCACGCTTGGATGTACTGCGGGTGCTCTAAGTTCCTCCCACGTGTAAGCAACACTCGTTCATCGGCTGATAACGCCTTCATATAGAGAGGACCGCAGAGCTTTGAGGAGGAATTTGGCACGGGTTCGCCATCTGACTGCTGTTCTTGCTAGTCTGTGCTTCCTACTTGCGCCTCTGAAGTCGTTCTCTCTCTTGGAGCAGCCAGACGGTCAGCGAATATTGTGTGGCGTATTAAAATTTTAAATAAGTATTACTATTGATAAAAGAACAACTCAATCAAAGGATGTTTAACGTTTCACCCCTTACCACGTGTGATCAGCAGTGGTTGTCCCACACAGTGGGATCGTGTCATTCCCACGCCTGGATCAAGGGTGCCAGCAGACACACGAGTACTGCCCCCTGTGATTGTTTGAGCAGGGAGATACTTAAACTTGACCCGTGGAGATCACCGTTGCTCAAACCTTTTCAAACAATTTAACTTGAAAAACATCACTATTAATACCATGTAAACATGCACACGAAACCAGTTTGCATAATATATATAATGCTCATTGTACTTTGTTGATGCAGTGTACAGCTAATAGTCGATGTTGCAATATAAGTGTTTCATTTTAAATGGTTGAAGCCATCTGTAGAATGTTAATCTGCTCTTCAATGCATAAGTTCCAAATAGAAATTTACCTACTTTAAGATAAAGGCGTTTGATTGATTTATTGTTCAATTTGATTCGCACCATCTGCTATTCTGCTAGGAGGCTCCGAGCTAATGGTAGCAATCCCTCTTCATGTGCCGCAAGTCTTGTGTTTTTCTATCAAGCATAGAACATCTTCCTGTTTACATGGGCAGTGCTAATTTCCTTTTCCTACACTGAACCAGTGGTGAAAATTCCACATTATTATGGCGGGAGCATTCTATCCTAATGCGTGCACTATGTGATGGTTCCCTGTAAATGTATTATGCTTTCATGTTTGATAATTTGTTAATTAACAGCAATAATTTCACTTTTACATCCCTTTGTGGGACAAGCTGCCACTGCTGAATGAGGACCGCCTCCCCGCACCGTGTTGATCATCGGGGTTGTTTGGCCATACTTCACCGCACTGGCTAGTGCAGGTTAGTAAAGGGCGAGGCCTCGGATCGATGCAGAGATCACTCGCCACTGATGTTATCAGGTTTCATAATTGCATTGTGCAGAGCACCACTGCACCACCCCGTCCCAAATTTAGCAGCAAGCTTAATTTGGGAATTTACTGCCCACTCTTTTACTACCTGCTCTCAATGGGACTTTAACGTCTTTTTGCAGCAAACGTTTTGACCAGAGCCATTTTTGGCAGCGTTGCTGCGCGCCGAGGCAGAACTGCGCCCTTGCCAAACGTCTGCGGATCAGCGATGAGCCCGATAACTATCGCCGGGCGTCAAACCCGCACATCGAACCGACACTCCCGCGCGTGGCTCTCCGCTGTAAGGGAAGCAAGTGCAGTGCTCCCCGCGGTAACTGGTTCCGTGTCCACGTGTGGGAGGCTTGGATGTGGAACCCTCCGGGGAGTCCGCCGGGTTTGTTTATCGTGATTCAGACGCCGCTGAAGACTGCGCGTCGCACGGCCACCGCTCCGCACGCATGAGATTGATTTGTGGTCACCCGGTGCTTTTTTTCAGCAATTTTTGTTGTTTATATTGTTGTTGGAGATTCTCATTCGGTAGGTTTTGTCAAACCCCGCTGCAGAATGTGCCGGGCATATACACCCCTCCCCGCTCCACCTCATGCCCTGCCCCAGCCATTGTTGTTGGAAAATGCAGAATTCATGACCATTGCGAGAAGAGTGTCGACTATCAGAGGGCCCAATTATGGCAGTGGCATCCCTAAGTGGCATTTGCAACATTTATCATGAATTTGGCAGGGAACAAAATACCTTTTTAATGATATGCATTATTGCCGCTCTTCTTCTTGCTTAAATGAATCCCTGAAGTATAGATGGCTGATGTGCCAATGCTTCTCGTGACTAATTCAAGTGATTTATGTACAAGTGTTTTACCACAGGCTCCAGAGAGGGTCTCTTTTGAGCCCCCCTTTCGTGGAGCCCTTTCTGCCAACAGTGCTGCAAGCAGGTCATTGTAGGGCTACACATCTTTTACCTTTCATACCATAATTCTTAATTTTGTTAAAATTTTATTTACCAGGTAAAGCCCACTGAGCTCGTCGTTATTTTTCATAGGCGACCTGACCACACGATGGCTCATCGAAGGGGCTGATATCACCACTCAAGGGATTCAGAGCAGCAGCCAAATGATCTAAATGCATATTTTTTTAAGTGGAGGGCAAAACTGGAGGGCCCGGAGAAAACTACAAATATACTGGCATCGTCTGGGTTAGGGATTGAAATCCTGCGTATCCAGGCGAGGGAGATAATATTTTGCCACCGCAGTGCCCCATTTGTACAAGTGGTATCTGCAAATCTACGTGAATCAGGAAGCATTCATCTATCACATTTTAAATAGCCATTTTTCTTGGAAATGGGCTTTCATTTGTTCTATTCAGACTGGTCTAATTTTGCACAGGGAAGACGCGTTTAATGAAGCAATCTGGGAATACATTCTTGAGGTTTTCCAACATGATGGGCTGAGATGTCTTGTGATTGACTCACCGTCCCCAATTAATATCACTGGTCACATGACCTCCTTTGCCATGGCTACTCCAACACTTGCCATGACATTTTCAGAGACATTCATGTACATTTTATGCACACAGCAGGATTCCAGCTTGTAACGTATCCCATCCTTGTAAAATCTAATTTGAAATTCACTCTGTTGTTATTTTTTTGTTTAATCTGTATTTGCTGAAATGCCACAAATTGCCCATATTCAGATAACTTTTAATGCATAGTATGTCATTTGGGATGGATGCTGAAATTGAGGACCTTGAGCTGAAAACCACATTTTTTATGGCGCACTCTACCGTTGGGTTCTTTGTCCCCGCTTTGAAGTTCAAATTATCATATGTATGCGCTGCTTAATGCACCACGTTTACATTCCGGGGCAGTCTTCTTCAAAATGTTATTTAATCTCGGGAGGCGCACCCTGCTAGTGGTCCTGTGTAAGCCATCCAAGATGCTACCCCGCATACAAATAGGGGCAGCGCTCGCACCCTTGTTTGCAGTTTGTCGCTTGCCGTTATTTCCGCCCAACTTGCTCCAAACTCTAAATCGACCGGGGCCGTCACATTTTTCTGTGATTTACCGCGGTTGCTGAGCGGTGTTGTGCCTCCCAGCGACTTGCTGTGCACGTGGACGCTTCTGCTTGTCGCGTAAGCTTTGTTCCGGCTGGCGTGCGTTTCCTTAACTTCAACGATTAACCTGTTGATCCGGCGCCATCAAATTACACCTCCATGCATGGGAATTAACAACAACAACATTTTGTCGTCATAATGCAGAATTTGGATTTAAAGCCTGTAATTGTTACTTAGTTTCCTTTCATTTGTCTCTGTCACATGCACAGGTTAATAGTTTTTGAGACTGCAGCTGGAGCTTTCCGATTAGAAAAATAATTAGCGAAATGAAGCGGGAAGTGCCGTGCCTTTTTCATTTTCATTCCGCTATAAATTAACGTGTGAACACATTTTTAAAGGGTTAATATTTGCGTGAAATATTTTTGTCATTTTCTTACGCGTGCTCGCCCCCTTCATCCGCACTTCCCTGGGAGTCTCGGCGCGTGTTGGTCTTGGCCTGCTCCCTTGTTTATTGAACAAGCACAGGTGGCGCAGGGACACATTCTTGGTGCCAAGCCATGGGGCCTCCAGGCTTAAGGCAATTAGTGTCCATCTCCATTGTGGACATCCGCTTGAGTGAGATTGATGACCCGTCTTTCTCATGTCACCTTGGGGAAACAACACAGCAGGCCAGCCAGTCCGTTGGGCGAGCTTTTCACATTTAACTGCAAAGTCGAGTTTGAAATTAATTGACCGCACAGCAAGATGTATTGACACTGGAGTGCTCTGGGTGCCATGGTATTACATCATAAGTTTGTGAAGGCACGCCACTTATGATAACACCCTTTGTGCATATTGTATTTTTTTGGGGACTTCTCGGTGTGTTTTAGCACGTAATGTAAGTGTTGCCTTGCTACAACATCCATTTTTATCCACTTATGGAATTTTAGTATTTGAGCATTATTATGCTAACTCAAACCCACGCGCTGCTTAATGAGCACAGTCATTTCAATTGAATGGTAATGTACCGGCCAGAAAAAAAAAACACTCTCTGATATTAATGGCGTTAAGGTTATGTCTGGGGTGCATTTAAAAATAATTTAAGTTTTTACATTTTTTAAAGTATTTATTATCTGTGTGTTATAAGTTGTAATCGATGGGGAAATGACTTTTATTTGTCATTTATGCTAATTTCTTCTGTTTCTTAAAAAAAATGCATTGATTGTTTTGCTTTGTTGACTAATTGATGGCACTTTGCATTCGTGGAACAGATGATCTTTTTCCACGATAGCAGAGATGTATGCATTGAGACCGATTCTGCCACGACATCCGTGAATCGCAAGCGTCGTTAAACATGCGTGCTGTGGACTCGTTAAGGTTAACTGTCGGCCCTGACTTTGAATCTTCATAGGGCACACACATTTTTTGCTGAGAGGGTTAAAGTTACAATTGTGTAATGCACACAGTTTTCCTTTGATTCAAAGGCGTGGGAAACCGCTACCAACAATTGCCCAAGCTCTTTGGCCCTAAATCGGGATGAGTGACCAACTCCGTGAGCGAGTGGCTATACATGGCAGAGGAAAGCGGAGTGCGGAGTACCTGGAGAAACTCATTAACGAGCAAGGGGGCAACGTTCTGTCGTTGTACAAATGGACATCGATGTAGATTAATAATTAATCCACTTGCAGTACTGCCCTCTTGTGATGAGCCAGGGAACTTCAATGCCTACAGGAAAGCAGTTTCATGGCATCTGTGTGGATTACAGACACGCGCCAAAGGCTAAGCAGGTTATTGTTTATCCGTCGTATAATACAGTGGCAAACTTTATCTGTGAGCATGTTTGTACATTGCCGTCACATGGCTTGACAACACAAGAGATTGGTGTTAGAAAGATGTGCACTCCTTGAGCATCTTGGCACGAGATAAGAGAAAAGTGAAAACAAGCGATGAAATGTGCAGTGGACACCTCCTGGCTATTTTCCCGTGGATCTTGTTGAGGATGATGTCCTATACACAGAGGAGATGTGCTGCACAGCCTGAAGGAAAGCGTCAGGCACTCTGTTGGCTGTGCTACAGAAACACGAGCTCAGTCTGATTCGCAGCCAGAGCCACCATCGCCACTTCGCTCAGCAACACTGACCATTGTGGTGAAGTATGGTCAAACACACCCTATGACTGACCCGGAAGGAGGACAAGTGCTCTGAATGACTAAGATTTATTAATTGAAGGGCCATTGGTTTATTCCTTCAATGTTTTCTATTTAGAGAAAAACGTACTGTTCCCCTTAATTGCGTTATTGCCAATGTATAGATATTTCGGCTTCTCTTCATTAAATGAATGCAGTATTCATAGGGTGTTTGTGTATATAAAAAACAAACATGCCCCATATAGCTTCCATAGGCTGTTGGGGCAACTGCTGTTTGCAGGGAACCAATTGGAGGCTGGCAGGACGCACAAGATGGTGTTGTGGCCAGAACCACACCAGGCCGTATGTCTCTTCCCAGTGCTCGTGTTTACACAATGCACCAGATGCTAATTACAGGCTGAATTAACCTAGCAAAATCCGGGAAAGTGGTTTTAACATCACTGACCACTGATGTTGTCCATTGGTGGGAATGGAACTGAGGTTGGTTGCTTCGTAGGGGAGTGTGTGACTGCACTTTCTTCCCATGGCTTTGTGTGTGTGTATATTCATGCTGCAGTTGACCACAACGAGCGGAGCGCTGGGCAGCTAAAATTCAACAAGTTGGCACAGTAGGGGACACAGCTGGTGCATCTGCCAGTATATCAATCACTCAACCCATAGCACCTGGGTCTGTCCCGTGACCTCCTGTAAGCGAGCCTTCGGACACTTCACATGGCCTCAAAGTGCACCTGGCCAGGCACAGGCGCCATGGTGATGTCATCGTTACTTAGTGGCGAATGGCGAGTGTTGGTATAGAAATTCATGCACAAAGATCCCCCATATAGCCTTAACAGACTGTTGGGGGAAGTGCTGTTCGTGAGCACCTATGAAGGCCGGCACGGCACATGGTGTTGGGTGGCCAGCACCACGTCTGGCCGCATTTGTCTCCCCAGTGGCGATGTTTAAACATCACACCAGGTACTCACTTGAGGCTGAGTCGACCTAGGGGAGGCCCAGGACCGATTTAGATAATCGTCACTGGTGTTGGCTTTGTGTGGGAATAGAACTCGGGTTGAAGGGTTCGTCGCGCAGCTCGCGAACCACGGCACCACCGCTCCCCACAAAGACGAACACACCCACACGTGTGCTTTGTGTCGTCATTACATGAGCTGTTTTTGCAAATCCTTTTCGTGTGTCCTGTCATTGCTTATTTATTGAAATTGAAGTTGGATTATGTAACCGCACTTACAACTGCAGCAGATGATAAAACAAACAAATAAGATATAACGAATTAATATTACCTCGGTTTACCATATCCCTGCATGATTATGCTGGAATATTTAACATTTGTATCTAATTTTTTTTAGCAAAAAATATTGGTGAAGGCTTTGGGGATTATAATTCATGTTAGGTAGGCAGAGATATTGTTTTTTTATACTCTGGGTTCTTCGAATTCTTAATTAAAAAAACCGCATAGCGCCTCGCTGGGATTTGATTGTTGTTTTTTCTCAGACATTGCGTTAGGTTATGTAAGAACACCGTCGTTGCGTTTTAACAGCCACCCTTATAGCAATTGTTTACATATTGGTGTAATAGATTTTATTTTATATAACTGTAATAATAACGTCCAGGCCTCTCCTTCAATAAACATGGTACAACATATGACATGTTATTTTAAACATGTAATTGTAGCAAGCGTACGGTGAACACCGAGAGGCCAGTGAAATCACAGGTGAGGGAGAGCCCACACCTGTGTACAGGTGTAGGGCTGTTATAAACGGGCTGTTTGGTCATAGGAGCAAACGGCGAACAAACACAGTGGGCGGAGCTCCGGGAGTAAACGGGGGGGGGGGGTGCCCGCAACAACGTCCGCATCGGGCTGCCCGGCGGTTGTGATCCGGGAGGGGGTATAAAAGGGGATGTCAGAGAGAGCTCGGGGCTCAGTATTAGAACGAAGAAGGGAAGACTGAAGACCCGGGTAGCTAGAGCCCTGGACTCCCCTGAGACGCCGCCCTTGTCAGGGCCGCGCAGGACCGAGCCAGCGGCGTGGTCCCGTGAACCAGAGTCAGCACTCTGGGATTCCGGGTACCGTAGCCCGACTCACCAGTGTCGGGCCAGACAGCCTCCCCTAGCCCGTTAGTGGAGGACTCGGGGTAGGTTAGGGATAGCTAGTGGTGTATCCCCAGTTATACGGGTGAGGGGGCCGATACCCCCTCTAGTGCTGTCCTGTCGTGACAACTTGTAAAATAAATACACGTGTGCCTCAACCTCGGTGTCAAGCGTCCTCACCGGTACTTCACAGGTGACGCCTGGCCTCCGCTCCCAGTCTCTACCGTCCCTCTCTGTGCCTCCGTCAGCCTGCGCCAGTCTCGCTCCTCTTCCCTTCTTGCTCCCCTTCACTGGAACCAACTCCCACTGAACGTCAAACAATCATCTTCACTCTAACAACCTGCAGCTTCCGCTACTCCCTTAAAACAATCTCTGTCTCTTCTCCCTAGCCCAACGTTATTATCCTGCTGCTACTGCCACTCCAAGCCACCACCCCAACCCCTATAACCACCCCATCCCATATAACCACCCCATCCCCTATCACGACCCTATCACTACTCCTATCACTACCCCTATCACGGCCCCAAGCCCTATCACTACCCCTATCACAAACCCTATCACTACCTCTATCACTACCCATATCACTACCACAACCTCTATCACGACCCCTATCACAACCCCTAACCCCTCAACCACTACCACCCGTTCTCCTGTCACCATCACTACACTACCACTTTTAATAACCCCACTTTTGATATCAACCAGTATCATCTTATATACAATTTTATAATTGTTGTAATACGCCTTGGAATAAGGCGCTATACAAATCTAAACAAGATAATTCTAGATTTGAAGCTTTCGTGACTGCAAGGATTCATATTCTTAGGTTTTTTTTTACCGAAAAAACCTTAACAAGATAAAATAGTTTCTGCGCAGTCGTGTAAACGTTATCTCACAACACGTGACCTCCACCGTCCACTTCTGGGTGGATGGAGGAGGAAAGGATTTAACAACCTTGCCCCGCGTTTCAACCGCCGGACCCCGAGAGATGGAACCGGTGACCTCTGGATTGCGAGCCAAGTGTGCCAAGCACTGCGGCGATCATACGATGTAGTGGCCCTTATGTAATCAGATATGAACCCATTGTGATTAATTGTCTTGAAACATTTAATCCTGGTTCATTCTGGCTATGCGGAGAATAGTTATAAAATTAATTAATCTTTGACTAATTCACATTTCTTAATTGTACATTAATGTCCAATAACTTTTCCCGATAAAATAAAACTTTAGCAATAAATGGATATGTGTCACATTACTATGAATTAAATATCCCTTGTTGGGTGGTAAAACATTTTTCCGAGACCTCTGGCCAACATGAAAGACTAGGCCACGTATCCTTCCGAGCGTTCTCCAGCAAGGTACTTTGTTGCAGTAGTGGCATCAGCAAGACACTCCAAGGGCCGCTCCTTTCACCGAATTATAAGACATTTATTTCAGTTAGTTAAAAGTATTATTTTGTACAAGTTACTGGCCACATGAGTTCCTTTGTAAGACATTACCGTTGTCTTGGCTGGGAACGTTTACGTCCGGCTAGACGTGGCCTACAGAGGGTTCCCTGGATTCAGGAACCAGGATGTCGAGCTCGGCCATTATGTGTAAAGGGGCAGATGTCACTGACCTCAAGATTCCATAAATAGAACTGCTCAACCCGAGCTATGAATGCTTTCATATTTGCATTGCCTGTGTGCTGTCCGTCTTTTGGCGTTCCGTGGTCTAACACCGGTGGGACAAGGCCATCAAGGAGGCTGTCTCTGGTGTAGGAAATCAATTTCAAGGACAATGCGTGCATTATTATCAAAGCATGTGTGTTTGCATGTTTTACCACAAGCATGTGTGATGAATGCAGATGGCTTGTAATAGGTGTCTTATTTGTTGTTTGAACATCTTAAAACCTCCTGTATTATCTTGAAGCCGGCAAAAAGGGTCCCATAGATATGATACCACTCTGTGGGGTGACTATCTTCTACCGGAGGAATATGACATTTTTCGCCTCGGGCTTAGTGCCATAAATGAAGGTGAGTACCACCTGGCTATGCTTGCTTGACACCTTGACTTTGTTTAGCAGCTGTGTACTCGCATCGCGCTCTTTATTTGGTTAAATTCTACCTTTGAAAATAAAGAAAATTATTTGTTTCACGCGACGGGCTTCATTCTCAATGGCAGATCGAGTTGGCGAGTGCTGTCCACACCTGCTGTGTGGACCAGGGGTCGCTTGAAGACTTCTCGGATTTATGTCTATGATATCTGCTTCAGCGGGCCATTCTCTGATATAAAAAAGGTTGGACTGCTCTAGGAGAGATCCGAACAGGTTATTTGTCTCATGACAGGACGCAGATTATACAATTTGCATACAATTGGGAAAAAGTAAAAAAAAACATCAGTTAGCACCCAGCGTTTTGATTGAGCAGTGGGAGGCGACTCGAGAAGGAGTAGGTGTGGTAATATTGAGCAGAGAGCTTGTGGATGTTTTTACAGGCTGCTGCTGCTGTTGCTGTAAACCTCTCTGCCCCAGTCTCTTTTATGGCTTTCTTGTAAATCATTTTTACGCGTCTCATAACAATCCCCAAAGACTGATTACTCGTGGTTTTCTGAAAGTGCAATGAGAAAGTGGAGGGATCTTTGTGAGGTAACTTGATAACATCTGTTATATAACTCCACTCGCTTGTTTGCCCGTCCAAGGACCGGTGTATATTACAGTAAATCTGAAATATTCAAAAGAAAAATTGTTCAGCTCATGATTATTAATGAGGGGGGGGGTGCCCCAAATGGAGTGACGTCACCCGCTAATGGTTATTGGGGAGGGGTGCGGCATGTGGAGTGACGTCACCCGCTCATGATTATTAATGAGGGGAGGGGTGTGGCATGTGGAGTGTGTGACCTTTTGCGTTTGTGTAAATTTACACGCGGGCATGAATATTAATGAAGGGGGGGGCTTTTTTTGCAGTGACCTCGCGCACGGATGTAGCACTGTGCTGCGTAGATTTATTTGTTACCGTCACTTTCTGTAAAGAAATGTCATATTTGATGCGACTTTGCGTAATACATTATTTAAATCAGCTAGACTTCCTCTGCGTTCGTCTAAAAATCCACCCATTTTTGAATATTAATGAGGAGGGGTGGGCCTCATGTGGAGTGACATCACGCACGGGACGGACAGACATTTATGGGTGATTATAGATAATTATTTATGATTTTATCAGCTAAACTGGAGGGAAAAAGAAAAATAACATTTCTTTGGCTATAGCCAAATCATTGATGTGGGGATGTGTACTCTCGGCTCTGGATATTTTGTGGTTGTGTTGGTACACCATTTCTCTGCATGTGCTGCAGAAATAAATCAAATGCAATAGGTGTTACTTTCAGAAATGGTGCTTTTAATTTTAATGCATTGGAAGATGGGTTACAACTCATTATATGTACATTAGTGTGAATTAAATTGCAGGTTTTTAATGCCTTTTGTCTAAGTGTAGGTAATTGCGCCTTGATATAAACAACTTATGTCATCACTCACGTTTCAGAACTTTGCAGCTGATGTGCAACGAATGCAACGTATGCGGTGGCTTGTATCCCGAACGGGTTTGTTCCCATACAGAGATGCTGAGAATCTCTGTCAGAACAGCCAAAATCTGACTGTTCCTGAACAGCCAAGGTCACCATCGTGGGTTGTATAACAGTGGCTACTCAAACTACTCACGCAATCCCCGTCATCATCAGCCATGGTCATTTCACTGTTGGATGAGGGCTTCCCCAAACCGCTTCCAATCTGCTGTCAACAATATACAAAGCCACGTGATTTTTCACACGCAGGATGTTATACAACTTGGTTGAGCGCCATAATCGATGTTCGGTACTGATTCGCTAATTTCCCTTTGCAACGATAACATCCCTCCAGGTAAAACTGGCGCCTTTCAGCAATTATAAAATGGTACACAAGATGATAGTGGTTGAAATAAAGAGTGGGCTTATTAAAAGTGGTGGTGTAGTTATGGTAACGGTTACGAGGCCAGGTGGGAGTGGTTAAGGACGGGTTGGAGTAAGGGTAGTGAGAGGGGAAGCGGTTTGGGATATTAGGTACTGATAGAGGGGTAGTGATAGAGGTTGGGGTAGTGGCGGTAGAGGTAGTGGTAGGGGTTTGGGGTAGGCCTGGGCTGTAGCTGGGCAGGGAGTAGCAGTAGGATGTGATAGGGAGAAGAGATGGCGCTGTTCTAAGGGAGGAATGGAAGCAGGCTGTTATAGTGAAGATGTTTGCTGTAAGTGCAGTCGGAGTTTGTTCCAGTGAAGGGGCGCAAGAAGGGAAGAGGAGCGAGAGTGTGACTGGGCGCAGGGTGGCACACTGTCACAGCGGCTCTACGAAACTGCCGACCAAAAGACCTAAAGCTTGGTGCACGTGACAATGTATTGAAGATGTAACAAGAACATTCCATGTTGTCAAGCCACTTCTGGATGAGGACCTCCCCATGCATTGTGAACCATGACGGATATTTGACCATACTTCACCGGCTGGTCAGTGCGGGTTGGTGGAGTTTGGGGAGGTGCACAACAATGGATTTTACTGCACTGCCTCCTCTGCTGCACACAACTCCACCTGTTCCGTGTGCATGGTGGTCGCACCATCCTAGCTGCTTTCCAGGCCCAAACCCTGGCTTCTGAGACCTGACGGTCAGATGCCTTCTGGTTGATGGTGTATTCGAAATATCCTCTTCATCCTCTTTAGTTTATGTTCGGAGAGTCATTCTGCATGTTCTGCATGTTGCGTTTGACAATGTGTTATTTAACAATCATAAAATATTAATGAACCATTGAACTCATTTGTGGAATGTAAATGACATTTGCTTGATTTTTGGTGCCAAATTTACTCTCTGCCTGCATATTTAAATAGCTTGCAAAATATGAGCGATTAAAAACCACAGCTTGTTGGCTTCCAGTGAAAATTGAATAGCTATTTAAAACGAACGCATGTTTATCTGCCTAATGAGGAGCATTGTGTAGTGTACATTTGATATACGATTGTCAAGGCACAGTTGTAGTTCGAGAAATGAACATTCTTTATATGTCTATGGATGTATCGGTATAATTGCTGTGTACTAACAAGCGTTCAAACAAGAACAGTGTTTGGTTCTGTTTTAGTTCAGTTGGCACGAGTAGTTCTTAAGTGGTTGTGAAATTCAGATCAAATTAAAATGGCTCGCATAAGAAAACTCGGATGTTCTGTTTGTGTTCATCTGAACTGGTCCTGGACCTCCCCTAGGTCGACTCAGTCTCAAATGAGTACCTGGTACGGTGTATAAACATTGCGACTTGGGAGAAAACGGTGGCCGGGCGTGGTGTTGGCCACCCACCCCCTCGTGTGCTGTGCCGGCCTTTATAGGTGCTCGCTAACATCATTTGCCGAAATAGTATTTAAGGCTATACAGTTCATCTTTGTCTTTGTATCTGCCAATCATCTTAGACAGTTAACCCATAACACCTGGTTCTGCCTCGTGACCTTTTGTCAGCAAGCCCTTGACACCTCACTTGGCCTCAAGGTTCACCTAGCCTGGCACAAGTGTTTGGTGACGTCACCGCCACTTAGTTGCGAATGGTGGTTGTTGTGTTATAAACTTGTGTGGGGAGACGTGGCATAGTGGTTAGAGCATTCCACTGCAAAACACAGTGAGCTGAGATGGATTGGCGCTCCTCGCTAATGTCAGTGTTGTCTGACATGTGAACTGGTTCCAGGCCTCCCCTCGTCGGTCAATTCATCCTTAAAACAGCGCCTGGTGCACTTTGTTAAGCACTTGGGGAGACAAAAGCAGCTGGACGTTGGGCTGCCCGCATCATCCACGCATGTGCCGCTCCATCCTTAATAGATTCTTGCTAAGAGTACTCACCCCAACAGACCGTCAGGCTTATACAGGGGATCTTTGTCTCTGTCTACACTTGCACTTGCTTTGAATATGGGGAGTGGTGGAATATGAATCAGATCCTGGCGATGCACAACATCAGTGGCAAACATATTTGAACATGGCCTGAGGCTCTCCGAGGTTAGCCTTAAATGACTGTGGCTCGTGCTAACACCATAACCGGAAAGAGATGAAGGCAGCTCTGGGTCCCACCACACCACCCATTGGTGCGCCGTGTCTGCCTTCACAGACACGAACAGCACGTTCCTGAGCAGTTTATGCTGCTCAAATAATAGTGTTTTGCTTTTTTTACATACGTGATAATCATATTGTAGGACATTTTGTTTTATTGGCGAGATTGCAAAGGTTCTAGGAATGAATTTATTGAACATACTGATCATTTGAATGTTATCAGTTTGTCGCAGCAGTACTTTTTATTCTTTTCCTGCACCTCCGATTAACCAGGTTGGCTACGTACGGAGTGAAAGAAGTTCAACATACACACAATATTTATTGTTATTTGATGGCATTTCTTTCAATTCCTTTTTATTGTACGTGAACATGCGCTTATTTTTGAATACGTATAACATGTTAAAGCCCGTAGTACTTGACTTGAATAGGAACCGACCTCAAAGTGAATTTCGCGAAGTGCACGCCGCTCGTGTGGCTACGTGTTGCGCCCTCGATTGGGATGGATTTAAGGTCTCCCTGCTGCTTGCTACGAGCACACAGCGTGTCACTGCATTCGTGCAGCTTCTGCTGAGGCCCTGGGTTTCTCTAGCATAGTGGCAGGTGGATGAAGACGGAATATGTTGAAACGATCACCCGATAATGGCCTTTCTTGACACAGACGCAGCCAAGGAAAAATTGGACAAAATATCCTGGTGGTGAGCGACAATGTTTTTTTGGAATGCCAGCGGCAAAATTTCAATCGCTTCAGCAGTTGCAAAAGTCAAAAGAATAAGTGATTTTTGCAGTTTGAGTGAAATTTTTTCTCTCCTTCCCTCACTACATGAATTCAGTTGGCATTAACAATAAAAAATGTATCAGATTTTCTTTCCGCTTGATGCTGATTTGCTTTAACTTCACGAACTAACCAGCTTCTTGTTTTGGGGTTGCCGTGTTTCCGTTTTGCTTCCGTAAATTATCGTAACGATTTAATGGATTAAGGGACGTGCAAAAATGCCTGTTCAGCATTTTAATGCGCTAATGTAAATCAGGCAATTGTAAGCATATTTTATATGTACACCCCCCCCCCCCTGCCTACACCCCCCTGCCCCTATCCAGGGTCTTGATTCATTTTGAGAATTAATAATTTTTCCCCCTCATTGCTACTGTCTTGTTTGTATTGTGTGAAACTCATCATATTGTGGCATGAGATGATAAATTATACTTTTGAGCACTGCAAAAGCTGATATTTTCAGTAAATAAGCAGGTCTGAGCCTGGCATTTTGTGCCTCTGCAGCACCCAGAAGCATGCTTTATTGTGTTCCATGAATATATCAGAAGCACAAGAATCTAGTTGAATCGATTGCATCGATCTGTCGTCACGTGCCTCGTCCATCGTGCTGCTGATTACATATGCTGTTGGCTGTCGACGAGGAGAGGGGCTTGCAGCAGTGAGCGGGTGAAATGGCTTGGCATTAAATCTTCACGATAACAGAAGGTGGCGGCTCATTCATGGAGTTTGGATTTATTCTCACGCTGTGAAATTGGTTTTACCTAACAGGAGGATTAATGGCATTGTTCCTTTGATGGTTTGAAGTACTGATCTGTAAAAAGGATACTTCCAACACAACTCACTTTCTATGGTAATGCTCCTTTATTTATCCAAGTTTCACTGTTTCTTTTAGGATGGCCGTTGCTTGGAAAGTTTGGCGAATCCAAATAGAGTGGTTATTTAAATTTCACCTGTGTGTAATTGTCTTTTTACAGTTATTTTATGAGTGATTTTACTGCTCAATAATTGATGAAGCTAAAATAGCAACTCATTAAAGCAGTTTATAAAATTCCTCTATTTAATTTCCGTCTCGTGTGACAATTTGTTTTACACCTCTTGCCCGTATTTCTACACCATCCCAACTAAAGCGGCTTCTCTCTCTCATGCCTCCCAAGCACGAGGGAAATGTATCCTGCTCATGCAATGTACCTTTGCTCCATGGGAGCACGCTCCTGGGAGTAGCGTCTGCACCTGATCTGCCAGACCTCCAGCAGCGCGATGTCCCCGCGCTCGGCTTGAGCTCGGGCAGCCCATGGCCCGAGCTGGCCGCGGGCCGCAAGCACGCTTTGTTCCACATGCACGCTTTGTTCCACATGCACACTTTGTTCCACAAGCACGCTTTGTTCCACAAGCACGCTTTGTTCCACATGCACACTTTATTCCACAAGCACGCTTTGTTCCACATGCACGCTTTGTTCCACATGCACGCTTTGTTCCACGTGCACGCTTTGTTCCACAAGCACGCTTTGTTCCACATGCACGCTTTGTTCCACATGCACGCTTTGTTCCTCATGCACGCTTTGTTCCACATGCACGCTTTGTTCCACATGCACGCTTTGTTCCACATGCACGCTTTGTTCCTCATGCACGCTTTGTTCCACAAGCACGCTTTGTTCCACATGCACGCTTTGTTCCACATGCACGCTTTGTTCCACATGCACGCTTTGTTCCACATGCACGCTTTGTTCCACATGCACGCTTTGTTCCTCATGCACGCTCTGTTCCACATGCACGCTCTGTTCCACATGCACGCTTTGTTCCACATGCACGCTTTGTTCCACATGCACGCTTTGTTCCACATGCACGCTTTGTTCCACATGCACGCTTTGTTCCACATGCACGCTTTGTTCCACATGCACGCTTTGTTCCACATGCACGCTTTGTTCCACATGCACGCTTTGTTCCACATGCACGCTTTGTTCCACATGCACGCTTTGTTCCACATGCACGCTTTGTTCCACATGCACGCTTTGTTCCACATGCACGCTTTGTTCCACATGCACGCTTTGTTCCACATGCACGCTTTGTTCCACATGCACGCTTTGTTCCACATGCACGCTTTGTTCCACATGCACGCTTTGTTCCACATGCACGCTTTGTTCCTCATGCACGCTTTGTTCCACATGCACGCTTTGTTCCTCATGCACGCTTTGTTCCACATGCACGCTTTGTTCCACATGCACGCTTTGTTCCACATGCACGCTTTGTTCCACATGCACGCTTTGTTCCACATGCACGCTTTGTTCCACATGCACGCTTTGTTCCACATGCACGCTTTGTTCCACATGCACGCTTTGTTCCACATGCACGCTTTGTTCCTCATGCACGCTTTGTTCCACATGCACGCTTTGTTCCACATGCACGCTTTGTTCCACATGCACGCTTTGTTCCACATGCACGCTTTGTTCCACATGCACGCTTTGTTCCACAAGCACGCTTTGTTCCACATGCACGCTTTGTTCCACATGCACGCTTTGTTCCACATGCACGCTTTGTTCCACATGCACGCTTTGTTCCACATGCACGCTTTGTTCCACAAGCACGCTTTGTTCCACATGCACGCTTTGTTCCACATGCACGCTTTGTTCCACATGCACGCTTTGTTCCACAAGCACGTTTTGTTCCACATGCACGCTTTGTTCCACATGCACGCTTTGTTCCACATGCACGCTTTGTTCCACAAGCACGCTTTGTTCCACATGCACGCTTTGTTCCACATGCACGCTTTGTTCCACATGCACGCTTTGTTCCACATGCACGCTTTGTTCCACAAGCACGCTTTGTTCCTCATGCACGCTTTGTTCCACATGCACGCTTTGTTCCACATGCACGCTTTGTTCCACATGCACGCTTTGTTCCACATGCACGCTTTGTTCCACATGCACGCTTTGTTCCACATGCACGCTTTGTTCCACATGCACGCTTTGTTCCACAAGCACGCCTTGTTCCTCATGCACGCTTTGTTCCACATGCACGCTTTGTTCCACATGCACGCTTTGTTCCACATGCACGCTTTGTTCCACATGCACGCTTTGTTCCACGGCGGAATGCGTCTCACTCGTTTCCGCTCCACTTTGCGTGTCGCGCGCCTCCAATACCGTGCCGTTAATTACGCGCGTTTGCCGCGTGACCCCCGTCGCCGCCGCCAGAACCGCTGCGTTAATTGGATGTCCGCGTGTCGGATGCACATTGTTAGCAACATGTGAATACAGATCGTTGTGTTTGTACGTGTATGTTTGTGTTTGTGGGGAGGGGTGGTGTAGCAGTTAGCGCACTGCGCTATGAACCGGGTTCAACTCTCGCTCATAGCCACCACCAGTGACAATTAGCTGAACCGACCCTGGGCTTCCCCTAGGTCGACTCAGCCTCAAATGAGTGCCTGGTGCAGTGTGTAAACATCGCCACTTGGGAGACAAAGGTGGCCGGGCGTGGTGCTGGCCACCCACCCCCTCGTGTGCCGTGCCGGCCTTCAGAAGTGCTCGCGAACCAGCACTTTCTCTTAAAGTCTGTTCAGGCTATAGGGGGGATTTTTGTCTTTGGAGCAGCCATCTGCCAACCATCTCAAGCGGTTAGCCCATATCACCTGGGTCTGTCTTGTAACCTCCTGCTGGCGACCCACCGTCACTTCACGTCACCTCAAAGTGCACCTCGTCTGGCACAAGCGCTGTGGTGTTGTCCCCGTCTCTTCGAGGCAGATGGTGGCTGTTGTGGTAGTTGTTCTGGGGAGCGGTGGCACCGTGGTTCGCGTAGTGCCCGACAAACTAGGCCACCCGAGTTCGATTCTTGGCCACTTAACATCAGTGATGGGTTGATGTTCGTCCTTTTACAAGATGGGCTGAATAGATACTCATGAAGATCGGGCGAGATTAAATCAAAGAATGTGGATATACGCATTGTTGTGTTGCTTGATTGACCTAGGAGACAATTTGGTCTTGACTCTCGTCTTACAATTCGGTTGTAAACACAAAGAAATGCATACATACGTGTGTGTGTGCAAATACACTAATAAGTGCAATGACTTGCAATCACGTCTTGAACACAAAGCCATTTGGGATAAATGTAGAATAAATCGTCATCACTTCATATTGAGGTCAAACTAAAATGTATTCATCATGCAATGGCTATTGCCACATTGCATTCTAAGTATTCACGTGTTGACTATGATATAGGACCAATGTTATTGTCCTTGATGCAAGGGAGAATGATATCTTAACACAATTACTGTTCAAAAAGGCATTACCAATATAAAAGGGTAATAATGTTGCTGATTCATATTATAATTATTTACAACTTTATTAAGAAAGTGCTGTTTGCTAGAGATATTGGCCACAATTGACATTATAATTCTACCCAAAGCCAAGCACACAATCTCATTTGAATGCAATCTTCAAGTGTTCTATAAAGAGCAAAGCCACAATTAAAATTTGCATTAAAGCTGCACTTGCAATTCCCATCTCATCAACTGCTGCTGCATGCTCACGTTATGTATTTTCACAGAGATATCTATTTTGTTTATTTAATTGAAATTTAAAATATTGATAACCACGACAAAGAAAGCTGTGACGAACGGTATAGAAAGTTAAATAAATCTATTTTGAAAGCAATTGCTTAATGTTCCGTGAAGTCACAAACCAAGTAGAAATATAGTACGTGATGTGTGTGAAAGTTTACTTGAACGGTTGAGTAAAATTTACGGAGTGTTTTTTTGTAGATTGTTATAGCTCACATATATATGCGCCTTGCTTCGTTAATTACATCTGAGGTGTAGTGCTTACTCGTTAAGTGTGTATATTTGTGTGCGTGTGGTTTTGTCTGTCGTAGAAACCTGTACGAACATACGGTCAGAATTATCCAGCTGCATTTGGTGCCAAGGAGAGCACGCCCACTTATCAGCCGATCAGCTGCAGTTGCATGAAAAAGACATTTTGTGATGTTGCTGTAAACATTTGCCCTCTTTTTACCATTTAAACACCAATGTGATCAAAACTGCTCGCACATCTCCGCGCCTCATTAGATGTCTCACAAGTGCAACGTTTTACCCGTAATTTTGTGCAGCCTCGCAAGTTATTGCGGTTATAAAGTTTGGATGCGGTGACAGTCAAATAAGCAAATGGATGGGCATGGAGAAATGGCAGCGCTTGACAGCGCAGATAGTCACTTATATATGAAGCTGGAGTTGTCACTCACGGGCTGAATGTTCAACATCAATCAGTTTCTTTGTTACAAAAGCAGCAGCCCCCCACCTCCCTCACATCGTTTTGAAGAATGGTTTCCACGTTCACCGTGTCCCATCTTACGTAAGCCGTACCACTTAGATGTCCTGCAGTGTTGAGTTTAATGCATCAGTTTGTCTCTGTAACCTTCTCGTGTTTACAATGAATGGTTAACTTATAGGAAAGATGAACATCAGAAACATTGTGTAAAATGTTATTCATCTGAATTGTCTTGGCTGCACTTCCAAACAGCTTAGCATATTTGTGTGATGAAGCCGACCTGAGTGAAATTTCCGGCCATGGCGAACATCAGCGGAGAGTGATATATCTGTACCGGTTGTAACCTACTCCCTTCGCTTCACCCTTCCCCAACCCGCATTGACCAGTATGGTGAAAAATGGCCAAACAACCCCCATGGCTGGCAATTTATTTATTTAACATACTAATGATGTTAATGTTATCAACTTGTCGCAGCAATACTTTTCATTCTATCTCCACATCCCCGCTTAGCATGGTTCGTTACGTACTGTGCGAAAGAAGTTCAACATAATACCTATTTTCCACGTAACGCGATGAAAAGCTAGAAGGCATAAAGGAAATGCAACGCCTTATGCAACAATAAAAGCAATGATAACCGACAATATATGTGCGTACGGTGCGACAAGTTCAAAATGCGTACATGGTTTGGGGGGAGGCCTTCATCGAAGTGGAGTCTTATGGGGAGTGGACTTTTTGCGGATGAGGAGTGCAACAGTTATCCAGAGGAAGGAAGAACCAGTTCAAGGTGAGATGGGGTGATGGAGTCGGTGGCGATGTAGAGCTCGGTGTCGTCAGCACACAGATGATTGGCTTCATTGATGCTTGAGTTGCTTGTGCCAAGGGGGAGGAGGTATGTCGAGTAGAGCAGTGGACCAAGGACGGAATCTTACGAGACACGATACGGCAGCGGTTTCTTTAGAGGAAGACAGTCCTTCTATGGAGACGTATAAGGAGCGCTTTGAGAGGGAGGGTGGGACTCTAAGACAAGTGTGCTGGATATTCATCATCAACGTTGGTGACTCTCAAAAATGATGGAGCTGGTCAAGGAGGAGTACATGTAAAAGGGAACTATTCCCACTTTTCAGGTTACTTCAAAGAATCTGAATATCAGGCCTACATTTTTTCATGATTCAAATTGTTGTTGATGTTTTTGAAAATTCGGTCATAATTTGTTAGTTCCGTGCTTATTCCGCCCAAAGTTCCATCACTTCACGTAATTTTCCCGATACATGACGTTACTTTTGCTGAAGTTGTTACAGTAACAATTTAAGTTTTCTTTCATTATTCGGAAATTTAAGTTAGCATATACATGATTCAAACGTTATTAACATTAAATACTTTTCGATTTAAAGCTTTCGTGACTGCAGGGATTCATCTTCTTGTTTCTTTCGGTAAAGTCACGTAGAAGGGAAGTAATAAAATATTATTTTATTACTTCCCTTCTACGTGACTTTACCGAAAGAAACAAGAACATTAAATACATTTAATTGTGAAAATACAAAATAGAATCCTTCATTAAGCCTGAAAATTGGACATGCAAATATTTTAAATCTGAAAGAATCCCTAATATCTACAAATCTACTGAATCTTCTGTGTACGATTTTGTGTATGTGTGCAAGCATATGAGCACACATGCATCAGTGTAGATGGCTGGGAAGTACACAAATAAATATCAATACATCATTCAATTTGACCTTGAACACTATCACCTCTGCCATCTCATTTCCTTTATACAACCTAAAATATGGACTCCATGGAATAAAACTCAAGGCAAAAAATATTTATACTTGTGTGTGCCACATGCGCGTGCCGTATTTCGTTTTGCTACATTTAAACCACTCTTGAGGTGGCGGTCCCAGCCAGGTGCGTTTCACTTCTACCTTGTGGTCACTGATGTTTGTTTTTACGACGTGCTGTACCATATTGGCTCTGTGGGCCAATATCGCTTGATCAGCTCAGAGTTAACAAACAAATACATGTTTCTTGACTTAAAAAAACATCCTGCCTCAGCAGCTTTCCCGCTATTTTTTTTCCTGATGACGATTGCTTGTGTTGCGATCGAAACGTCGTAGTTTTTGTTATTTTTAAATTATTTTCTTTGAACCTATCTACGTGACTTTAACGAAAGACCCAAGAATATGAAATACATGAATTAATGTTTATTGTCATGCGGGCACAGGAGTATTGTGGCCTCGATTAGAGACCGTTTATATTTATTTATGTCTATATACGTATCGTTTTGCATGTTTGCTCCTATGTACAATAGTGTTTGTTGGGTACCAGGGTAATGATGTGTGTCGGGTACCAGGGTAAGCAGCAATCTTGAGAGAATAGTCAGCCTGTGGCTGCATTTGCGGCACTATAAGCATGATGCCTGCTTGCACGTATTTGTTTCTATAGATTTATTACCATGAATCAACAAGGAAATTTAACCAATGTAGGCCCTGCCCCTTCCTCGCTAGGCCTGGCCCTCCTCCTGCTTTGAGAGATTAGTTGGCCTTAAACCCCTCCCCTTTGGAGTGAGGCCTTCAGTCTCTCTCTGCTCTGTGCCTTTCCTTTTAGGACCCGCCCCTTATTTACTAGGCCACACCTCTTTCCATTTAGACCGCAACCCCCTCCTGCAGGCACAGCGCGGGGAAGTGCAAACAGCAGCAGCAGCAGAGGTGGTGGCTGGGAGACAGTATCGGTGGGGCAGCTTCACGACTACCACAATGCCTCTTAGAACAGCAACATGACAACATGTAGGGGAGCGGTGCCGGAAGAGATGGGCGCATGTGAAGCTGATGTTGTTCAGGGATATGAGATGGGTAGGCAGTGAGGGATGAGGCTGGCGGTCATAAGATCAGTGATAGAGGGAGAGAGGGGATGGGCGACTCAGTGAGTCACCGATCCCTGTCATTGTCAGCGGGCTTTACTGTAAATGTTAATTTAATATCTATGCAAATAGCGTGGTGTCTGCTGTTTCAAGAAGAATGTTGGTAATGCCACATAAGCAGTTGCCTCCGGGGTGTGCCGATATCACAGTCGTTAATTCAAACCTTGCATGCCAGCTCATGATACAAAGTACCCTGATGGGATGGTGTCTCTTTACATGAAATGGGGATGCGCTATTTGTCAAAACAAAACAATAATAGGGCATCGTAAAATACAAAAACCTATTATGTCCCGTCCATGGATATATTACACTGGGCAACACCTGGCCTGTTTCTGCTAACCCGTTACATTTTTTTTCTAATTCTCATATTAATGCAAAGCAACATAAAAAATGTTAAAAGTATGCACTTACCAAGGGTTTTGAGAATAAGATATTAAAAGTGTGAACGTAAACTTGTTCTTTAGCGCACTGCAGCATCCCGCATCTCCCATTAGCCTGGTGGGCTACGTACGGGGGTGCGAAGGAAGTTCTACATGCATACGTGCATCCCATGGGAACATATTGTAGAGGCCCAGCCATTCCCATGGACGCCAAGTTGTTGTTTGTACTGTTTGTTTTGGTACCATTTCTTAATTTGTTTATTTATTTTTGACTTTGCTTAGTCGCAGGATTTTCATTGGCTTGGTCGTGGCTGTATATGGGATTTGGTCCTGAAATATAATTAATGTACTGCGTTCTGGGATGCTATTTGCATGAATGACACGATATGAAATGAAAGTTGTATTATTTTAATTGCCATTGTCTAACAAACCTCCCCCCCTACAACCTATTACATGTGGAGGAGCATGTGCATGTCTGTGCGTTTGCGTGTTCCATTCAGTATTTGTATAAAACACGCAACATGCAAAGCAATGTCAAATATTTCAGGTGCATCCCAGGAATGTCTTGCTCACGCCACTGCTTGCGGAAGTGCCTGCCTCTATTCTTGTGCGTGGCAGCAACAACGACAACAATATGTCGAGGAGCAAGATGCCAACGCCTCTGTCTGCCGGTGGCATTCTGGAGAGGGTTCAGATTGTAGGATGCTGACAGTGCATTCCCAGAGGGGGGATCGGGGCTTGAGTTGGCGGTGAGGTATGTCGACGAGGTCTTGGCTGATGGTGGCCAGGTTGTCGTTGGCAACAACTAGAACACATCGTCTCCTTGAGCGGGGGGGGGGGCAGCTAAAATGGAGTGGTTGTAAATTTTTAACTTTCAAAATCTCTTGACACTCAGAGAAGAGGCAGCATGGACTCTAATATGTAAATTGCCTCCTCTGTTAAGCAAGTGGGGAAGTGTCCTCACAGCAGCACTCAATATGCATTACCACCTGACTCATCACTTTACCTCCTCCCCACTTCCAGTTTACTTTCTTTATTGTTTGACACGTTAGTTTATTTCGGAATAACTTTGTGTTTTCTTTAGATGAGCCAAGTGCCAGACTATTAGCCGCTAGATGTTCGGCACTATAAATGACAGGCTGCTGCCGCAAAGCAAAGAAACACACTTGCAGCCCAATCGGGGCACTAAAAATTACTGCTCGGGGTATGAAAATGAAATCGGCCACCTAAATCTTCGACCGCTCGCTGGCGAAATGCGGGACCTTACTGCATGGTGGCAGATTTGTTGTGAGTTTAATGACACCTGAAGGTGATAGCGAATTGAGCGCTGGGAACCACCTCGATAATGGATGCAAGTCTCAGATGAAATCTCCTTGCCTCAAATTATGTTTGGGCTCAGTAGCATTTCTTGGCTTTGTACAAAACAGACACGCTGCTGTTTTACCCTGGAATGGTGATGCCTCAATTTACGCTGAGTAGCCTACAAGTGCATGCGTGGAGAAACTCATTTTGTTATTTTGGCCAGGGTACTAAGTTCGCTGGGTTATGGAGCCATCTGCAAAATTTGCTGCGTGTGCAAATTATTTTGGACAATCTTCAAAATCGTCAGCTCAAAATGAGTTTTACTCTTGGTGGCAGAATCAGTGTCAGCAAATGCTTAGAAAGCATCCCTCACACATTTGCCGCTTGCGTATCAGTCGCATTGTTATTGGCAGTTTTTAATTTCTCACGGTTAGCCTTAGATGAGATAATTGATACCTGACAAAATTGATATGTTTTTATCTGTCTATTGTAGTTTTGTTTGGAATTAAGTATGTGAGTGGGAGGTTTAAAAATAACTATGAAAAAAAAGTTCGAAATTTTAACAAGAATAATTAGGGAGTTCGGACTCGTTCAGCTGCTATGAAAACTGAATGAGGTAATTGTTTTTTACAAACACGTTCTTCATGATAAGGTTCTATTATCAGTAACACCTGTCATGCGTGGTGATCATGTGGCCGTAAACAAAAGGCCGCAGCTATTACTCCTGGAGCTCCACGTTAATTGCTCGTCTCGTAAACAAGTCTTGCATCACTCTGTGCCGTTTAATGCGTAAGGTACTTGACGCACGCGTGGTTAGGAGCGGGAGCTACCGCTGCTGGACTGCGCAACGGCACGGCACGGCACGGCACGGCGTCGAAACAACGAGCAGGGTGCACCGCAGATTGGTACCGCCTCAGAGCGTCTCGCCGTCTGGAGAGTCGGCATTGCTCATCCTTTGCGCAGGCCCCTGCACGCTAAAAGTGCCAAACTAAGTGCTGGCGTCGCAGTTCAGGGACAGTTTTGTACCTCCCGTCAGCGGGTGTGGGAGTCTGTGCCGTTCCACGATGTGAAGCCGCAGTGTGGGGGATTAACTCCGCCACAACCCTTCCAGTTGGGTATGTATAGTTCAATCATTCTGCCTCGAGCTGGAATCAAACTCATATTCTACGGGTACAGGTCGCTTCAGGGGTCTTACACCCTCTGAGGGACTGAAACCCCGTGCCAGAATTTTGTAAAGTTGCACTTTTTCAGTGCCAGCTCGTGCTCTGTGCATATTTCTTGGCCACAGATTATAAAATGCAATTTCGTTGTTGATAGTGTATAACCAAAATATAAACATCACTTTGGGTTGCTTGAATGTCACCCGGGTGCTTATTGTCTACATTAGCGCCGGTGGAATTGATCCGTAAACTCCAGTGGCAAGACGGCTTGTCACAAATCACCCCCCCCCCCCCCCCACTTCTAATGCAGAGGATTGCGATGCAATTCATTGCCCCTTGCGGGCAGACTGAGGCTGCCAACACCCTGTGCCACAGGGATAGCTGGCATCAGGGTGTCTCGGAGGCCAGGAGCTCTCCACCAGGGGTACGCGGGCCCCTGGGGGTACGTGAGGTGATTTATAAACGTGTGAAGTTATATCATACATGGGAGTCGTTGGTGAATAATCGTGTATGAATCTGCCAATTTAAAATAACTACAATAACGTTTTAATCCATATGGTAACCTAGAACTATATAAAATACCTTGCTAAACTCATTGATCATAAACAATGTGGTTTCCAAGAGTAACCAGCAAACGCAGACACATTACATCAGGCATGCAGTTACTATCTAGTTAGGATACCTCACAAAATTGATAATTTGTTAAAATATCGATGTTCATTATTCATACTATTATTTCTCAGAACCACGTTGGGTCAGGCAAGGGGGCATTCGGTTGAAACAAAATTGAACAAGTAGCTAAACAAAGTTGAGAACCACTGCCCTAGGCTAAGACAACTGTGCTCTGAGTCGTTCGTCAGTCACGTCTTGGGCGCGAGAATGACGCGAATAGCTGTTGTTGGTGAATGCCGTGCCTCTGGTGGCTGTGGGGATCATGTGAACACATCATAAACAACGTGCACCATTGGAAACATTACATTCGATGCACGTATCGTGAGCGTAAGAATGTCTTTCAATCGGTGGAAATGACACGTGTTACAATCCCTGGTGGCCAGTGCTGCTAAACATCGGGCCCTCCTGAAATATCCAAGTGGTAGGACCATTGCATAAGACACAGTGATACACGTTTTGTGTATCGCGAACTTGCATTTGCCTTTACAACTGAGGATTGCTGCTTTGGGCCCCTATCAGATGGTCCTTGTAGTGTAGCTTGCCACGGGTCCATTATCAATAAGTGCCTTGTCCTCAGAGGCATAGATTTGTCAAGGATTCTCCTATTTTTGTGTGTGCATGTCAGACTACTTGTTTACGTGCAGTGTCCCACAGCACCCTCGTATGCGAGCGTCGTGACCAAAATCCGCCAATAAAATCGGCCTGCCGAATGTCGGATCTCCTCTGGGCGACCGGGGCAGCAGCTTCTCGTAATAACCCTGGTCTACACAGCTTTGCGAACGTCACCTGAACATTACATTTCACCCTGGACATGAGGCTGCCCTCTGTATTGCAGCTGTGCCACGGTGTCGATTTTACACCAGCAAATGGAATAAAAAAAAGTCAAAATTTACGTTCATATTTCCCGCCCGTAAGCAATGGGAAACTCAACTTCATGACATTTTACCGGAGTGTGACTCACTCATTGAACCATGCCTTCAATCCGCCGATGTCAAAGCGAGGACCCGCGCAAGCTGCCACGTGCCAGCTGTCGTAAGAGGAGCCAGTCCCTTCGCATGCAGGGCGGGAACGGGCGCGCGCGTAAACTTAAACGTCGGGTACACTTCAGAATCGGAACGGCCTGCTTTGAATCGTCAGCGGAGTAAATCTGAAAGGTATTTTATTTTAACACGTCGCTCGTAAGTGACAGAATAAGGGAGAGAAATTCATCCTGTGCGAGCGTCGGTTTTGCGCGTCACTGTTGCACACGCCTCGGAAATACGTCGTGTTAACATCGCGCACGCGTTGTGACAGATGGACGGCCACAGACGGTGGTGCCGCCACTGCCCCCACCGACCGCGCGCGTTCATTTGCTATTTGGAGTCACGTAAAAGTACGGGCCTCCCGTGTGAGCGTGCGTGTCCAGGCCAGTGTGATCCATGATGTACAGAGAAAGGGGCAAGCGTGTGACTGACCATCTAGGTGTGAGCTGTAAATTAACCAACCTCGTCCACCCCGTACCTACGTACCACCAAGGAGTATAAACCATCATGCGAACGCCGGTTATTCTCGCAACAGTGGCATTTGACCAACCATCGCACAAAGATGGTCACTGCATCGCGCTCTTTCAGATTCACTTCTGCAGCCATCAGGAACACTCTTCCCTCTGATATTAGGAAGCCACTGTAGATTGTGCACTTTTAAATTATCTAAATCGAAAACTCTTTTTCTGTTCAGTTTGTCCTTTCCCCGCACCTCCGATGAGCACGGTTGGCTACGTACAGTGCGGAAGAAGTTCGACGTACATGGGTACAGGATGGCAGGACGAGTGGCACTTGAATGCTTTGTCCCTTCAATAGTTGTGAGAAAAGTGGTCCCTTCTGCTTTATTATTCCTTGGTGTGCTCATTGTCCGATTGATTATATAAATAAATCCTGAGCACTATGTTAAACTCCATCCAGTTCACTTGTTAACAAAAGTTGGATGTAAATTTATCGTTTATGGTCGGTGCCAAATGGCTTTAACAGTATCACATTTCTCTGAAAGCGTTTTGTGGCTTGCATCATCCCGAAGTGCAATTTGCATACATTAGTAGTGTCATTCCGTATGTAAATTTTAACAATTTCCATCATCACCATCATCATTTTTACTCCAAACTGCATATTACCGCGATATGCAATATTCCATATAAACACATTTTACACATTAACAGTTGCATAATAAGTCAATTCTTTACTATTATTTATTTCCCAGAGCACAAACGGTATTTCGCTTAAGCAAAGCTGTATATTTGGTTGCTCAAGGCCTCAGTGGAGTGTTTGAAAGTACTTTTGTTTCGAATTTTGGGAAGCTTTTTTAATCTAACCAGTCTTAATCGATAATGCTCTAACAATTGCAATGATTGGTCACTCAATTGGTATGGAAGTCTATCTATATTTCGTTTGAAATTGAGGAGTAATTTTAATGTTCATTTAAAAAAAACATATCTTATTTTCATATTTCATATATTTTATATTTGTTCTTAAAGTATTTATATTGAATCTCTTTATGTGCTTTCATTTAACGTATCGAGCAGCCGATTATCCCTGCACAGCGGTCGGGTTCCACAACTCACAGGCAGTCGGCAGTGGTCGTCCACGGAAGGCAAGAACCTCGCTGGGAATGTGGAATTTCCACCGCTGACTGGAGCTGCGGACAGGAGATGAACTCCGATGTTTGAGCAGGGACTTAACGTTGACTTTATCAGGAAATATTACAGCCGCCCATCTGATAAGCTGGTGTGTCACATTTCCTGTATAAGTCGTCTCTCCTCGTACATTTATTAATTCATTATTTACACAGGAAACCCCTACAGATGCTTTATCGAACATATGATACGTATGTAGGATAAAGGTGCAGCCCTGCAATTGCTTGTTCACGCCACTCGTAGCAGAAGAGCCTCCACGAGAGACGACTCTAGGGCCCTTTCTACGCTTGCCGCTGGCCAGACGTCTTGGAAGAGGTGAGAGTATCCACACTGTACCCCACACGCAGCGTGCACGTCAACTAACTTTGGTGAACCCAGGTAAACGCTGGCTGGAGGTGGAACCTGCTACTATCTCTCAGTATGTCACCAATGTAATGTTTGTAGAGGCAACACAAGCTTCCGTCTTCAGGTGGCACTGTCACATCAAAATTACTGTGTCCATATGAAAGATAATTCCCCCCTCACCCCCACAGAACGCGCGTGACTTGGTAGGGGCCCTCCCCCCCACCGAACGCGTGTGAATTGGTCGGGTGGAGCTCGCGCTATGTAATAAATAAATGAACGGAAACAGGACTAACTCGCTAATTAAACTACTTTAAAGGTGACGGACGCGAAATCGGAATCTGGCTGGCTCAGCACGGGCTTATGGCGTGGTACCTGGCCACTGTTTTAAAACGTGAACCCCTCACGGTTTGCGAACCAAATCCTTCGCAAGTTTCGGCCACACATAGACAGACAAAGAATGCCTTTTATAGGTAAGATGTGGAAAATCTCTCTGAGACATCAATGTTATATACTTGGTAACCTTGGTTTATTAGTCTGGCGGCTCACTGTATTTAAACCCAAGGTCTCAGCTTCCGTGCTCTTAACTTTTCCCGTTCCAAGACGTCTGCAAGTTGCAGAGTGGGCGTCCCGTCCACCTGTGATCTTGAAACAAGCAGACGCCTCAATGCTAGTTTTACTTCGAGAGGCGTAGCGCCGTTGTTTTTAAAGACATCGTACTCACCGCAGATAACTGTAGTGACACGACCGCACTTGATGATAGTTTGCGCCAACCGTGCCACACGCCCTCCCGCATGGCCTTGTGGGAGCCTCGGTTGATTATGCACACGTATGTCATCGGAACGGGAAAGGGTTAAATGGGCATTGGCGCTCTGTGCTACCCAGCCGTGCGTTTCGATAGCCTGGTTTGTCACGTGGCCTCCGCTCTCTGCAGGCCCGAACAATTAGAAACGTTGCCAACTTGACACTGTGAGAGCTGCCAGTGAGACGCGAGTGCAAAAGTGAATGGCAAATGTGAAATTAACTTAACACCACGGAGCATCTGTGGCGTTAACCATGTAATAAGCAAAGCCGATAGCAGATAGAGATCATTAACATTGCATGTGTGGCTGGGCACTGAAGCATGGTTACTGGAAATAAAATAGTGAGAGCACAAAGAGGCACCGGACAGCCAGCGCACAAGCACGCCGCGCGTGTATTGTGCGCAATGTGTCGGATTAGGCCTGCGTGCGCCGCTGCCATCTGCGCTGGCGATGATCGAGGCGTATTTGAGCCCTGCCTTCAACCTTTAACCTTTCGCGTCCTCCATTGTGGCTATTTTCCTAACTGCCACGTTTAATAAAGCAGTGCGGGGACGTTTCTAAGCATAGCGAGGTGGCCCTCATGTTTGTGTAACCAATTCCTTGCGGGCGTGTGCACGCGCGTGTACACGCGTGTGTGCGCGTGCGTTTTGCTGCTGTTTTTTGTGAATTAACAGTACCATGTCATATTCGTGACGCAGATCGCACTTGCAAATGAGACTCTATCCTGGTCTCTAGAGTTCTCACCTGCCGAGAAGCAAATCCAACTTGCGACCTGATCCACTGTGATGGACGAGCCGTGCACCAAACGGTTAAGGCTTCATTCCAGTATATCAAGTTGCCTCACGAGGGCTCTAATCCGAGTAATTGGAGCCACAAAGCAGTGCTGTAATTTTCAGAGGAAGGAGTGAAAATGGTTCTTCCGTTACGACATCGCTCAGAGATGATTAATCATTGTGATGGTGGCACGGTTGCGTTTTGACAGCTGCTGTGCTCATAGATTGAAGCCGCAGGTGAGTTAAGAAAATGGGGAGCGCCAGCCTCGGATTTCACTTGTTCCGCTCAGGATCAAGGCTCGTGCTGGGTTGCACCTTAGCTGCGTGGCACTTTAAAGCTCAAGGAAAAACAAGCACAGGTCTCTGCAGTGTGCACCAGCTTCCTCGATGGCTTTGAGCCATTGTCAGCAGAAGGGTTAATGTGGTTGAGATGCATTGAAGGGAATTTCCCAGCCTCATTCGCAGCCCTCCGACTGCAAGTTTACAACCCTGCCTCCAGCATTTATGTAAAACTTGGGATGAACGAGAAAAGGAGTTTTTTTGCCACCTCTAGCTGTGGAATTTTTTCTTCTGGCTTTTGAAATATATATTGCATCTTGTAATGGATGAATTCTACACAAAAGGTTGCTATTTAGTTTGTCCGGATGCATGGGCAGGATGGTGAGTTAGCTGGCTGCTTTGTGCAGCATGTTCCGAGTGTGATGTTACATGTTAAAGGCTGGAACTTGTGCCCTTGATGCTCTAATGTGCTGATTTTGCAGTTGAGCTGCCCTACTTGTTGAAATTAGTATTTTATATGATGGGTCTGATGATTCACCCATCTTGCATTCATTGAAATGCCATGATTCGATTAAAGAACGGATTCCTCTTTTAACATTGTGGCAAAAGTTAACAGCCTCTAGCGACTGGAGAAATTACATTAACTCTTTATGTACAATGTATACAAATTGAAAAACATTGTTTTTTGCACACGAAATTTGATAAATGTATTGGGAGCTGAAGAATCGATATTATTACTTGAAAAAAAATCATCACTATACTGCACACCTGTTGTTTTTAAACTAAAGACGGAATTACACGTCTCTTTTTGTATATATACTCTCATAAAACCTCAGTGGACTTCAATCACATTTTCATTAACTTGTAAGAATGTATGCTGTTGCATTTTGCTCAAAGTGCAGGGGTTTCAGGGCCTCACACAGTTATGCAGAACTTCTGCAAGCGTGTTCACAGTAGGATACATACGGTGCAAAAGAAGTTCAACATAATACGTACGTTTGACCCTTGCAAGCGCCCTCTCTGGTTCAAACAGGCCCGATTGAAATCGTTGCAAATGTCGTTTTTTTAGAGGCTGGAATCGAACCCACGTTTCACGCCACTCGCATTAGCAATGATAAATGTCTCTGCCGGGAGACTCTTCTTGAGAAACGATTGCCGCCTTGAAGGCACACATCCGTTCAGCTGTATTTACGATTTGCCACAGGGCATTGTTCTTATGAATACGGTTCCCAAAACATTACTGCTCTAATGCAAGGGTCAGTCACCAAAACAACAAGAAGAACCTTTTTTTTCGAATTCGGTAAAAAACCCAATAGCTAAGAGCCACAATGCACGTCGTGAATAGGAGACTGGTGGTCCTTGGCAAACAACGTCACGAAGCAGCAGTCCTCATAGAGCCACCGCATGCGGCTCCGGTGCCGCATGTTGCCTACCCCGGGTCTATCTCTGTATGAATGTTACTTATAACCAGGCGATAGCCCACTGAGACAGATCTCTTGCAATGGAGACCTGGGATCCATGCAAAACAGTGCAATAAAACATGTCTCAGGCTAGAATATACAGTGAGGGAAAAAAGTATTTGATCCCTGCTGATTTTGTACGTTTGCCCACTGACAAAGAAATGATCAGTCTACAATTTTAATGGTAGGTTTATTTGAACAGTGAGAGACAGAATAACAACACCAAAATCCAGAAAAACGCATGTCAAAAATGTTGTAAATTTATTTGCATTTCACCTCGGGGTTGGGAGGGTTCACCTGGGGGGTTGGGAGGGTTCACCTGGGGGGTTGGGAGGGTTCACCTTGGGGGTGGGAGGGTTCACCTGGGGGTTGAGAGGGTTCACCTGGGGGTTGGGAGGGTTCACCTGGGGAGGGTTCACCTGGGGGGTGGGAGGGTTCACCTGGGGGTTGGGAGGGTTCACCTGGGGGTTGGGAGGGTTCACCTTGTGGGTTGGGAGGGTTCACCTGGGGGTTGGGAGGGTTCACCTGGGGGTTGGGAGGGTTCACCTGGGGGTTGGGAGGGTTCACCTTGTGGGTTGGGAGGGTTCACCTTGGGGGTTGGGTGGGTTCACCTTGACCCCATTGCACTCAGCTCTGAGGACCTAGGCAGTGAATTGTGTCATTAATTAATGATTTCTTGCCACTTTCTTCGCCGCATCCTCCAGTTGTCAGTGCGGTCATAGTCTGGCAGACGTTTCTTGTCATTCTCAATGTTACTGCAGCACACCCAAGAGGATGGAGTCATGGAAATCATCCAACGTGGAGGAGGGAAGGGTTAAAGTTATTACCTTTTCAATGAATCTTGGAAGGAGAGCACATTTATTAATATCACCTGGTGTGTGTGTGTTTGTGTATGCATGTTCGTATGTGCCTGTGAATATTAATAGTTGCGTGTGTCTTTGTGCGCGTGCTCGCGAGTGCATGCACATTTGTGTGTCTGCAATAAATGTATGCGTGCATGCGTGCGTGTATAGGTGTGTGCTTATGTTTATATGTGCATGTATGCGAGCACATGCATGTGTGTTTATATGTGTGTGTGTGGTCGTGTAGCGGTTAACATGCAGTGCTCATGGGCAATACCAGTGACGATTATCTCAGCCTTACATGAGTACCTGGTACAGTGTGTAAACATCGCCACTCGGGAGACACAGGCAGCCTCGTGCGCCGTGCCGGCCTTAATAGGGGCTCACGAACAGACATTTTTGTTTTGTGTTGTGTGTGTGGTGTGTGTGCAAGTGGATTTACATTGTCAATTTTTTTTTAAACCGAAATAAATAACACTTTGGTTTGCCTCCAAGGAAATTAAGGTGCTACAACATGCGCAATCTTTCATAGGATAAAAAAAATGGTATTATTACATCGGCCAAAGCTTTTATGCAGTGCCAGTTAAACATATATATTCACTGAAATTTGAATGCAGAATGTACAATGAAATGTACATTGCTCTTAGCACGACTGATGGCTCTGTTTCCTGTTACATTTGACACTGAAATGGCTTGAAGACATGGTCAATGAATCAATCCGTGAATCTAATCATTGTCCTTTTGTTAGCGCTTTGAGATGCATGATCTGTTGTTGTCGCTGCTACATCATCGAGGTAAAACATTGCAAGCCCTCGCAGTTCAAAGAATTGTTGAAATCAAGTAAATAAACTATCATTTTAGATCGCGTTGAATATAGCAGTCTCTGGTGGCTGGAGGGAGGCAAATGTTCCCCTTGCAAGCTACACACACGAACATCAATTCTTAGATAGGCAATTCGACGCTTGCATCGTTTAGTTCAATAATCATTGCCAACCTCTAGCTCTGTGCATCGCCGCACCCCGACCCCATGTTTAGGTTAGATCGCGGAAATATAAATGTGTCAATCTTGATTTGAAGCTTTCGTGACTGCAGGAATCCATACTCTTTGGTTCTTTCGGTAAAGTCACGTAGAGTAGAAATAAAATGAAATAAATCACGACGCTTCGATCACAACACAAGCGGTCGAAATATCGTGATTTATTTTATTTTATTTCTACCTACGTGACTAACTCGTACCAATGAGTTATTCCTCCAGCACAACGGTTGTGTGTTGGAGAATAAACCCACAACATTAACATTTCGAGTTTGACATTTTGCTGGTGATTACAGCCAGCTTCATCAGGCGATTTTGCCAGAATTGTGAAGAAGTCTTCCTGCTTCTGGTCTTCAATAGAGCAAGGTGACGTCATCACGGTGTGCCTCTCAGGCGCGAAGTTCACAGTGGGGTTGATGTCACCGTATGCATATACGGCTCGTACTGGGTTCACGACACATTTATATTTTTGCGATCAAACCCAAAAACCTTTGTCATGAATAATACTGGTCGCGAAAGCCTCCTCCGTGTTAAATATCTTAATTGTACCAGGTGTGGTGGTGCTGGGCTTTGGACTACACTCTTTGGAGACACCAGCTTTCAGAGTTGAAGCATCTATTGTTAGTAGGCAGTGCAGAAAATAGGTTTAAGTCGTATCTTTTATTCATAGGCTTTCACGACCAATGTTATGATTCACAAGTGGGTTTTTTTCCGGGGGGCGAGCGGGGAGTTGGGTCGTGGATGAGAGAAGTACTTTGGCTGGAGATCAGAGCTCCTGTGAACAGCATGAGAACAATGCTGTATGCAATCTTCAGTGAGGCGGCCTTACCCCGTGTCAATGTTTGTGAGATCGCTCTTCAACAATAGCACCGGTAGCGCTGCTGATGCACTGATATTCTTGGCACATTTGATTCCTGTGACACTTATTAATACGCTTTGTTGGGTGGAGAAGGGTTTACGCCGCGCATTTTTACACAACCCCAAAACATAGTTTTCAACCTTAAGCCATATTTGTTGGGAGTTTGAGTGTTACTGTCTCATCTTTGATTGATTTTTCCACCATTCACCAGAAATTGCTTAAAAATACTTGAAACTCTTGGGTGGCTTTCTGAATATAATTTGTAAACTAAAAAAAACCTTTATGATGCCAAGTAATTTTCACATGAAATATTTTGGTTATGTCAGTGAGACAAAGTCTTTGCTTATGAGTCAAAGTAATAGGTGTTTTACTTGTCTGCCTTATAACAGAGGGTGACTCTTTGTAATCGTGTTCCAATTAACTTCTCGGCCAGCTATAGGAATACAACTGTCAACTCCTGGCCAAATGATTGCCTTGAGTGCATTAAGGTTTTGAACACCTCACTGGCAAGAAAGAAGTTGATAAACGCATCTTGATCTGATGGATTAATATTGCACGATCAATAATACATGTATTTGTACAGTGAACCTGGTAAGAGACGAGAATAGGTTGGAATGCTTCTGGAAGAATTAACTTCAGAATGAAAAGCATCATTACCAACGGGCCTGAAGTTTAACACTTGTAATGATATGTTATTCCGTCAGGCCATTCTGGTGCGTGGGGTTTCACAGCATGAGATCAGTCGCGCGTTTTGAATTAAATATGGGGAAAAGGACAAAAGAGGAAAATCAGAGCAACGTTATTATTTTTTTATTTTTGCTTGGCTTGGCAGCACCGTTTAGTCTAATCTCAGTGTGTGTCATGCAGCAACCCTCTGTGTCTAGCTCTGAGATGATGGTCCGGCTTGTTTCGATAATAGGTTGGGGCGTCTTGACATTTAAGGCAAAAGCTGCAAGTAAAATGAGTAATAAAACATTGCACGTTTCACCATCATCATCATCATCGTTTCACTCTCCATAGTTCGCCATGGTTATATTGTTGT
>NC_083781.1:14769166-14782821 GCF_015708825.2 Lethenteron reissneri
CTTCCTTCATCATCGCCTCCAGACGTGGTCAATCCACTGCTGGATGAAGACCTCCCCAAGCCATCTGGACTTTCCTATTGGTGCATTTATTTCATGAAAATAATGAACAGAATTGAATATGCATATACAGTATGCATCTTTATAAACTTGTGATTTTTTTATTACATTTCTCATTCTTATAATTTTTTTTACTATTTCTCACGTTTGTGGTTATTTCTTAATATGGTTTCTCAACTACAAGTCAACCTTTGAAGGGTCACAGTCTCTCGTTCTTCTGTGGGTTTAGGCATTCCGGCCTCTATATGGAGGAGGCCGTTAATATGTTTCTGGCAATGTAAGAAGGCTTGGATAGTGTTGAATATTTTATCACGAGTGAGAGTTCATCCATCGGGTTCAGGGTAGAAATAAAGAATCCTGATAAAAGTATTGATTGCACAGTTGTATCATATATTTTGAATGCTTTCCCACAATTGATTCAAGTCAAGAGACGAATCCATGCACAAAGAAGGCAGACCACTGCGGTGCTCCGTGTGTCACAGAAGGGACACTGGAAGTTATTTTTTCGGAGGACTTCTTCCAGAAAGTCGTTCAAGTCGCCTTCTAATCCTTCACAAAGTTCGCAGCGCGCACTCCCAAACACTCTTGCGATGACATTGTCGCACGACAATCAAACCAATAATTTGTTTATCCTCACATCTGGAATTTATTGGCATCAGGTCATCACCGAGCAGCTGCGCACGAACCGATTTAATGGCTGCCGTCTCCTCGGCAGACATCCTGTAGGCCGCGTTCTTCTTCATAGCTGCCACTCCATCACTGTTGTTCACCATCGGCCATCATCGGTGCAGAGTGTACGTTCACATCGTCGTTTTCTTGTACAGTCATTGGCGACTGGATGGAGACCATGAACCTTCAGTGCTTTAAAACCGCTTCAATCACAGGTGGCTACCATCTTTGTAACCCAGGAGGTCAGCAGTTGCTGGCTACGTGCTGTGACCTCTGAACCACCTCACCGCACCGCAGGTTTTGGCATTTTTAATTGCTCATCCAGCTAATGATCATTTGTGCTGTGTGTTGGATGTGAGACACCAAATCTCCAGCATAGAGAGGTGTGTATATTCAGTAAGATCATTGCGATAGCTTTATTCGCCTCAAGCATACTTGTTGCTTATGTTCAGCGGAGGACGGCTACAGCCATACAATTCAGCGTAACTTCACTTATAGACTGTTTGCTTTTGCGTATTCATCAAGCCAACCAATTTGAATTATCTTCGCATATGAACGTATACCATCCTCTTGAAAGCTTGCTTTAAGTTAATTGCACATGTATTAACTCTACTCGCTATTTGACCTGCTTGCTTCAATGAGCCTGCCAGTTTCTCAGCTTGCCTGCCTGCCAGTGCACGTGCTCTCTGTCTCCCTCTCTGCACATGTTCACATGTTCACATGTTCTCCCAGCTGTATGTCATGCTACCTACCTGTAGCTGAATGGTTTCTTTTTTTTTTTGCTGGAGTTATTTGAAGAAATGTTTAGAGTGTGTTGGCAGTAGTCGTTGTGCTCTATTTTACTCCAACACTTCCTTCTTGTGCCCTCCTGTGTGTGTGCTTGCGTGGACATCTATATATATGTGTGTGGGTAGAGGTACTGTAATCTCTAACCTGGCCACGCACAACATTAGCAGGAAGTGATATCTCAGTGTTCCTCCTAGGTCAACCTGGTACGTTGTGAAACATCACCATTGGCAAGACAAAAGTAGCTGAACTTTGTTCTGGCCACATCGCCACCTCGTGTGCCTTGTTGCTCACGGACAGCACTTGCCCTGATTGTGTATCATGATGTATGGGTGATCTTTGTGTGTGTAAGCTTATTTAAACATTAGAATACAATTTGGATTCAAATTGGATCCAAATGTAACCACATCTTCAGGGCCTCTCCCCACCATTCCAGTCATACGGGGGTTGTTGGACCATACTTTACCACACTGGTCCGTGTGAGTTGCTAAATGATGGTGGGGTGGTCTCTGCGCCCCGACTGCCACTTCATATATCACTCACCGCTGATCTTAGCCATGGTCAGGAATGAAACTAAGGTGGCCGTGTTCACGGCTCTATCCACGGTGCCACCACTTAGATTTCAAATCGTATCTGTCTGCGTATCTGTCAGCACGTCTGTCTTGTGTTTGGCTATGTGGATACAGTGGAGCCATTAGCACAATGGAGCTCTCGACTACGAGATCCCAGCAAAGGTCTTGGGGGATCGCGGTGCAAGGAATATGGCCGGTCTTCCAGACATACTGCCGCTAATGATGCGTGAACGATTGCAAAGATGTGCTCGGGCTCATTTGTCCGAGTGGGTGTGAGCTGATAATGTTAACGGTCAAATTAAATCAAGCAAACCGCAACTTTTGTTCTGAATTCGTTTTGTGCATTTGATATATTGCCATATATCTTTGTACACAAGCTCAGAACGGCTTGCATATTTTATGAAAGAATGACAATGGTGCTTTGCTTTGTAATCCTGTTGGTTGATTCATGTTTTTTTAATAACGTTGATAGTTTTAATTGTTATTTGTGATGATGGGTGGGGAACGGTGGTGCAGTGGTTAGCACATTGCGCTTATGACGCCAGCGAGCTGAGATGAATTCGTGGCGACAGTCGCAGCAGCTCATATCAGTTGAGAGTTACATCTGATCCAGTGGATCCTCCCCCTCCCCTCGTCACCGGCCGACACTGACCAGTGTGGGGAAGTATGGTTAAACAAACTGCGTTGACCACCACAGCTTTAGAAATCCTTAATCCGGCAATGTTTTTACGACAATAGGTTTTACCCTGTCTGGCAATAAAACAGCTTTGTCAAGATGTTAAAACACCAAACAGAATCCTTATTCAATGAGTCCTGTCACTGCATCAACACACACACAGCACTTGTGGTGGTGAACATGCAAACACAAGACACGCTCTGGTAGTCTTTGATGCACTGTCTCTGAAACTGATTGGTCTCTAATAAAACAGCTGTGTCAAGATGTTCAAACACCAAACAAGTACGCCCAAGTGCTGTGTGTGTGGTTGATGCAGACAGGACTCCTTGACTAAGGATTCTTGACACAGTTGTTTTATTGCCGGGAAGGGTAGAAGCTGTTGTTATATTTTAATACTGGAAAGAAAGGTCCCACATTATAGCAATGTTTTTACAAAGTGCTATATAATTTTGTTTTGAATTATGTATTGATGACGACAATGCGATGGCATCTTTAGAGGTGTTGATAGTTGCGTAATATTAATGTTCGTGGTGATAAAAATTACTGTCACGTAAATTACGTCGTGCATTCGTTTGCTGATGTAAACGTTGTAAGTCGTGTGTTGCTATCTAAATGACACGAGCAATGGTCTTTAGATAAAATTATTTTGAGCTGCGCAATTATATTGGTGGGTGAGATTCTGCGACTCTCCACTCTGCTACATGTTGTGGTGCTCTGGTTAGCCCACTGGCAGTTGAAACAATTATTTTACCCCCCACCCCTTCTGTCCACCCAACTATTAGGAAGCCACTGTAGCTATGCACTGTTACATCTAGATTGAAAACGAGTTTCCTTAAAACTGCTTTTTGTGTTTAGTTTATTGTCCTTCCCCTACAGCTCCAATTAGTACGGTGCGAAAGAAGTTGAACACGGATATGTTTAAATGGGTACGTCACAGGTCGTCCATCGGCAGCTCACGTGTGGTGGCGAGGGTAAAGTGGGGGTGACTCCCATCCCTTCCAAGACTTGGCAGCGTGGAAGAGTGGGCAAGAACACCATCCAGAGAATCTCTCGAGATCTCCTGCGTGCTCGTAGAGGCAGGCTCGTCTGCCAGCACTTGCAGTGAGCGAGCAATTACAAGGTGGCACCTTTACCGCTGGTAATTCATGGAGCTCCTTGTATCGCCGGCACAATGATCAATATAAAGATCCCCTGGATAGCCTTAACACACGAGGGGTGGGTGGCCAACACCACGCCCGGCTGCCTTGGTCTCACTAGTGGCGACGTTTACACACCGCATCCGTTACTTATTTGAGGCTGAGTCGACCTCGGGGAGGCCCAGGACCGGTTCAGATAATCGTCACTGCTGTTGGTGGCAGTGAGCAGGAATTGAACTCGGGTTGCCGGGTTCGGATCGCAGCGCGGTAACCACTACACTACCGCTGCGCACACACGAGCACACAACAACAACAACAACCGCCATTCGCCACTAAGTGGCGGTGACGTCACCACGACGCTTGTGCCAGGCCATGTGCACCTTGAGGCCACGTAAAGTGTCGAACGCCCGCTGGCAGGAGGTCACGGGGCAGACCCAGGTGCCACGGGTCGACTGACTGAGATGACCGAGATGACTGGCTGATGCACCACCTGTGCCCCCTACTGTACTAATTTGTTGTGCTTTAGCCACCCGGCGCTCCGCTCATTGTTGTGAGCGTCGCTCCTCCGCCCTCCGTTGTTGTTGGAGGGCGACTGCCTCCAACTGCCCAGTAGCGTCCTTCACGAGCCTCCTCCACAGAGGCCGATCTTGACACCGCTGGTACCAGTCATCGGCAAGTCCACTCAGCTCCACGTCCTCTTGTACCACATCACTCCATCTCTTCTCTAGCCCGTGCCGCGCCCGTTTAGCCCCCTCGATCCGGCCGAACAAAAGCTGTTTAGGAATGCGGTGGCTGGGCATGCGGGCTACATGACCCAGCCAACGCAGCCTTGCCTGCCGGAGGAGCTCACCGATGGGACTTTGCCCAGATCTTTCAAGGATCTTTCCAGGATTTTAAAGATCTGGGCACGAGCACACATGCACACACGCACACACGCACGTACACACGCGCACACGCGAGCACGCACTGCGGCACGTGACAACACCAGCCCATAACGCACACGCGCCACTTTGACCCATACCCACCGTGCCGGGGGAAATCGGCAAACCTAATCATGCTAAAAACGACCGCCCGCATACGTTTATTTGGTGTGCTCTCCCCTCCATGTTAATTTGCACAGCCCAGGTTGGGGGGGGGGGGGCATGAGGTTTGGCATGGGGAGTCAGCGGACAGCTCCGACACCTCCTGAAACAAGAAAAAAACAAAGCCCAAAGTGGCTTTGTCTAATTAATGTCGCTCTGTTCAACCAAACGTGTTTGCCTCAGCCCGGTTCAGTGTGTTTAACCCTGCGCTGCTTGCAGGGACAAGTAAAACAATCTCAAATCCTGCAGCTCTGTGCTTGTGCTTGCTCCGTTGGCGTGTCCAATCTGGTGGGATGGGAGCACGTTCTGGCTTTGTAGAACGCTGGGTCACTTGGAAGGCAAATGTGCCGACTATTATTGCACAGCCCTTGCGTTGAATCGAATGCTTGTGTTGTATATGTTCAGCGTTAGTGGTTGGTGCAAGGTATGCCTGTGGGTAAAATGAAAAATAGTTAATGACTGCCTAATTAGGGGGTTTTACTGAGCTCGCTGTGCGTGTTGTTTTCACCACAGGCAGCCTTTCTCCTCCTCCTGGGCCCATTCACCTTTTTCAACGTGCAAAAGACAAAGTACCTGCAGATCCTCACGACGCTAATGAGGTGGATCGGTAAGCATCGGCTACCTGTGTCGGCACGACACACCCTGTGGATATTTAAGACGTGTGCTTTTATTCGTGCGCTTAATTCTTGGCCCTCCGTTGCGTGAGTACCGTCTGTGAGTGCATCCAGGGTGTTAATGTGGAAATGTAACAAAAGCATCAGATAATCCAGTCCACCAACTCGGGGCTGAATAACTTTATCTCTAGTCCACTGTAAGGGATATTAGTTTAATTCTTGAAATCTTTTCCATTGCTTTGCTATTCTATTATCAAGAAGAAGAGCAGCATTTAGTGTATCTCTCACTGCGTTGTAGTTGTAATGAGTAAACATTTAACAGAAAGGCAAAAGGTAATATTTTAGTTTTTTACTTAAAACTTTTTTGACTGCAGGAATTCATATTATTTGGTTCTTTCGGTAAAGTCACAGAGATAGAAAAATATAATGATAATTAAATGATAAAAGTGAGCGTACTGGCAGTCTATAATGTAGACTGTAGCCAAGTAGAACAAAAACACAAAAACCACGACGTTTCGATTACAACACAAGCGGTCGACAGCTTGTGTTGTAATCGAAACGTCGTGGTTTTTGTATTTTTTTACTGAAAGAACCAGAATAAGTCTACATTATAGACTTCCAGTACGCTTACTCAGGTTCAGTTTAATAACCATTGCTACAGTTTACATTATAGACTGCCAGTACGCTCACCAGCTTAAAAACCAGGCTACAGTCTACCAGGCTACAGTCTACATTATAGACTGCCAGTACGCTCACTTTTATTATTTTATTTTGTTTATTTTTTCTTCTATCAACGTGACTTTAACGAAAGAACCAAAGACTATCATATTTTTGCTCTTGTTGTAACGTTTAGGTTCACAGCTTTTTTGATTGATCAATCATTCGTGATCTCATTACTTTAATTGAAGTCAAGTCATTTACAAATCTTTTGGTGAAATAAGCTTTTTAAGAGGTTTGATTAAACTTTTGCGACACTTGAGAGCAACTATTTTGTATAAACTTGCCAGGAAATAATTTAAGACATTCACACAATTTTAGTTAATAGACACATATGAAATATAAATTAGCGTGATCATTTGCAATGAAGTATTTGTAATTGCCACGGCTAACATCAGTGGCGAGTCTTATCTGAATTATTCCTAGACCCCAACCTGCCCCCACCCTTTTCACGAACTCAAACTGACCAGTGTGGTGAAGTATGGTCAATCAATGCCCATGACCAACACAGCATGGGGAGGTCTGCACTCACGAGCGGATTGATGCAAGGATGTGAAATGTCTTATTGTTATCTCAAATAATGTATTTGTCAATGTACTTAAATGTTTATGGAACTTTGAACAACTCGCCTTTCTTCAGCCTTGTTGGTACTTGTGTTTTTCTGTTGCTTATAACTGGAGACACATTTAGTGCAGAGATTACAAAAGCATTTTTCTAGTTTGCAGTGTTCCTATCTTGAAGTGAACTACCAATCCTAGTGTACGCAACCACCACGCACTGTGTATGTTTGTGTATATATGCACATACACTCGTCTCATTTACACCCACACCACTCATCTGCTTTATGAAATATGAAGAGAAAATTCATCGTATTCAGGGTGTTTCTTTGCGAGCCTCGTAAAAATGCCCTTTCTCTCTGGCGTGAGATGGCATATGTTTTATTCCGAGTCGCTGTGAACAACTCCCCACAAGCGACGGACCCTTGAAGTTTTTTTGTTTTCCCCCGTTTACCCAAAAAATAAATGAGTGTACGTGTGCGGTCCCATCCTCCGCTCACCGCAGTGTGAACTTACTGCTGCCACATCCGTTAGCAAGAGTGGCGCAGCGTGCGGGCAATGAGTCGGGGGGGCTCCCACGCAGGGTGCGCCGCTGTGCAGGGAAGCCGCGTGTGCCGGAGTGCCACCCACTAGAGGAAAATACGTAAATGGTCGTGAAAAACTTCGTCATCGTCATCACTGACGACGCGTGCTGTGTACCTCTGCCATTTCTGGCTCTGTACGGAATACCGTACCAGCTTGGCTCAGGAAGGGGCAGTTTACAGCAGTTATGATTCTGTGATTATTATTATTATTCAAAACGTGGCCACGACACGTTCACCCGCTTTGGTGAACACGTTCTCTCTTTGTCCACACGGTTCACCACCCACTGTTCATGGCTCATATTTGCTGCCGCCTGCGTCGTGCATAATGTGATGAGGTCTCAGGTTGCCTTCGACCCTGCGGACCCTACAATTGGGGTGACATCACTAAACATGAGGTCACGCAGCCAGCAACAGAGTATAATAATACAAACACAAACTAAGCTTACTATCAAAGTCAACTGGAATATGTATTCGATAGAACACGTGCTTCCAAACTCTCCCGGGGAGCATTGTGTTAACATACTTTACGAATGGTTTTGTTTTATGTAGAAAAGGAACTAATAATAGTGATTTAATAAAATTAATATATTTCGTGGACATTTTTTCCCCCAATTGATTTTTTGAAAATGATTGCATGGTAATCCAGAGTAATTGGTTGTCAAAACATAATTAAACCATTCTTCGTGTCTTTTCTAACTTCATATTATGTCTGTAATGAAACGACTGATAGCTGCTTAGCATGACACTTGTTCTTCCTGCTTCACGTAACCCGACTTGGTGGCCAGTGTAATTTATTCCACATCTAATGTAATTCATAGAATATAATTTTAATTTATGTATCATTTAAATGTTTCCCAGCACATTGTATAGGAGTAACACATAGAATTTCCTTGTTCCAATGTTGAAGAATGTACACGTATATTTGTAGGGCATAACTCATTGTATTTTCTCTGTTCTTGAGTTTGTGTTTTTTCTAACAGTTGCACTAAATATATGTTGTTGATCGGAATTTTTATCTTTTCGATAAATGATATTTATCTCAGCAGGAAGAGCCCAATACGTAGTGAGGCTCTCTTTCATGGGCATCCTGTGATGGTACAGATCACAGTTACAATCATCGTTACATTGGTCACAATCCAAACAGTATCGGTTCATGCTTTACATGTATGTATCTATGTTGAACTTCTTTTGCACTGTACTTAGCCAACCCTGCTAGTTGGCTATGTATGTACTTGTTCAAAGAAGAGGGAACCGGATGAAAATGTAAATTATACATTTTTTAAAATAGCTAAAAAAATCATAAAAAAAAAATCCAGTCAGTAACGTTGAACTGTAAAGTGTGATCCACACAGAATCGGGCTTCTGCTTCTCTGCCGATTATTGATTACGGCCACATCTATGGAGGAACTTGAGCTTTATTGCTCACCACAAGACGTGCTCAGAATGTGGTAAACGCGTCTCATTCATCCTTCACGCAGTTTGATTTGTCCCACGTGTGTGCCACGGTAGAATTGTCTGCTCCGCTTTGCCTCACGGAGGTCAATGCAGATGAGTGTTGTGTAGGATGAAAATAACCAGTTCTTACAAAAAGCATGTGTTTTACGCAGTTAAATGTCCATCTCACGTTCAGTGTTATTTCTGGTATTTGTCCTGGTGGCAAGGGTTAACGTGGTGCGTGTGTAATGGATTGGTGGTTACGAGGTCTCGCCCACGTTCTGGGGAATTGACCCCATCCTATCAGACTTACAACTTTCGTGACTGCAGGAATTGATATTCTTGGTTCTTTCGGTAAAGTCACGTGACTTTACCGAAAGAACCAAGAATATGACCCATCCTGTCACTCGATAAAATGAGGACCACCTAGTGGCAAGTAGAAAGTGGTTGCTGTGTGGGCAAAGTGGTACTTGCCATGGGAATGCTGGAATGTCTCCACTGCTGGAATGTCTCCACTGCTGGCTGAGGGGCTACCGTCAGAGGTGAGTGGCGCTCTCGGGTGCTTGTCAAGACACTTTGCATTCCACATGTAAGATGTGAGGAAATATTAACATTTGAATCTTATTGGGTCATGTGATCGTGAACGTATTACGTACGACACATCATCACACAAACTTGAAAACATTTATTTTTACACACGACTAGATGTGTGTATTGTGAGCTTAAAAGTGAATGTACACCACTACGATTAAACACATATGTGGAAGAACAATTATGTAAATCAACAACTGTTATTATTGGTTAAGTAAAGGTGGCCGGACGGTTCAGGGCTGATAGCAAAGAGGCGGTACTGCTGAGAAATGGGGTTGAATTCTGAGTAGCTACCCACGATGGAATTGGCCAAACCTCCCAATGCAGAATGCTCTTGAACAAGAGTTGACACTAAATCAGGCTTTGCTGGATGAACAAAGGGCATTGCTGTTATGCCACGACTTAGTGACTGGACTGAGACCATCAAATGAACTACACTTGAGTCTGGTTTAAGCACAGATGGCTCTTTGGATTAGAACACAGGCCTCAGTGGTGCTGGCTCAGAGTGTTGTGACATCAGCATTGTCCCATGAGCCAGCCACCCGCTTTTGTTCGCAGGGCCGAGTGCGCACTCCTCGCTGTCCAGAGCTCTTGGCGCAAGGCTGTTTTTCGTTCCCAGCCTGGCACACTTGTTCGACCCCACTGTGCATCAATACCATACAAAGTCGCTTTTATGTGCCCATGTTTTCTTGTCGTTCACCCATCGCAACATGCAATGATTGACAAACTATTTTTGTTCGAAATATGCCAGAGTGATAAAGTTATGGTTCCCATTACGAAGTTTTGCAGAAAGCACTATTCTTCCAAAGCCGGGCTCTTTGCCGTCATGTGAAGTGTTAATATAATTTACCAGTTGGTCAGTGCATTTCCTTTTAGAGAAATGCATTGTTAATCTTTCATCATTACGTGCATATGGCCCTCCACATGAAAGGCTGTCCTCCGCCTTCTCGGCACCATTTCTTCTGTGTCTCACGAAGAGCCTTTGAAATAATAAGTCTCTCTCTCCTTTCAGCCAATTCGGAATTCATGGACCAGACATTTTCTGAGACATTCTAAGGATTAAAGTATTCAGACTCGCATTGTTACCCCATCCGTCATATGTATATATATCATCGCATTGCTCTTCTCTTAAATGTTAAGGGTTAGTGCATGCACACTTTGAATATACTTTGCTTGAAAGGTTTTGGCTATCTACTGCAGGGGTGCCCATACTTTGTTTTTCTATCAAGGACCGACTTGATCGACATGCTGATGGCCATTGGCCACGTAGATAGAATACATGGAGATATAAATATAAGAGATGTATTCATAAGGGCTGTGGGAGATTTTCGAGTCGCACAGGATAAGGATGTGTTCAGAAGAGAGAGCGAGAGAGCTAGGAAACGCGAGATGGAATCGAGATGTATTCATGCGAGATAGGAGAGATGAGAGATGGAGTAGGCAGCTGCCGTATTCATAAGAGAGCTATGAAAGAGGGGGAGTGAGAGGTAAAATAGGGGGCGTATTCACAGGAGATATGAGAGAGAGAGAAGAAAGGTGTTTAATTTGTAAGCGAGGATGAAAGAGAGCTAGGATAAAGATGTAATCAGGCGAGAGGGGTGTAGTGAGATGCAGAGCATGAGCACAACACTCGCAGCCAAAGTATTCACTCCGTGTGCCCGCACCCCCACCAACCACGACTCCCCAACGAACCCCACCCCTCCCACATCACTTCCCTCCTGAGCCCCTTATGGAGACGAGGAACATTCCATTAATATATCGCACCAGCGTACGATTAATTATTTTTCATAACAATAAACTATTTCACACATTTCTGTGCATGTGTCATTAATAATTTCACACAAACGTGTGAAATTATGTAGTTTATTATTTCCGTGGCAGTGCTGCAGCAGCAGGCCACCTTTGATAGTGCCTTGCATCGATGCCTGCTGCCAGATTAAATGAGCTCCCGGGTGATTTGGCCCGTGGGCCACAGTTGAGACAGCCCTGGCCTATGGTATATCTGTAGCATGTGTGCATGTTTATGTGTATGGCACTAATTAGTCCTTCTGTGGGCTTCACCTCTCTCTCTCTCATGCTGATGAATGCCTAATGACTATCTTGAAGACACATATTGGCTGAAAGATTGAGCAGTATATGTCTACGAGTAAACTATTCCATTTATGATTCATAATTGATTTTGGAGTTAGGCCACGTAGTGATCCAATTACACACCAGACAGCCAAACAATATAATTGTCACGTGTACGAGTGTTTAATGCGCCTATTATTATTATTATCATCGTTTCAGCTCACTGATAAGTTGAGCAACAGTTCTCACAACCGAAGTTAGCAATTGGATACGACGTTTCATTTGTAACGATGTCAAATCTCATCTCTACGTGTCAATTTAGCCATGCATTTATTTAGCATTTACTTATTCTGCACGTATACATCAAGTTCAAGAGGTCATCATTGCACTGGCTTTGATGTCACTTGAACCTTGGGAATGCTTCCTGCCTTTTGCTAGATCCGCAGCTTTTGCAGAGCTGACACGTGAAAATAAATCATTTAAACTGCCAGCACTTGCAGTAGGCCATATTCACGTTTAAATGTTAGTGCAATTGCATAAAGCTGCGTCTTTATTTTTAAGACGGCTATCTTTCTCAGCATAATGTTTGCTCTTCTTAATGGTTACTCTTTCCAGCTTCAACAATAATTCACGGAGCATCCCAAAATAGAAAAGCAAAATGTTTAGTCTCAGAACTGTTTATAAAATTGGAAATTTGTAATTTAACATTGCATTGTTAAGGGGCTATATTCGAAACAGTGTCAATCAACTACAATAGGTGGTTATTCTCGGCAGTGATCGATATACAAATGCTTCAATCGGTGCATTTAATATATACTTTTGGTGACCCCGCTAATGGATGCATTAGGTCGAGGAAATGATAAAAGTTATAGCTGGACTCTCAGGAATCCTGCCTCACCACATGGCTCTATCATGCTGCCGAAACAAAAACCAACCTGACTGTGGTATTGCGACTGGTTATTCAGCAACTTGGTAATTAATCACCAAGGGGCTGTGGGTTGTTGTTTAACAAATAAGACAATATATCGGCGGTGTTCCATTTTCTAAAGTGATTTATATTTCAATAACAGTACGTTGCCTGCAACATGTCAACTCCTTGCGGCTTTATTTTAACAGCTTGGGCTTCGTCCAAAACACCTGGCAACAGTTTACAAAATGAGTGGGTGCGCATTCGCTTGAGCCAGAGGTCGCTGGTTCCATCTCCTGGCATGGCAGCTAAACCAACGGTGCACGTTTCTAAATTCCTCCTCCTGCCTCTGTGCACCTCGCAGAATAAAAGGGTTACACCACAGTCAGTCGATAGGTCACATGTGGTGGTGTAAAGTGTGGGTACTCGAATCCCTTTGGAGACATTTTGCAAGGTTGGAAGAAGATGCAGAAACAGCCCCGGGAGGAGCTCCGTGACAGCTCCATCCAAGTGGAGGTCCTCCGATGAGCAGTGAGGTGAGCAAGCGATGTCAGGGCTGCACCGTCACCTAACAACGTGATGTTGTGCTTAGTGGTCGTGATTCTTGGTAGCGAGGGTAATTCTGTGAACCGCTAAGCCTGTGGATGTCTGATCGAGAGACCAGATCCTGCCATGGGAAAGGGGAATTCCCACCAGTGACTCAGGGCCACGAATGAAGATGAGCGCTGCTCAACACTCACTTAGGCAGAGAGACATATCTTTTGGACACACCGAAGGGTGACGCTGGAGAGAGTTTTCAGTTCGTATTCCAACGTGACTTGACATTTTATTGGATTTGATATGTAGGAATGGCAATCATAGTATACGGACAGTTTTGCATACAGACAAAACTTTGAAAGCCGCTCAGAGGCACGGATGCCAGCTCAAAGTTAAATACAAATGTATATTTAAATGTCTGGGTTTCTGTATTCTTACATAAGTAGAGAATGGTAGCAAATTGTATTTTGTACAATCAACCCTCAGATTATAGTCTTTGGGTCTTTCGGTAAAGTCACGTAGATGGGTTCAAATTAATACAAATAAAATAAACAAAAAACTACGACGTTCCGATCATTAAACAATCGATCGTCATCCTCCTGACGAGGAGAATGACGATCGACACGTCGTTGTTCTTTGTTTATTTATTTTATTAATGTGAACCCA
>NC_083781.1:14783321-14811336 GCF_015708825.2 Lethenteron reissneri
TGCATTAAGCACACACAAGTACTGCATTAAGCACACACAAGTACTGCATTAAGCACACACAAGTACTGCATTAAGCACACACAGTAGTTGCGATGAACATGCAAACACAGGCTCTGATACTGGGAGGAACCTTCTGGTTACACCAGCCCACAGGGGATTATTGTGTCCGTCCGTCCGTCGTGCAAGGAGGGGCTGGGTGGGGAGGGTGGGGCTGGGTGGGGGGAGGGGCTGGGTTGGGGTGGGAGGGGTGGGGGGGGGGGGGGGGGGGGTGGTGGGGGGGGTGGGGGGGGCTGGGTGGGGAGGGGGGCTGGGTGGAGGGAGGGGCTGGGTTGGGTGGGAGGGTGGGGCTGGGTGGGAGGGGGGCTGGGTGGGGAGGGAGGGGCTGGGTTGGGGGTGGGAGGGGTGGGGGGGGGTGGTGGGGAGGGTGGGGGGGTGGGGTCTGGGGGGGAGGGGGGGCTGGGTTGGGGGTGGGGGGGTGGGGCTGGGTGGGGAGGGTGGGGCTGGGTGGGGAGGGAGGGGCTGGGTTGGGGGGGAGGGGTGGGGCTGGGTGGGGAGGGTGGGGCTGGGGTGGGGGAGGGGCTGGGTTGGGGGTGGAGGGTGGGGCTGGGGTGGGGAGGGAGGGGCTGGGTTGGGGGTGGGAGGGGTGGGGCTGGGTGGGGAGGAGGGGCTGGGTTGGGGCTGGGTGGGGAGGGGCTGGTCACCCGTGGTGCCCTTATAAAACTCCCCACCTACACACACACAACTACACACACAGCTACACACAAACACAACTACACACACACACAGCTATACACACACACAGCTACACACACATAACTACACACACACAGCTACACACAACAGCTCACACACAGCTACACACACACACACACACAGCTACACACACACAACTACACACAGCTACACACACACACAACTACACACACACAGCTATACACACACACAGCTACACACACACGCTACAAACACACACACAGCTACACACACACACAGCTACACACACACACAGCTACACACACAGCTACAACACACACACAGCTACACACACACACACACAACTATACACACACACAGCTACACACACACAGCTCACACACAGCTACACACACACAGCTCACACACAGCTACACACACACAACTACACACACACAGCTCACACACACACAGCTCACACACACAGCTACACGCACACACAGCTACACGCACACACAGCTACACGCACACAGCTACACGCACACACAGCTCACCACACACAGCTACACGCACACACAGCTACACGCACACACACACTACACCACACCACTCACACTACACACACAGCTCACACACACAGCTCACACACACAGCTACACACACCGCCACACACACTCACACACACACAGCTCACACCACAGCTCACAACACACACACACAGCTCACACACAGCTACACACAGCTCACACACACTCACCACTCAGCTCACACACACACTACACACAACACAACTACACACAGCTCACACACACTACACACACAGCTACACGCACACACACAGCTATACACACACACAGCTACACACACCACACACAACTATACACACACACAGCTCACACACACAGCTACACACACACAGCTCACACACAGCTACACACACAGCTCACACACAGCTACACACACAGCTACACACACACAACTACACACACACAGCTCACACACACACAGCTCACACACACAGATACACGCACACACAGCTACACGCACACACAGCTACACACACACAGCTACACACACACACACACACACACAGCTCACACACACAGCTATACACACAGCTCACACACACACAGCTCACACACAGCTACACGCACACACAGCTACACACACAGCTCACACACACAGCTCACCACACACAGCTCACACACAGCTACACGCACACACAGCTACACACACAGCTCACCACACACTACACACACAGCTACACGCACACACACACATCGCTCACACAACTACACAGACAGCAGCCACTGGCGATGCTGTCCCAGGCGTTTGTGCTGTCGTCCAGGGGAGACACTCTACTCTACAGGGACTGTATCCTCCTCATCACCATCATCATCACAATATCATCACCACCATCATCACAATATCATCACCACCATCATCACAATATCAATCATCAATATCATTACCGCTGTCACTAACACCATCATTGGCCACAGCAGCTATCGATGCTATCGGCTCTCTCCATCTACGGGGCGTTTCGCTTTGGGTGTTTCGCCTTCGATGTTACTGTTTATGTTGCGATGTTACATGTGTACATCGTGTGTGAGATGTGTACATCGTGTGTGAGATGTACATCGTGTGTGAGATGTGTACCGTGTGTGTGTGCTGAATACAGTGTGACGTGGTTCACACTTCACGTGGCCTCAACGTGCACCTAGCCTGGCACAAGCGCCGTGGTGACGTCACCGCCACTGTTGTTGTTGCTGTGGGTGCTGTCTGTGCGATGTGTGTTAAACGCGGCTCGTGCTATGTACGTTGAACTTCTTTCGCACCGTACGTAGCCAGCCGTGCCAAGCGGAAGTGTAATGTACAGTGCGCAATGTGTACTGTACATGGGGTACAGTGCTATGTACAGTATACACACGCGCGCGTGTGTACAGTATACACGCGCGCGTGTGTGTACAGTATATACGCGCGTGTGTGTACAGTATATACACGCGTGTGTGTACAGTATACACACGTGTTCGCTGTACTGTATGTCACGACCTCGGTCACTTGTGTTCGCATCACCGTCAATACCGACGGTTTACCCCGTAGTCTTGTCCAGTCTCCACTGGTGTTGGCCCAGATGACGCCAAAAGGCGTATAACTCAGTGTATTTTGACTGCTTGTGTTGTGGTTATTGCAAACATGATGCCTCGTATAAAGGTGTCGGTTTTTGTACCAGTTGAAAGGGTTAAAACATATTACTATTCATATTTAATTTGTATCCATTGAGATCGACTTTTGTCCCACATGACTTCCACGTGGTCACGTGCACCACACAACGTGGCTTGTTCAGCTGATTCCAAGATTTCTACTGCCTTGTTTGTCCAACGGGATTAAACTGAATGTGTCAAAACAGCCTTTGGATCCCTTCAGACTTTTGATCCAGATGTGCCCAATTTTAAAAAGTTGCCCCGTAGGGCCAGCGTTCAAAGGAAGGGCTCGAGCAATCTTGATTTGAAGCTTTTCGTGACTGCAGAGTCCATACTCTTTGGTTCTTTCGGTAAAGTTACGTGACATACCGAAAAGAAAAGAGTAAGGGCCGAGCAGATGAATGTTTGAAGGAGCCAGATCTGGAGTTGTATGATTGATGGGGCAGAAAGCACAGTCCAGTTCACCCGAACTGTTCCATGGCCATTGATGTTTTTTAAGCTCCCTTGTGTCGCCTCCTGTCATGTGAAAAACATTTTCATGGCGTTGTTATGAATGGGCATTGGAGAAAAAAAAGCTGTACCAGTTCATTACATTACAAAGTAATTAGGGACAAAAAAAGGCAGGGAGGCTTACTTTTTGAGGTATCGCTCTGAATGTTTTATTTTATTTTGGCAGACATCCACTGACATCTCCATCCACCAACATAGCGAAGATGATTTTACTTGAGAATTATTTTGAGAAGTGAATCTGTGCAATATGTGCGTGTGTTCATCGCATGTTTTGCAGTGTTGTTTAGGGCGTTCGTGAATGTACAACGACCCATGACAATGCCAGAAACGAAGCTTCTTTTCAAGAATTGTGTTCCGTGTAAATGTGATGGTTGATGATCACGATGAGTTTTTAAGTTTCCTTAACCACCTGCTTGACAGATGTAGGTAATGGACACGCGGATAATTTGTACGAGAGAATGTGCCCTCTGAACGAGAGCGAGCAGCCCATCGTTAAGGTAATGGCTACACCCGCAACATCCCTGTGATACTCCTCAAGTCTAATACTGTCCTGGAATAACCTCCGATTAGCGCGGTTGGATGCGTACGGTGCGAAAGAAGTTCAACTTACCACACATCATCAACCACGATCGACCGACTGCTGGATGAAGCCCTTACCAGGCTGTCAACGTCCCTCATGGTCTTTGCAGTGCCACATTTCATTGCTCCATCTGCATGGTGAATGCGCTCTTGGGGGTGATTCTTCCTCTGCCTGCAGCCTTGTCGATAGTTCCCGAGATTGTAATGTACAGTCATTTATCCAGTTAAAGCCTCACTGAGTACGTTTTTTCAAATGGTCCTATTAAAGTATTTGCTGTTGCCAATTCCATTTTCCCGGAGTGTTTTGCACTTGGGATGAGGCCCAGATCAGGTCACAGTCCAATTGTTGTTCTGCTGTTTCCTGGCTCCGGCTGTCGGATTGACGACCATGTGAGTGACGGACGTTTCTCTGTAGCGGGGCAAGTGGGAAACTGCATCGCTGTAGTGTGAGGAATTGAAACAGGCAATTGGATGGATCTTGATGTAGATCATGATATCACCTTCCGTGGGCTGTTCTCTAATACTGGGCAATGCCCTGCTCTATGAGTGTTCCGAATGACACGATTCTGATAGAGTGTGAACATTTACATGAATATGTGTGTGATTCATTTTCCTGTAATTCTTTTTCAGGTACATAATGGGCTGTGCTACGTGCACACACGGCATAACGGACTTTACTTTGGTTTAACCTGCAAGCCCCAGCCTCCCCATTTATTCTGATACAATTCCTATCCTACGTACACACAGCACGCGCAATGATTCACACCCACATGCGATTCAATTAGTTCTATCGATCCACGGTTCACAGCGCGAATTGAAAAATCCCTTCCGTTTTGTCTTGTTTTTACTTTCTGGCTTGTATTGTGTTGATTGTTTCATTAGCCCGATGGTTAAGATAATTTACATACAGTTGGCTTGTATCTTAAATAAAGTATTGAACGCATGGATTGTGAGCAGAGAGCTTCCCCAGAAGATGACATAACAGGAGTACTTCAGGAAATCTTTGAGTGTATGCACCTTCTTATAAAACTACAAGTCTCTCTGCGAGTCATTGGTGACATTGGGGGCTGAGACCATCAGCTCTCAACACTTGACAACCCCGGGTTCATTGCGTGTGGCTGAAACCCAGATTTGAACACAGGATCTTAGCTGTGTGTCAGCTCAGGTATTTAACATGGTGTTAGCGTCATGTACCCCTGGGTGCTTCCAAAACAGTCTTTTAATATACTCCTTGGTAGTTTCAGTAAGATCACGTAGGTAGAAAAAATAATAGATCACGACGTTTCGATCGCCACACAAGCAATCGTCCTGACTTTACCGAAAGAACCAAAGAGTATGGATTTCTGCAGTCACGAAAGCTTCAAAACAGTATTTTATATGTTTGACCTGACAATGGAGATAAAAAAAAGCGTTTTGTATGTATGTTGAACTTCTTTCGCACCGTACGTAGCCAACCTTGAAAAAACGGAGGTGTTAGGGAAGGACAACAAATTCAACACAACAGGCAGTTCTAAAGAAATTAGTTTTTAATCTGGATTTAAAAGGGCAAAGCCCCAGTGGCATCCTAATATCGGAGGGACGAGCGTTCCAGACGGCCGCAGAAGCGCATCTGAAAGTGTGCGATGCAGTGACCTCCTTTGTTCGTGTGTAGGTTTGCTGCAATAGTCAAAGACTACTGTGGATCTGTTTCTGAAGAGGCCATCAGGAAGAACCTACCACTATTGTATGAGCTTCTAGAAGAAATCCTGGTAAGTGTCAAAATTAAAACTGTGATTGCCATAGAAATTGTGAAAATAATTTACGGCAATAATTGTTCTGTGAAAAAAGTACAGAACAGCTTTAGAGTTGTATTATATCCATTTACAGTGCTTTGTCAGTCCACTGCTAGATGAAGGCCTCCCCACGCAGTGTTGGTTTGTTTGAGAAGACTTGACCACGCTGGTCAGTGCCCAGGATCGGTTCGGATATCGCTCACCACTCATGTTAGCCATTGCTGGATATCAAACTCGGGTCGTTGAGTTCATAGTCAAGCACGCAAACCGTTGTGCCACGTTCCACCCTTGTTTTAATGAGACAGGCAGGAAAGGCAGCCGCATGGTTAACCAGTGCCAAATTCTCCTTCAAAGCTCTTTGGTTTTTATTAGTTAAGGTGCTTCGGCCAATTAATCAGTGTCAACACGTGGGAGGAAACCGATCCGTCATAAGAGAAAACCTGTGCGTGTGCGAAGGGGCAACACTCTATCTCTTACAACTACAATTTTTCTGTCCGGTAGTGGCTGACAGCAAAATGGGATGGAGTTTTTTGGACTCGCACCAGAGCTCAATTAATTATCTTTCAGTAGCGACTTAGGAGACGAGTGGCTGTGACGTGTCGCTAACGCTGTGGCTTTTGCCTCTTGTTGAAGGACTTTGGAGTGGTACAGACTACACGTTTGGACGTCCTGAGGAACTACGTGCAGAGCGAAGCCGTCAACACCCAACCCAGCAGCTTGTTTGACATGAGTGCCATCGGACTGGTACACACACACACACGTGTACATGTGTCCACACGCGCCGCATTGCATTTCGAAGGATTGTAATCGAATAACACATTAATTGTGTATATTCGGCCATGGTTAACATCAGGGGCAGGTTTATCGGAACCTCTCTTGGGCCTCCCCTAGGCCAACCCAGCCTTAAATGAGTAGTGTGGTGTGTAAACATCAATGCTTGCTTGGGAGACAAAGCTGGCCAGGTTGTAAAGTGGCTCACACCACCACCAGCATCACATGACTCTATAATACTGGTAGGAACCTCCTGGTTACACCAGCCCACAGGGGATTATTGTGTCCGTCCGTCGTGCAGGGAGGGGCTGGGTGGGGAGGGAGGGGCTGGTGGGGAGGGGAGGGTGGGGAGGGGCTGGGTGGGGAGGGTGGGGCTGGGTGGGGAGGGGGGTGGAGAGGGTCTGGGTGGGGAGGGTGGGGCTGGGTGGGAGGTGGGAGGGGTGGGGCTGGGTGGGGAGGGGCTGGTCACCCCGTGGTGCCCTTATAAAACTCAACGTTTAACCTACTCACGCCGGCTTATGCCCGCCCTCACAGTCGGGCATATTTGCGGAATACACCACGCCGCCGTTGACCCTGGCCATTGACCGAGCAACCCAACGTTCCTACCAGCTCCCTCCGCAGGAATGCGTTCAGTGCTCTTTAGCAGCACTTGTTGCACGACTCTGTGTGGCTTATACGGGTAATCTTTATCATTTTTGTGTGTCCTCTTTGTCTTTGTAGTTTGGAGCAGACACACAAAAAACCTTGGTCCCGGCATCAGCTTCGATACGCTCACTGTCTCATCAGGTACATCATCCGAGAGAAACTGCGTGTTTTTTTGTGCGCGCACCATTGCGTGCCGGTTTCCCACGTGAAATGTGTTTCCATAACAAGAGGACATTGGTCGCGTGGTCGTGCGTCGGTTAGTGCAGTGTTGTTCATGGTGGCCCCCTGACAATACACAACATGTGAAAACATCCCCTTGTAGGCGGTGTGTCAGCCCTCACACTGACGATGTCTTATCGGCGAAATTGCCCCTCCCCCCCGCCACTCTGAAAATTAGTGAAGAACACTGGGGTTAGTGCATTGCAGTATGAATCCGAAGAACTCTTTTAAGTTTGATTCCCGATAACAGCTAACACCAGCGGTGAGTGATATTTAAACCTAAACCTGTCCTGGGCCCCCACTAAGCTAGTGGGGGCATAGTATGGTCATCTGTGTGCTATGAAGATTGCCCATAACGTCACGTGTTATATATTTTTATTATTAAGGCGGTCTTGTTGATGGAATGTGTTGAGTGGTTTTTTTTGCTCGCGTGGTAAAGTACGGTCAAACAACCCCTAAGTTCGACATGGTGTGTGAATGCCTGCATCCAGCAATGGACGGACACATCGCTGCAGTATAGAAAATGAAGTTGTGTTGTTTAAAAAAACGACCGCCGGCTGGACAACCCCCAAGTGCATGTGTTGAACATTGAAGAGTCCCACAGTGCACTGCGTGTCACAACACGGCCAGAGTTCTTGTACCACGGTGGCAGTTTATGCTCTTTACCCAGGAGAGCCTCTCTGAGTTTCACGACTCTTTTACAGGAGGGTCCTGCCACGTTTTTTGCAATGCAGGGCGATGGTTGCTACGCATAACCCCCCTGTTGAGTCATTTTCAGGGCAAGTTTTCAAAATGTGACAAATTTGGACGATGAAGCCGACACACAGCGGCCGACTCTTGTCAATGATGTCACGGGATCTTTAACGTCGACTGTGAAGCGGGCGGCCTGTCGCATATTTTTAAGCGGAATACCACGCCGCAGTATGAACCAGGGAGGCCGCTGGATTCGAACTATGAGCCTCTGCAACAAGCGGCGAATGCACTCCCGTAAGGTCATGCCACCGCCGCTTGTGCCTGTAGGCTGGCTGAAGAGTGGCAGATTATTGGATTATTGTTTATGCCTTGCGACAGCCTCACAAGTTTGTGTGAGTCAAGTGGTGGAAATATCAGCTGACAGTTGTGGAATGCAACATCCAACATTTTTTTTGGCTCCGTGTTCTGTTATGGCCAATACAGAAGTGATTCAATGGCCCATTCTGACAGAGCACTGAGTTACAGGCATGCACATTGATTTGCCGTTGACATTTCCCAGCATCCTAGCTACACGAAGAGCTATCTGCATTTACTTTCACAAATGAACTCAACCCGGCGATCGAAATTGTTGACTCATTGCAGTTGGGGAATGAATGTTCTCCGCTTTTGTGTTCAGAGCAAAACCAACGAGATATTCGTGGACGTTTTGGAGAGGCTAACAGTGCTCATCGGTGCAAATGTGCGTACCAACACACACACACGTTTGTATGTGAGCACACACGCACACACGCACACGTATGTGAACACAGCCGTATGCACACACCAGCACACGCATGTGCATGCTCAGACGCCGGAAGAGACATCGCTGCAGCCACCCTCGCCGTCTGGTTCGAGCACGCCATTTGTACAAACGCTTTGCCTTCGTGTTTCTGAGTGATGCAGTTTTTGTGTCCCCAACAGGGGAATGTGGTTCAAGCGGAGCTCAATGGCGATATCAATTTGAAGAGCTTCGTGAACGGCTGTTCAGGTACCGAACGCACACCGGGTGGCTCGAATGATGACGCGGGGGGCTCCAGGTGGCCCCTTGTGGTTTTCAAGGGGCTCCCACTGCCTGATGACGTCAACAGCGGAGGGCACCCCCTGCTGTTGCCCGCCCCCCCCCCCTTTCACACACCACGCAAGTCTTGTGCGGGGCTCCTGTAGGGGTCCCACGGGGTTTCGCAAACTCCGGCCCTCGCGACTCACCTCGGCCTGCCTTTCCGCCTTCATGAGTCTTCTCCGTTCCAAATACAAATAAAAGAATTGCATGCTGCACGCGCCGACAGTTTGTGAACGTGTCTTACGCGATGTAATCGGTGAATCGGTGCTCTCTGCGTCACGCGGGACGCACGCGCACACAACAACAGCAGTTGCCATTCGCCGCTGAGTGACGGTGTTGTCACCATGGCACTTGTGCCAGGCTAAGTACACTTTCAGACCACGTGAAGTATGGATGGCTCACTGGCATTAAGTTACAGGACAGACGCAGGTGGTATGAGTTGAGTGAGATGACTGGCAGATGCACACACACACACAACATATGTAACTTAATTTGAGTCACAGCGCCCTATACGTCACATGGAACACACGTACACGCGGAGGACTCTTTGATTCAAATTAAGATGAAACAAGTATGCATTGTGTGTGTTTTGTCACGTGGCTTTGCTGTGTTTTCAGAAATCTTCATGACGTTCAACCATGATCTTGCCATAGGATCATCACAGAATAGAGGTGAGAGGTGTGCGAGTGTGACCGGGCTGGTGGTGTGTGGAATGAAAACGAATGAATCACAGTCCCTCGCTGATCTCGTCAAGGAGCGTAAACCACCATCACGCGAACTCCGGTCATCCTCGCAGCAGCGGCTTTTTGCTGGCCATCGAACAAAGACGGTCACCGGATCTTGCGGCGCTTTCAGATGCGCTTCTGTGGCCGCCTGGAATGCTCTTCCTTCTGATATTTGGAAGCCGCTGCAGCTGGGCACTTTTAAATCATCATCTAGATTGAAAACTCATTTGTTTTTAGTGTTTGTTGTCCTTCCCCCGCACCTCCGATTAGCACAGTTGGCTCCGTACAGTGCGAAAGAAGTTCAACATGCATACATACTTCCTTGGGCTCGCTCCGGCAGTAATTAATACACGCGACAGATGCTGCATCTGCCTTGCACCTCTCTCTCTGTGTCCAGGCTACGGCGGTGCCGTGCGATTGGACGAGTGCCGCTTCCACGCCAACGTGAACGTGACCGACTTCGAGACCAAACGTGCGATCAGAGTGAGCCCGGGCCCTGGTGAGGTAATGCTCGCGTGATTACGTACGCAAACACGCACCGCAAAACGTAATTTATTTATCCACGATTTTCGATACTTTTTGATCACAACGGTCCCGCAATGGAAGTGAGTGGGAGTAAAACCGGAGTACCCAGAGAAAACTCACGCATTCGAGGAGACGGTGCTCAAAGGTTCACGAACTCGCATGCCGCCCAGGGGGGGTGTTTTGCGAGTTTCACAATCTCTACGGCCGACAAACCCCTTGCTTTCAGAGTGCTGGGATCACAGGCGCGTGCCATCTTGCCCCTCCCCAGAGGCGAGGCTGCGTGAGTGCACCGTCATGCACTCAACGCAGCCTCGGCTCTTTGGCAGTCGGCGCGTTTGCCGTGGATCGCGGCGACTTCTGCCGTTTGAGAGGGACGGGGTTTGGTTAATTCTAAACCAACCTCACGACCTCACCAAAACAATTTGGTTACATTTCACGTGACAGTGTAAAGTCTCATCTCTCGATGCCGCGACAGTAATGCTCGGGTTAGATAACATAAGGGAGAGTGAGAGAATAAGACACGGAGACAACAACAATCGTGCTTATCTTTGATTCACGGCCATGGCTAATCATCGGTAGCAAGTGACATCTGAACTTGACTCTTCCTCCCCAACCCGCGCTGACTAGCGTGGTGAGGTATGGTCAACCAATCCCCGCAATCAGCACAGCGTTGTGAGGCCTTCACCTTGTAGTGGATTGACAAAGGGCTGTACATCATCATTATTCATTATAGCTCTAAAGGACAAAACAGAGGGAAATTCAACAGGAGATTCACGTACATATAAGCAAACAGCGTCTATATAACGTCTAACTAAGTTAAACACAAGTGGAAGGTTGTGACTATGGCCACACGGCAAGGTCTTCCAGACTTTAGAAGAAGAAAGAAGGAGGTTGTTGTGGAGGCGGAGAAAGCATGGGGGATGCACTAGAGACGAGATCGGCTCACGAGATGCATTCCCACAAGGCCATGAGCCTTCTGAGCACGGTGAGGGCGTTGTTCATTGTGCATACGCATGTTGACCTTCTTCACCCACCGTACGTAGCCAACCGTGCTAATCGGAGGTGCGGGACGGGCGGGGGGCGAGAACAACAAACCTAACGCACAAACAGCAGCTTTCTCAAGAAAAGAGTTTTCAATCGAGATGATTTCAAGGTGCTTAGGTAGAGCCATCGCTGTGGCGACCGCAGATGACCGTGATGCCAGTACACGGTGCTTGACGACTTCCAACGCCGCTGCCTTTCAGGCTGTTCCCAACAGTGGAAGTGCAACCTGAAAGGAGGTACGTCCCTGCCCATCCTCATCATCGTCACCGTCATGAAACTTCATCCTTTCCACTGCATTGTCATTGGTTTCACTGTTAATTACTCTATTGTAATAATAGGGTTTACCCTTTCAATTGGTAATAAAACTGACACCTTTATACAAGGCATCAGTTTGCAATAACCACAACACAAGCAGCTAAAATGCAAACAAAGAAAGAACTCTGATAATTAATGCACTGTCCTTGAAGTTGATTGGCTCTACCACCCTCGAGACCGCTTTTCTTTAGCAGCCCAGTCTCACATGGGTGTTGGACCAGATGACACCAAAAGGTGTACAAATCAAAACAGCGCGCTATCAGAGTATTGAGAGCTCGGGTAAGCATTTACACTTTGCAGTTTGACTTCTGTGTTGTGGTTATTGCAAACATGATACCTTGTATAAAGGTGTCAGATTTTGTACCAGTTGAAAGGGTAAACACCTATTACTATATTTACCACTGGTAAAGGAGGTCTCATAGTGTAAATACTCTATTGTTAATATGATTGTGTGCTTGGGAAGTCTCACTGAGTCTTAAAGCACTTTTTTAGGAGGGTACTGCCAAATGTTGCCAGTAGGGAGCGACCTTTGCGATGTGTATGATCCCAATTGAGTAATTGTCTGGTAATTCTCAGAATCGGGTGTTTAGCCGATACCAGCTACTGTGTACATTTATTCATAGCTATGGAAGGAAGTCGGAGAACACGGAGGAATCCACGCAGAACAAGAGGAAAATCTAGAAACCCAGGGCCTTAGTGCCGGCGGCACAGGTGTTAGTACCACTGCGCCTCCCTGTCGCTGATATTCGCAGGATTCTTGTTCAGTGGGATACCCCATACCATCACAGTGTGGACACGAGTCGGAATTGAACCCAGGTCCTTAGTGCCGTGCGGCACAGGTGTAGTTACCCACTGCGCCTCCCTGCCACCGACATTCGCCGGATTCCTGTTCAGTGGGGTCCTTCTGTCGACACGAACATACCATGGCAGTGAGCGCCCTTCAGTTCTGTTACCGTTCGTTCGGCTCTCCGAATGCAAGTTGAGCTTGTGTGTGTACTGCTGCCCATGCGTCCCTTCACCGTGACTGCCCGTTTGTGTTCGCAGTCGGCTGTTGGTGTGTTTGAAGTTGCGTTGTGACCTCTCGCCGAGAAGGTATGACGGGACGTGGCACGGACCATCGCCGTCCTTACGCGAACGCGCGCGTCAGGCACGCTTTGCATTGCGAGAGCTCGGTTAGAAATGATGACAAAAAAATAATAGGCTTTTAACCTTTTAACCTTTCCGGCAATAATACAGGAGGCGTTCAGATGTTCAAACACCAAATAGACACACCTATCGCAAGGCAACAAGTCTGCATTAACCACACTTCTTGCTTGTGGTACAACATGTAACAAACACGCTTTGATAAATAATGTGTGCATTGTCTTTTAAACTGATTGGCCTACACCAGAGACAGCCTCTTTATGTCCTTTTCTCACTGCCGATGTTAGACCAGAGAACGCCAAAAGGTGAACACCACAAAGGCGACGCAAAATATCAGAGCGTTAATAGCCCGGGATTGAGCAGTTGTATCTAAGGGTAAAAGGCCTATTGTTTTTTCATGAGTTACAAATGTTTTGTAGTTGCCCTGTGGATTGTCGGCTGGTGCAGAAGTTGCTTACCAGTGTCTAATACATTCACACGCCGGAGGCGCAAGCACAATGGCTTACACCACCACTCTGAAATGTTGCAATTCGGTTGAGTCAACGGGTAGAATTTAGTAGAATTTATCGTGATCGTTTAACGATAGACATTTACAGTGCTCTTTCAGTCCATTGCTGGATGAACATCTACCCGCGTTCTGCCGGTCGTGGAGGTTGTTTGACCGTACTTCACCACGCCGGTCAATGCAGGTTGATGAAGTGGGGAAGGCCCCGCACTGGCTAAGACATCAATCTCCACTTGGTTAATGATTCAGTGTGCTATCCACTGCAAAGTTCTGTTAGTGAGTAACATATGAAGGCCGGCATGGTACACGAGGGGGTGGGTGGTTTGCACCACGCCCGGCCGCCTTTGTCTCCCTAGTGGCGAAGTTTACACACCACACCAGGTACTCATTTGAGGCTGAGTCGACCTAGGGAGAGGCCTACGACTGGTTCAGATCATTGTCAATGGTGGTTGGCCGTGAGTGGGAATCGAACTCGGGTCGCTGGGTTCGTACCGGACTACCCACTGCAAAGATGAAGATCCCCTGTATAGCCTTAACAGACTGTTGGGGCAAGTGCTGTTAGTGAGCACCCTATGAAGGCTGGAACAGTACACGAGGGGGGTGGATGGCTAGAACCACGCACGGCCGCCTTTGTCTTCTTTGTGGTGATGTTTACACACTGCACCAGGTACTGTATTCATTTGAGGCTGAGTCGACCTAGAGAAGGCCCAGGACTGGTTCAGATAATCGTTACTCCCACATACATTTTCCGTTTGATGAAGTCACATTTAGATCATAGAATCAGTTCCCTTGTGTTTTTATTTAGTTTTTATATCTAACTTTTAACATCTGTCTCATGATCCGTCTCATGCTTTCCCGTTTTCTTCCAGTGGCATTAACGTGTAACATTTGCTTATAATTGTCATTCATCGTCAACAATCAATAGTCACACGCGTGGCGCGGACGCCGTGTATCATGAGCGCAAGAGTAGATTATAAATGGCAATGGACTTGGGCACATTTACCATTTCACCGTAGCGCCGCTTGCTCTTACTAAAACTACACCGATTTATTTCCAAACATTCACAGAGCTTTGATTCGTTTACCAATGTACGTCTGATTCTCATTGAGTCATTGCTTTGTGTCTCTGCAGGGTAGTTGGTTTGTAGTCATCGACACACACCAGGTCGTTAAGTCTGCACACTGCATAAATGTGGGCCATGGGATGAGTCATTGTTTTTTTTCTTCAAAAGAACATTTTAATACCGTGCAATTGTACGCTGCATGAGGTAACAATACATCTTCTTGATTCTTTCGGTAAAGTCACGTAGAAGGAAAATAATAAAATAATAAAAATAAAACATAATAAATAATTCTCACGACGTTTCGGCCACAACGCAAGCAGCCGTCTTCAGGTGGAGACCAGCGAGAAGACAGAGTCTGAATGGCACGCCCCAGGCTTGGAGCGACTATTTAAGCTGGGTTGGAGGGGCGAAGAGCGTCTTGACAAAATAATTTGCATATCAAGATGAATTTAGCATATTTATGTGGAAAATGCAGATATGCGATTAGTACTACTTGTGAATGCGTAGGAGGTTTGGCGAGGGGTTTTAAAGTCATTGTGCCCGTGCATTATGCAGATTAGCGTATCAAAGGGAGGGAGTAAGGTTAGAATTAATAAAGGGAAGGAATGTTAATATATGGCGCCGCAGCAACTAACAATACATGTTCGAGAGCGGAAGGTGTAGGGTATACAGCTTCGTTACTAAACTATAACTATACCAGTTTTTTATTTGAACAGGTTAGATCCTGGCTCTCATAAATGATAGCTCAGCAAAGTGGCTCATCATCATCATCGTGCGTTGCAATCTAAAGCAGCCAAATACTCTCAACGCGTGATGTTGATTCCAAACGTGGAGGGGAAAAACAGGAGGATGCGGAGAAAAATCCAAGCGGCCACGGGGAGAGAGACACCGCAAACTCCAAATAGGCAGACGTCAGGGTTGATATTGAACCCACGAGCCCCTGTACACCAGGCGAGGTAGTTAAGATAAGAAAATGGGATAGATAGAAACGGTCGGTCATAAGGTGTTATGGACTTTATTATCCTGCGTATGTATTTTATTTCTGCATGTGGGTGGACAGGTGGATGAGTGGTTATCTCACTGCACTCTTAACTGGATAACCTGAGTTTGATTCTCGGCCAATGGGCAGTATCAGTGGCGAGCGATATCTAAACCGGTCCTGAGCACCCCCCCACCCGCCATGCCACTGTTAGCAATCAATACTGACCGGCGTGGTGATGTATGGTCAGACAATCTCCGTCACTGACACGGTGTGTGGATGCCTTCATCTAGCAGTGAATTGACAATGGACTGTGCATTGCAGTATTTACAACATTATCATTAATTATTTCCCTTCTACATGACTTTACCGAAAGGTCCAAGAATATGAATCCCTGCAGTCACGAAAGCTTTAAAATCGAAAAATATGATAATGAAGTATTACAACATTATCATCCAACATTATCATCCATTGTACAATAATGTTATATGATAATGCATTGAATGATGTTGTAATGTTGTAAATACTGTAATGTATGATAATGAAGTTGTTTATGATGATAATGTTGTAATGTTGTAAATACTGCAATGTATGATAATGAAGTTGTTATGATGATAATGTTGTAATGTTGTAACTACTGCAATGTATGATGATGGATGTGATTATGATGATGATGTTCATGACGTTAGTGGTTTGTTTCCACAGTCATGCTACAAATATGATGGTCCGGTTGCCTATTCCAAAAAGCTGCGATCAGGTAAGAAGATTTAAAATGATAAATGCACAACACTAAATGCGCAGTGTTAGTAAAAAGTTAGCCAAGTAAGTTTTTAACGTCATTAACTTTTCAAGAAAAGCCTTGCCAAGTCCCAAGACTAGTGCGGGAGGCTTCCGTATTGGGTCGTTTGGCCAATGCCATTTTAATGATTGTGGGGGGAAAAAAACAAACCAAGTGAAAAAAACCCACGCACACGAGGGGGGTAGCAATCCCCACAGAATAGATGCGTTCACACACCTATTTGCTATGCTGCCAGCTTCCAGCCACCTTACAGCCTAGTGGGTTTGCGAATTCACGAACCTCGACATGCCACCAAACCTCACCTCCACAAACATGTTTCGCTGTCGGATTTATCACAGCGTGCGTTGGTGCGTCTCAGTTTGTCACGTGACGTGAGGCAGTCCAGACCAGACGGCGACGTTTGGAGCCCGACAGCAGCTCCGTCGTGTGGAACGTTCCGCGCATCACCGGTGGATTCGCAGCTGTCCCGCCATCTTCCGCGTCGTACCACGAACAAACATAAAGAAGCAGCAGCATTACGGTTTACAGTGATGTATTCTCGCGTACGTATTGAAATAAGACTTGCTGACCGGCTGGGGCTGCAGGGATTGCCAGCGCCCACCGATCTTTTCGTATTATTTAATTTATTTTCTTTCCTACGCGACTTTACCGAAAGAACCAAAGAGCGTCTATTAACGTCATTTCATTGCTACTCGCTCCATCAGTTTGCGCTGCTTCCAGTGCAACTCATAAATTTGGCTTTTATACAATCATATTTTCCACCTGTGCTGTCTCCGCCTCTCCGGGTTAAACATCTACCCTTGAGGCCTTCAGAATGTCGAGTGAATCCCGCTGCGGTTGAAGCAAATGGGGACGATGTTGTTGATTGTCAGATTCTTTAAACCAATCAGATGTCGAGTTTGCCATGGTGGGGCGTATTCTTTGACACGCCAAGGCCTTCTAGCTGGCCTAGCCGCCTCTTTAGCATTTTTCGTGTGGCATGATCGGAGGGCCGGTTAGCTAACTGAAGTAAAACTAGCGAGCACGTAATGTAGCATCATCTAAGATTTTTTTAAACTGTATTTCGTGACGTTTTAGATTGTTTTTTTTTCTGCGGGGAGAGCCTGTTTGAATCCTGATTGTTTATTGTGTTTTAACGGAATTTTGCTTGCTTGGTGGTCGTGATGAGTTAATGGTGACTGGGTTGTTTGTGAGTTTTATTCTTGTTTTCTTTGGTAATGACATTGATTTGGGCTATGCGATGTCTAATTTGTGATGCAGCATCCTGTCACTACTGTGTCATAGTGGTACATCTTTGATGGTTTCAGTCACCATGTATTCATGTCTCTGCAATTAGTGTATTGTAACTCTCATACGTGTTGAGCCTCGTGTTAAATCACTTTCTTCCACTCGATAAATGTTACTGTCATTGTGAATATGGGGTGGTTACGTTTAATGATAACAGCCTATAGCCCTAGTGTCATGGTGAGGTTATTCGAAGGCGGTTTCATTGCGGGAGGATAGCACTGAAGGCCTCAGTGTAAAATACACGGCCCGCCACTGGGACTTGGCAATCTAATTTCGATTCCCTGCCATGGCTAACATCAGTGGTGACTCCAATCAGATGTGGATCTGGCCACTGCACCTTCACCAACCTGCACTGACCGACTGGAGATCTGTGAAAAAGAGCTTATAGCTCCTTGCATTCCTCCAGTATAAATACATATTCTGATTCTGAGTCAAACGACCGTCCACGACTAACACTGGAGACGCCTTCGTCCAGCAGTCGATTGGTAAAGGGCTGCACGGATTTATTTGATTGCATTATCAATAAAACACTCATATCGGTGCAAATTAACACCTTCATTTATTTTTGCCCCAGGGGTTTTTAACAAATATTTAAGGTTTTGCACCTCCTGTTCACTTTAGCAGCGGCGCATGTGAGAGAGGTGCTGGAGCTGGCCAGTTCCCGTGCGTCATTGTTACGCGCGTCATTGTTACGCGCGCCGTTTCGTGTGTTTTCCAGTTGGAGGTGCCCGGACTCAGGCCCTCGGCTCGACTGGAAGTGGGCCCCGTGGCGTTGACCTTTGACCTTCCAAGCCTGGCCATGTCGGGGCTTCGCATCGGCTGCCTGCGCCCTACGCTGGGGGGCCGAGGGGGGGCGGCACTGTCGGGGGAGCCCCCCAAACGCTGGCTACGCTACTCGACATCCAGCGGATCTTACGTCGTCCGCATTTAAGAAAGCACTAGACGACGCGGGTCGTCTTGTTCTTCGCCGCCACGCACGTGCTCGCAGCCGGTTTGCCTGCGGTCATCCCAAGAAATCCAGGCTCGCAGCACCGTGCAGGGCGGGGCACGAAGTTCGCAGACCCCTTTGTTGTTTTCGCACGGCAGTGAGCACACGTAGATGGGTGGAATATACAACAACAAAAAAACACGCTTTGTGTTTTTACAGCCAGACACCAAAAATATGGCACTACCACTTCGAGGAGTTTCAACTTTTCTTTTTATTAAAGGCCGGTAATTTGCCACATCAACAATTTCGGAGCACCTCAAGACGCGCGCCTTCACCGCGTCATCGTGAGCATTACTGACTATCAAGTGCGCAATTGTCACACATAATTGGTACTGTACTTGCAAATTCTACCCCCTCCTTATCAAAGTGTTCATGCAGCCTGCAGCAGATACCGCTTGACTCCACCCACTGGTCTCACTCTGCCACTCGTCAATCTCAACGCCCACCCTTGCTTTCCAATATAATGCAATGCCCAACTTTCAACAATCGGTAACTTCGTGTATCAATTTAAGATTGTTCACCGAGAAACATTCTTAAAAAACAGATTTGTTTGTGTCGAATCTCTTTCGCACCGTACGTAGCCAACCGTGATAAATCGGTGCGGGGACAGCACAGGGCTCCGCGATATATCGCAGAATCTCAACTAATCAACTAATCTCTGTGGACTGTCTGTACTAGAGTTTCCTTCCACTCAAACTAAGAACCCGAGTGAAAGTCTTGGCTCAATGCAGCCAGCCTTTTTGGACATTAACAAAGAAATGTGTACGACACTTTGCCGTTTAGAAGCGTCGTTGCCGAGAAACGTCGCCTATTCTCGATTTTTTTCCTTCTACCCGCTCAAGGCGGTGTTGTTGACCAGTGTGTCGAGTTTCTTTTTGTTTGAAACTTGGGAGGTTTGCGTCGACCGCCTGCGATTTGTCGCAGCACAAAATGCTTTGGCGAGACCGACGGTGAAGAGGAGAGGGGGGGGGGGTCACATCTTGGAGGTGACGAGACCGGCTCGGACCGCGTTGAAATCGTTGGAGGAAGTCATCCAGGCGCCGCCATCGGCGACAAGCGTCGAGCCCGTGACGTACGAGGCGAGGGGGCTGGCGAGGAACAGCGCGCAGTGTGCCATGTCCGTTTTGGTGCCCGCACGCCCCAGCGGCACGGAGGCGAAGGGATTCTGCCCCTTCAGGTGACCGCCTGGAGAGATGAACCAAAAAACAACGGCCGCGTTGGGTCAGTGCAGAGCATTTACTCTAGGCTGGCGATAACAGTACTGTTTGCGTGTGTGTGTATGTTTTTAATATTCGTGATGCAGACTACTAAATAAACGTTGCAGTGCTTTGTGTAACGAAGTAGGAAAACCTGACGATGTCTTGTGTACAGCTATTCATTCCGGGAGTAATTTTTGTGCAACTTAAAGTTGTCCTCGGTGGTTACCACACCCCTGCATCATCGTGCGTAACACGGAAACCAGGGGCAGTACAGCAACATCCGTCGTTGTCGCGTACATCCAAACTCCGCCGCCCCCACCAACCCGCACTGATGAGCGTGGTGGAGTGTGGTCACATGACCGAAGGACTGCTCACTGCGGAGTGTAAATCCTCCGCCACCGTGAGCCACTCACCAAGCCGCCGCATGCCCTCCGTGCCTGAAATGGGCCCCGGGGCGAGGCTGTTGATGCGCACCTTGTCCGGCCCCCACTCCACCGCCATGTGCTTTGTCATCGCATCTAAACAAAAGTCACACGGCCACAAGCGTCACTACATTTTCACAAACAGCCTAGTCTCGTTAAGCGAGGAGTTCTTTCTACACGGATTCGCCATCACGGGCAATGCGAATTTATATCCATTTGTTCCCAAAACGAGCCAAATGTTCGCTTAGCGAGCAGAGAGCGATCGATCGACATGCGTCCAGGTGTCACGGTGCGCACGACAGGTGTTAACACGGGAGTCGATGTTAAAACTATCCTTTTAACAAATGTTCGCCAACCGAGCAATTTTCGCGGAGCGCATCTCGCTCGCCAAGCGAGACAAGCCCGGACAGACACAGTCAATGCAATCACACCGACCACACCATGTCCATGTCACAGCCCCTCTAGCCAATCCACCGCTGGATGAGGGCTACCCCATACCGTGAGAGCTGTGCAGGTTATATTATTTGGCCGTGCTGCACCGCGTTTGCGAGTACGGGTTGGTGAAGGCACAGCATCAACGTGGGAGCATCGCACAGTGCAGTGACAGCAACTGAGTTTGCCTTCACTGCCCTCTGCTGCCCACAACGTAGCCCTGCGTGCATACATACATAGAAGCATGCGCTCACACCCACCACACACTTCATGGGGACACCAACCAAGTAAAAAGCCGCCGGCATTAAAGCAGAATTACAACGGCACGCTTTGCCGAATGTCTTGGGAGATCGCCGGGGTGAGGTTGTTTTGCGACGGTCATGGCGGAGCCGCTGTGGAGAGGCTCTCTTACCGTTGGCTGCCTTGGCTGCCCCGGCGTGAACCTGCAGCATCTGTCCTCTGTAACTGATGGTGGCGGAGATGTTCACAATCACCCCTCCGTGCTCCTGGTGACAGGCACACGTGCAAGAGCTTGCACACGATTACACAAAAAGATAAAGGTGCTTCCCAACTCCCCCATGAAGCCTTGAATGGACTCTTGAGCCAAGTGTTGTTAGTGAGCACCTATTAAGGCCGGCATGGCAAACAAGGGGGTGGGTGGTCAGCAACATGTTTACACGCCGCTCAATGTACTCGTTTTAAGGCTGAGTCGACCTAAGAGAGGCCCAAGACCAGTTCAGATATTCATCACTGATGTTAACCGTGAGCGGGAATTGAACTTGGGTCACCGGCTTCGTAGCGCAGTGCATACATACAAATTCACACATTCAATTCTCACAATTATATTTATTAATATTGATTCTTAAGGCTCATGATATTACATGGAATCGCATGTGTCCGAATCAAAAGTTATTCGACGTACGCAAAATAATCTGAAAACTACTTGCCATTACGTTGAGGTGAATCGCGTGAATGTCCACAGGCGTTGCAGACTGTGTGCATTTGATGGTTAATAGACGAGCAGTGATAACCAGGGCTGCCAGCCAGGTTCGAAACAAGTGGGGAATGAGCGACCGCCGGGCTGTTCTAACCATGACCTCCCAAAACAAGATACGAGTGTTTGTTGTTGCAGTCGACAAACATTGTCAGCCCTCTTTGCCTCTCGTGCCCAGTTGTGACAGTTTATTGGTGCCCAGTGGACTTCATCCACTGGTTATCGGCATCCAGTTCATGGTCTTAAATGCTTACGTGACAATGGAGAGTTCTAAACCAGAAAAATTATAAACCAGAAAAATCGATATCGTGTTCGCAATATTTGTTTACATTTAGAAAAAACAAATCGCGTGCATTGTCAGTATAAACACAAATACATGATATGAGCAACTAAAAATACATGTTCTTGGTTCTTTCGGTAAAGTCACGTAGAAGGGAAATAATAAAATAATATAAAAATTCTAATTTTCACGACGTTTCGACTGCAACACAAGCAATCATTATCAGGTGTGAAATCCACAGCAAGAAATTTTTCTTGCTGATTGCTTATGTTGCAGTCGAAACGTCGTGAGAATTTGTATTGTTTTATATTTGTATTATTTTATTATTTCCCTTCTACGTGACTTTACCGAAAGAACCAAGAATATGAATCCCTGCAGTCACGAAAGCTTTCTATCAAAAAATAAAAACACATGGATGGGTAAGTAATCACAAAGATTGACAGACTTGTCAGACTTGATTTGAAGCTTTCGTGACTGCAGGAATCCATACTCTTTGGTTCTTTCGGTAAAGTCACGTTGGTAGAAAAATAAAATAAATCACGACGTTTCGGGCCCAACACAAGCATCCGTCATCAGGTGGGACGGACGCTTGTGTGTATTTTATTTTATACCTACGTGACTTTACCGAAAGAACCAAACATTGACAGACTTTTCAGACTGAAGTATTTTAAGTAACAGAAAGGTACAGCCCTTTTTTCAATCGACTGCTGGGTAAAATTCTCCCCGTGCCGTATTGGCCACGATGGTCGCATGCCCTTGCTGCAGCACGGTGGTCAATGCAGGTTGAAGGATGGAGACAAATAATCGGTTCAGAAATTACCACTGATGTTAGCTGTGGCCGGGAATCGAACTATCATTGTAGCTTGATTGATAGTACAGTGTGATAACCATGGCACCATCTCTCCACTCTGCAGAATACATTTTATTGAATATGAATAAAAAAAATATATCCTAACACGACTACAGACAGCACTCAAACGCTGCTGGGCAGATAGATTGCGCAGGCTTACGTAGTTAAAATCCAAAGGCAATCCATTCCGATGTCGGATTTAAGTGCTGAGGAATTAATGACAATAATGCGTGCAGGCATCATTGTAAGGCAAGATTGCCACCTTTGAGGTACAAAAAGACTGGGATATATCACGGAAAGAAGAATATCTCAACACCGTAGGAGGGTAGAACTATAATACATGTGAATGCATGGCTGTAGAGTGACATTATAAAGCAATTAAAATACACTTGGCTGGAATGTTCTGGGTAGACTTACAGATTTCCCAGGACAAGATACTACACCAAACATCACAATCCTGGTAAAACCCACATCAAGGCCTCACAGTGGCGAGATGTTAACTACCTCGCCTGGTATACAGAAGGTCGTGGGTTCAATCCCGACCCTGCGTCTGCTGTATATTTTGGATTTTTCTCCGGGTCCTCCGGTTTTTCCCTCCACATTTAGAAACAAGCGTTTAGAGTATTTGTCTGCTATAAATGTGCACGTGACAAGCAACTTCATTGAACTATAAATTGTGGCCAGGTAGGCTTTTGTTAAAGAGCAATATATAGCTGAGTGGGCCTTATCTGATATAAAACAAAAATAAAACGAGTATAAAAAATGGTTCAAGTGGCAGCCCGACTGGAAGGCGGCTGGTGTGTTTGCAGCACGATGTGGCTGACCTTGAAGCAGCGTCGATAGAGCGCCAGGCTGCTGTTGAAGGTGCCCATGGTGTCGATGTCCATGACTGTGCGGAAGCCCTTGGGGGTGAGGTTGCTCATGGGGCACACGAAGTTTCCCGCCGCGTCTGCAGTTGCCCGCGCGCACAATTTGAACGAGAACAAGTGGCGGTCCGTGAGGAAATGCTATCCCACCTTATCTTCTCCTGCTTCGGGTTGGATGAATAGATGGTTGTAATGTGCAAGGAAATGCATGATGGTGATTAACCAATGTCGGGCTCACACCAGACCAGTTCTCCAAGGAAGCCGCATGGGCTGCGTGCACCCGTCTGATGGAGAAATAGCTGATATTGAATCCACTGTCAGTGCTTTCCAGTTTCTCAGTTGGTCTCTATGCGAGTATGAGTCTCTCTATGGGACTCTATGGGTCTCCACGAGAGCTGCCACTAATCATCGCATTCCAGTTTCTCACAATGTCTCCATGTAGCATCAATTGAACTATAATGGTCTCTAGGTCTCCATTTGAGCAAGCGCCAATTAAAAATCCACTTTTAGCGCATTCCACTTTGTGAATTCACCTGCATGCATTTCCACCTGGGAACAGTCGGAGTTTGAAGCCTCCTCTAACTGGAGCCAGGAGCTGCTCGTGCAAACACGAGAGGACATACACAGGCACCTTTCCTGCAGTAATTTGTTAGATTTCTGCGGTAGTTTTATTTATTTTTACAATATTTTAAAGCACCAATATTGCAGCGGCAGCAGCATTTAAGAATCAAACTCCACCAATATTACAAATGCAATAGTTTCAGATTGGCGGAACTAGGTAACATTTTTGGGGGTCAAATTTTGCACAATGCCGCCATGGGACGTGTGCCATGCCTCCTACTACGGCTTTGATGCTGGCATTCGAGAGAACTTCCATATCGCTGCCATATTTTTCAGAAAAATGCTTTGGAAATCACATTTTTTAATCCCCATGTAATGTTTTGCCATGGAGGAGATAAAAAGAAGAAAATCACTGTTGACGAGGATGTGGATGCGGGGGAAGCGCTCCAGGGCGAGGTCGAGGGCTCGCTCAATGGAGGTCTCATCCCTGACATCAAGGGTCACGGCCACGCAGCTCTGGCCAGTGGCTTGCCTCAGCTTGCGGGCCGCCTTCACCACACGCGCACACACAGACAGCGAGCAAGCACCGCTTACATGGAAGGAATCGCCTCACAAGCACAGTCAACACCGGGGTTCTTCTCCTGGCTGCCCACGGGGCAGAGGTCGCAACCGGGTACCCGATACCCGTCCCTACCCGATACCCGGCTACCCGATACCTGTCCCTACCCGATACCCGGCTACCCGTACCCGGCCGGGTACGGGTACCTGTGTGCGACCCTGGTGCGGCCGGGTACCGTTACGGGTAGCCGCACGTGACTCACCCCAACCAATGAGTCAGAAGGCCATGAGTCACTGGTAAGTAACCGTTTGTCACTCATTTCCCAACGTCTTGTCTCTTCTCACAATTCAAGTTCCTAGAATCAACCCACCCGCGCCTGCAACATGGCTTCATCCCAGAGGTCGCAATTGGGTTCCCGATACCCATACCCTACCCGATACCCGGCTACCCGTACCCGGCCGAGTATCGGGTAGGGTATGGGTACCTGATTGCAACCCTGGTGCGGCCGGGTACGGGTAAGGAATCAAAACCCGTTTGCGACCTCTGCCACGGGGCAGATGTGTTTTGTAAAGGGAGTGTCCTGCCGAGCTATGGCCCAGCAAGAGATATGGTCAGAAGCAGGCGAGATAAACAAGAGAGATGAGCTGGTGATGAGAGATGAAGGTTAATGAGATAAAAGTGAGATATATAAGAGGGAGATAAGAGGCGAGGTAGATATTATGGTCGCATGTACAAATGAACTTTGACTTTACGATGCTACGTGACATAATATGCTGGAATGAAGGAAGGATGATTATGATACAGTGATCTTCGTGTGTCACTCAGATAAACACCTTACAGGCAGACATGCTTACCTCTTCCACCCGCTCCTTGTTTCGGCTTGCGATAATGGTATCACAGCCATGTCTGCATATTTGAGCACAATAATGGAAAGGATGACAGGAGAAGCAGTTGAGTGAAACCATCTATTTGCCATACACAACACTTGCAGTCTGTGGTGAAGACCCCGAGTCCATGGACTCTACCCTGTCTACTTCTCTCTCATCTGACTCCACTCCACTGCAGTGCTCTCCACTCGAGCAACGAAACCTTTTCTCTTGTCGAACCTCCAAATCATTGTTTTTCTTTGTGGAAGGTTGTCCCTTCTGTAGTCTTGAACTCACTACAACCAGCCACCCGAGATGTTGACCCTGTTCATTCCAAGCTCCAGACCTTTTTATGCTCTGCCCATGACTGCCTCTCCCTTAAATAGTAATTATATATATACACACACAGACACACAATTTTGTCAGTGATGTGCATCAAACTGTACTGCATCTTGAGATTCTAATTATCTTGTGTGAATAATGGATTTCAAATCCTCTACGCTGGCAGACACAAGAATTGTAATGAACTGCATATGCTCGTAAAGACGAGAAGTTCAAATACCTCATGAAGAGTTCAGCAATGCGGAAGCCAATTCCAGAACCTCCCCCAGTGATGAACGCCACCCTCCCTCTGGAGGACACATACACAGGTAACAAGGCATTGTCTTTCACAGGAACCCTACAATGAGCCACAGAATCATCGACCGCCATCACTTTTTTTACTCACTATGCAAACATCAAATCATGCGTGCTGAGAATTGATTGTTCGCAATTTAGACAAATTACACGTTTATGCAAATGTTACCTTCAGGCTAATGGAATGAGGCTGAACGTACGAGACAGACGATTCACATAAGAGCACAAATTAGAGAAAAAGAAATGATTCTTGACTCACATCGTGACCCTGGATTGCAACAATTGATCCAATCGTGAGTAACATTCTATTCTTTCATATGGTCAAATGAAGAGCAAATATTAGAGTTTTAAATGACTCAGCCCTTCGATTGCTTTGTGGTTAGGATGAAGTGTTACATGTCTGCTTGGCTGACATGGTACATGAGGCTGAGTTAAGAAGGACTAAGCAGTGGAAGTGCATTCAAAAATGTGAAAATGTGGTGAGCCAGGTGACTGGAGGATGGGTCTGCAGAAGATAACGTGAGAGTGAGGCATGTTAGTGGAGTAAAGTGAGACTCATCTAGTGAGATTATGGAAGAGTGGGGCTGAATAGGAGATGACACAACACGGAAACTTGAGCTCACAAACAGCAGCACGGCGCGTGACTCCCGTCCTGCCTTACATACCATCTGACCACCACAGTGCATGTACAACGCTCTCAGCCTTGTCCCTGAAAATTAAGTCACGGCGTGACGTTCGTGGGAACAAGCGAGACTCATTGAGTCGGATTCCTGGAGGAAAGTAGGCCTGTAGAAGATCGATCAACGGTGAGGCATTGCTATTGGAATAAAGTGGGACTTTGTGGCCCAGATTATTGGAGGAAAGTAGGCCTGTAGAAGATCGATCAACGGTGAGGCATTGCTATTGGAATGGAGTGGGACTTTGTGGCCCAGATTATGGAGGAAAGTAGGCCTGTAGAAGATCGATCAACGGTGAGGCATTGCTATTGCAATGAAGCGGGACTTTGTGGCCCAGATTATTGGAGGAAAGTGGACCTGTAGAAGATCGATCAACGGTGAGGCATTGCTATTGCAATGAAGCGGGACTTTGTGGCCCAGATTATTGGAGGAAAGTAGGCCTGTAGAAAATCGATCAACGGTGAGGCATTGCTATTGGAATGAAGTGGGACTTTGTGGGCCAGATTATTGGAGGAAAGTGGGCCTGTAGAAGATCGATCAACGGTGAGGCATTGCTATTGCAATGAAGCGGGACTTTGTGGCCCAGATTATTGGAGGAAAGTGGGCCTGTAGAAGATCGATCAACGGTGAGGCATTGCTATTGGAATGAAGTGGGACTTTGTGGCCCAGATTATTGGAGGAAAGTGGACCTGTAGAAGATCGATCAACGGTGAGGCATTGCTATTGGCATGAAGTGGGACTGGACGAGCAGCGTTACTTCAGCAGCGTGGGGCTGTAGAGGTGCGTGTAGCTTGGCAAGCAGTCGTCCGTGTCCACATCAGCAGCTGCGGCAGAACTCCACTCGTCGTGTTGAGACATCGCGCTGCACGTGTCCTGCAAGCAGCAGCCCTTCTCGGATCTAGACAACGGCAAAGATCAAGGTCCATGAAGCAAGCTTTGTTAACTGAAACTACTTTTTTGAACCGGTACCTGGGCCTCCCCTAGGTCGACTCAGCCTCAAGTGAGAATCAAAGGCGTGCGTGGTTGCTGGCCACCCCCTCGTGTGTGCGCCACGGTGCCGGCCTCCACACGCGCTACCTCGCTCACGGCCACTTGCCCCGACGGTCCGTGAACAA
>NC_083781.1:14811836-14839118 GCF_015708825.2 Lethenteron reissneri
GGTGTGTGTGTATAGTTGTGTTGTGTGTAGCTGTGTGTGTGCTGTAGCTGGTGTGTGTGAGTGTGTGTGTGTAGCGTGTGGTGGTGTAGCTGTGCGTGTAGTGTGTGTGGTGTGCTGTGTGTGCGTGTAGCTGTGTGTGTGAGCTGTGTGTGTGTAGCTGTGTGTGTGTATAGTTGTGTGTGTGTGTGTAGCTGTGTGTGTGTGTAGCTGTGTGTGTGTGTAGCTGTGTGTGTGTGTAGCTGTGTGTGTGTGTAGCTGTGTGTGTGTAGCTGGTGTGTGTATAGCTGTGTGTGTGTGTGTAGTTGTGTGGTGTGTAGCTGTGTGTAGTTGTGTGTGTGTAGCTGTGTGTGTAGTTGTGTGTGTGTAGCTGTGTGTGAGCTGTGTGTGTGTAGCTGTGTGTGTGTAGTTATGTGTGTGTAGCTGTGTGTGTGTATAGCTGTGTGTGTGTGTAGTTGTGTTGTGTGTAGCTGTGTGTGTAGTTGTGTGTGTGTAGGTGGGGAGTTTTATAAGGGCACCACGGGGTGAGCCCCTCCACCCCTCCCCACCCAGCCCCAACCCCCCCTCCCTCCCCACCCAGCCCCACCCCTCCCACCCCCAACCCAGCCCCTCCCTCCCCACCCAGCCCCACCCTCCCACCCCCAACCCAGCCCCTCCTCCCCACCCAGCCCCACCCTCCCCACCCAGCCCCACCCCTCCCCCCAACCCAGCCCCTCCCTCCCCCCCCAGCCCCACCCTCCCCACCCAGCCCCACCCCTCCCACCCCCAACCCAGCCCCTCCCTCCCCACCCAGCCCCCACCCTCCCACCCCCCCCCACCCCTCCCACCCCCAACCCAGCCCCTCCCTCCCCACCCAGCCCCTCCCCCCCACCCCAGCCCCTCCCACCCCCAACCCAGCCCCCCCTCCCACCCAGCCCCCCCCCACCCCCCCACCACCCCCACCCAGCCCCACCCCTCCCACCCCCAACCCAGCCCCTCCCTCCCCACCCAGCCCCACCCTCCCCACCCAGCCCCTCCTTGCACGACGGACGGACGGACACAATAATCCCCTGTGGGCTGGTGTAACCAGAAGGTTCCTCCCAGTATCAGAGCCTGTGTTTGCATGTTCATCGCAACTACTGTGTGTGCTTAATGCAGTACTTGTGTGCTTAATGCAGTACTTGTGTGTGCTTAATGCAGTACTTGTGTGTGCTTAATGCAGTACTTGTGTGTGCTTAATGCAGTACTTGATCCCCCCTGCAAAAGGTTTCTATTTGGTGTTTGATCATCTCAACACCTCCAGTTTTAGTTGCCAGACAGGGTAACATCGATTCTTATTATGTGTCCATACTCTGCTACTGTCAGCAACAACATTGCTTTTATGGCTTTATTTTGGTGATTTCGAAAACATGTTTTTGTTTGGCCATGTTTGTTTGTTGTAGTGCGGAGTTATGCTGATGGCTTTAATCTAAGTTGTCTTGTGGTTGTTGTTGTTTGACTTGCATCCCACTGGGATTTTTGTACACAGCGTTGGTGTACGGTGCTTTTTCTGGAATATTTAGCAGTTTTTCCTGGATTTTTCTGTTTGCACTTAGTCACTTTAAGATGTTTTCTTGTTCATATTTTTTGTTTGTTGCGGTTGCACCTGATTCAAGAGCCGAATGGCTCACAGGGCTATACCATTATAGATTTGAAGTTTTCGTGACTGCAGGGATCCATACTCTTTGGTTCTTTCGGTAAAGTCACGTAGGTAGAAAATGAATTAAATTAAATCACGACGTTTCGGACGCAACACAAGTCGTCCTTCATCAGGTGGGACAACCACAGCAAGAAACAACTGCAGCAGGTGGGCAAAGGGGAGCTGATGTAACACGAGGCTGTATAAGAGAGGGGGGGAGAAGCAGAGTATAGGGCTATAGCAAATAAATGAAACTGAAACAATAACAAAACTACAACAAAAACTACAATAACAACAATAACAACACCAACAATACCAACAACAATAACAATACCAACAATACCAACAACAATAACAACGATAACAATAACAAAAAATAACAATAACAACAATAACAACACTAACAACACTAGCAACAACAATAACAACAATAACCACAACAATAACAACACTAACAACAATAACCACAACAACAATAACAACAACACTAGCAACAACAACAATAACAACAACAACAGCAACAACAATAACAATAACAACAGCAATAACAACAACAGCAACAACAACAGCAATAACAACAACAACAATAACAACAGCAACAACAATAACAACAACAATAACAAACAGCAATAACAACAGCAATAACACAACAACAGCAACAACAACAACAATGCCGGCGTGAGGGGGGCGGGGCGATGTTTGTGTCACCGCCGGGCGGCTCGAGTCGCACCGGTGACGTCACCGGAAGCGGAAAATAGATTCTCCCCTTCGATACCGATAATCGAACGTCGATCCGCTATCGATTATTATCGATTCCCACGTCTCTCTTTTTTTACTGCGCGCGACTGGCGAGCTCGCGTTTATGCTTCGAGTAGAGTTTGATCGTTGGGCGGTGCCCATTTAGCTCCGAGAGAAAGATTATTTTAAAATAACAAAATTATAAATCAGCATTCGGAGAATCGATTCACTTGCGGAATCGATTGCCCTCCACCCACTAACGATAGGCTTCGAGTCCTGTGTGTGGCGGGTGCAGTGTTCACGCGAACCCGGCGGCCTCAACCCACGTTCCCGATCTTCGCAACGCACTGCACCCTGGAGTTTACTACAAGATTGTCCACGGGGCTTTGAGAGCGATCGCGCCGCAAACTAAAAAAATCGGTCGATTCTACGCCGAACCTTTAAAGTGCAAAAGAATCGATTCCGGAATCGCAGTTGCGAATCGACGTGCAGGGGAATCGCGCTACACCTACTGTACACGGGAGGAGCCTCGCAGGAGCGAGCGACTCGAGCTGCCTGACGAGACGGGTAACGAGACGGGTAACCTGATGGGTAACCTGATGGGTAACGAGACGGGTACCTGATGGGTAACCTGATGGGTAACTGATGGGTAACGAGACGGGTAACGAGACGGGTAACCTGATGGGTAACCTGACTAACGAGACGGGTAACCTGATGGGTAACCTGATGGGTAACGAGACGGGTAACCTGATGGGTAACCTGACTAACGAGACGGGTAACCTGATGGGTAACCTGATGGGTGAACCTGACTAACGAGACGGTAACCTGACGAGAAGCCTGACGGGTAACGAGACGGGTAAACCCTGGCGGGTAACCTGACGGGTAACGAGACGGGTAACCTGACGAGAATGGTAACCTGCCGAGAATGGTAACGTATCTGCATAGTCACTCAAACGGGGGGGGGGGGGGGGTAACGAGACGTGTGACCTGCCTGGGTAGCGAGACTGGGAGAACACGCCTGGGTCTGTGTGTGTGTGTTTGTGTCTGTGTGTGTGTGTGTGTCCTGTGTGTGTCTGTAGTGTGGTGTCTGTGTGTGCCTGTGTGTGTGGTGCCTGTGTGTGTCCTGTGTGTGTCTGTGTGTGGGTGTCTGTGTGTGTGTGTGCCTGTGTGTGTGTGTCTGTGTGTGCCTGTGTGTGTGTATGCCTGTGTGTGTGTCTGTGTGTGCCTGTGTGTGTGTGTGCCTGTGTCTGTGTGTGTGTGTCTCTGTGTGTGTGTGTGTGTCTGTGTGTGTCTGTGTGTGTCTCTGTGTGTGCCTGTGTCTGTGTGTGTGTCTGTGTGTGTCTGTGTGTGTCTCTGTGTGTGTCTGTGTCTCCATGTCGTCCTGTACCCTCCTTGCTTCTCGTGTCCCCCCAGTGTCTCCTCGTCTCCCTTGTGCTCCCCACCGCCCCCGCTGTGCGTGTTGTGTATCCCGTGTGGCCATGCCTCACGTCTCTCCGTGTCCCCCGTGTTACCTTCATATCGTGTGATACCCCCCTCCATGCTCCCCTTATCTCGTGTGCACATCGTGTCTAACGAGCCCCCCTCCCCTCGTGTCCCCCGTGTGTCTCTCCTGGAAGTTGTGGCGCCTGAGGACACAGCAGCGGATCCCCTATCCAGAGCAGCAGCGAGGAATCGGTAGGAGCAGCAGCAGCGTGTTGGGATCGGGATCAGGTGAGTTGAGGATGTCAGGATAAGGTTGGTGGGGGTGAGGTTGGGATGTGGTCAGGGTGAGGTTGGGATATGGTGAGGGTGAGGTTAGGATGTGGTTGGGGTGAGGTTGGGATGAGGTGTGGTGAGGGTGGGGTGTAGTGAGGGTGAGGTTGGGATGTGGTGAGGGTGAGGTTAGGATGAGGTGAGGGTGAGGTTGGGATGAGGTGAGGCTGGGATGAGGTGAGGGTGAGGTTGGCATGAGGTGAGGTTGGGATGTAGTCAGGGTAAAGTTAGGATGAGGGTGAGGTTGGGGTGAGGTTGGGGTGAGGTTGGGGTGTGGTTGGCGTGAGGGTGAGGTTGGCATGAGGTGAGGGTGAGGTTGGGATGTAGTCAGGGTGAAGTTAGGATGAGGGTGAGGTTGGGGTGTGGTTGGGGTGAGGGTGAGGTTGGCATGAGGTGAGGGTGAGGTTGGCATGAGGTTAGTAGGATGAGGCTGGGTGGTCACCTGTCCAAAGACCCAGTGGCCTAAAGCATCAAGTGGGCAAAAAAACAACAGCATTCCTGAATGTATCATATATAAGAGTTCATACTTTCTTGAATTGAACATTGTTATAGGAACGTAGTAAATTAGACGATGGAGGGAATCCCAAAGGCGAACACTGCGAGCTAAGAAGCATAAATAAATGCGTTATGACCTGCAATGTAGTGGATGAACACAGTGTGGATAGCGTGAACTTATCTGGGGTCAGTTAGAATTACTGTGTTGTCAATATCTTCTGTCTTTGGGTCTCTCTTGTCATGACGCAAGTTGTGAAGTATGGTCACACACTCGCCACTGACTTTAGCCGTGGCCAGGAACTGAACGTTGTAATGGTGTTCATAGTACAGTGCGCCAACTACTGAGGCCACCAATCCTCAAACTACAGCATTTCACAATATCTGCCATTTGTCCATATACGTGCGTACAGCGTACGAGAGTGCCTGTGCTGTACACACGCACGTGTGTGTGTAAGGGGAGCGGGAGTGTAGCGGTTAGCGCGCTGCGTTTCAAACCCGGCTTCCTGAGTTCGATTCCCGCGCACGGCCAACACCAGTGACGATTATCTGAACCGGGTCCTGGGCCTCCCCTAGGTCAACTCAGCCTCAAATGAGTACCCAGTGCGGTGTGTGGACATCGCCGTTCGGGAGACAAAAGCGGCTACCCACCCCCTCGTGTGCCACAGTGCCAGCCTTCATAGGTGCTCACTAACAGCACTTGCCCCATCAGTCTGTTAAGGCTACACGGGGGTATATGTGTGCTTGTGTGCGCGCGTGTAGATGGAGGGAAAGCCAATCGAGCAGTTTGTGCTGCTGGCTCGCTCGGCGCAAGGCGTGGCGCTCTGCGCTCTCATCGAGCAAGCCCTGGACGCGCCGGGAGTGTACGTGTTCGGGGAGCTGCTCGAGGTCCCCAGCGTGCAGGAGGTGAGTGAGCGGCTTTGCCAGCCAGGGAGAGAGCTCTCGTGCTCCTACGACTACTACGTAGGTTTTCACGGGGCGTGCCGCGTAGCCGTCGGGTGTGTTTGCGGGTTGTTGCCGTATGTTGTTCGGCACGATGTCCAGCGTTTCGCTTCCATGTGCTTGGAGCTTCGGGGGGGGGGGGGGGGGGGGCTGTTTTATTTAAGTTCCTGAGGAAGCTCCCAGCACGTGGGGCAAAACCTGTGGGTAGCACCCTACCAAGGTGAGCGCAACCCACTGGTTGAGAACCGCTCACTCATCTACACGTCATCTCCGGGAGTCAACTCTTGCAATGGTGATTCCTGTACGTTGGAATAAATGCCATAATACAGTTTTTTTGGGGTTAAATTGCGTAAATATATGAATGTGTCGTTGAACCAGCCACCACCCGACACTGCCCATTAGCAAAGTTTGTCAAGTAAACAGAACGTGGCAATTCGTTACTAGTACAGCACACCGGTGTGTTGGGGAGCAAAGCCACAACATTTACAATCTGAGTACGACGTTTCGCCAGTAATTATAACTAGCTTCATCAGGCGACAGCCAGATATTTACGCGATCTAACCCAAAAAAACCTGTATTATGGATGATATTGGTCGCGAAAGCCTACGCGTTAATCTGGAATAAATGGTTTAAACTTGGAAATATGATATTGGTCGCGATAGTCTACGTGTTAAACTGGAATAAATGGTTTCAACTTGGAAAACATGATTTGAAGCTTTCGTGACTGCAGGTGCAGGAATCCCCAGCTGAGGACGATTATTTGTGTGGCCATCGAAATGTCATGATCTTTTATTTTTTCTACCTACGTGACTTTACCGAAAGAACCAAAGAGTTTGGAAAACGTGGTTAATTGTGTTCATGGTTAATTAATTTTGCACATGTCATGTGGTGCACTGAATATTGTAAACACAGGGGAGATTTTGGTGCTCACAGTGATCGGTATATTGCAATGACGTTTGTATATTTTAAGTGACTATGAACAGCTAACTGATGTAATTGTTCAAATTTGTCCACAGTTGAGCAACGGACCTCATGCTCCACATTTCCAGTTGCTACAGTTGTTTGCATATGGAACATACTCGGACTATACTGGTGCGTGCGCTTACACAGGCACACTTGCTACATGCATTTAAGTGCACAATGATGCTAGTAAAACTTCTCCACTTTGGCTGTGTCTACATTATCAGCGTAATTGTTTTACTCATGAGGACTGCACGTAGATTTATAACAGAGTGCATTTAGACGATACTCATTTCCCTTGTTACTAATATCTGACATTATGAATCCAGCCAGGTGGCTCAGCAGAGCAAAGTGAGTGGCTCACAATCGCTTGGTTGTGATTTCAACCAATAGTTGTGCATTAGCTGAGCCCATCATCCCTCTGAGGTTAATAAAATGAGTACCACTTTGTTGGTAAGAAGACAGTGGTTGTCCTATGGGTATGTTCTTGTTGCTATAAAAATAAGGAATGTCCACCATTGGCTCAGGGCTGTAAACAGGATATCAGCACTACATCAATGCCCATTGAACAAGAAATCACTGACTTTTTTGACATTGTTAGCACAGGCAGCTATTGCATGTGAACTGCACACGTGTTTTAACTCATTTCTTTGAGGCCGATCACTAATTCCCCTAATTATTCATAATCCTACATGATGGATTCCATATAATCTGTGGGGGTGGCCTCCATTTGCAAGCCCAATAAGTTAACATTTTGACCACGTGATCTTTCCACACAAGCTGCCTGACTTCCATTACAACCCCATCTGTAATCCCCCCCCCCCACTTCATGTAGCTTTGCTGTGCATCTAGGCCGAGGGAAGGTGCGGTGATGACTTAACTACCACCTAATTTAATTTGTTACACGGATGTGTGTGTCTTTGTAGCTAATTCATCGAATCTGCCGAATCTGTCAGAAGCACAGAAAAACAAGCTGAGACATTTAACCATCGTAAGCCTGGCTGCAAAGATGAAGGTGATGTGGTTTTTCGTATTTACGTTTGAGTGTGTTGATTTGTTTGACAGATGCATTGCTAACAGAGACTACTGTTGCATGTTAACACGGCTGGGTTATTTCAAACTGCGTGCAACTGGGTTGGATGCTTTATGTTTTAAGGATGACAGTCTGTCCCCTAGACCCCCCCTCGTGTAAATCCAGATTCGTTTAATTTTAGTTTAATAGTGCATCTGAATGGTTTATTCAAAGAACTAACTTAACCACTTATCTTATGAAGGCTCGCTCAACCAGAGCTCCATCTCTTCAAGGACTTTTAGAGTAATATTAGCCCGGTGGAGCATTGCGTGGTTGAATGGTACACATTTCATAATATTAAGTTATACAGGAAACCTCACGGAGTTTCAAATAGCTCTTTCAGGAGGGCCTGTATTGAGATGGAGCGCTATGCACGTGGGTTTTAAACCAGAGTAATCAGAGCTAGCTATGCATACAAGGGGATAACTCAAAAATCCGCAAAGATGGGTTCACAAACCTACTTCTGGTACTGCCTTCACCCGGTCACCTCGCAGCCCAGTAGGTCTCTGGGATTTTCACAAATTGTATAATCCACCAGCTCTCTGAAGCGATGAATCACGTGCATGCACCACCACTAGACCTGCCTCGTGACTGGCTGATGCCGTGTGTTTGTCATCTGTTCTGGCCTGAATCGGGTGCTCGCTAATATCAACCGCCCCAGCATTGATGCATGTTTGTGCAATTTTTTTTCTCCCGTTACACAGTTATCTTTGCTCAGATTTCTGTTTCCTTCATTGCTGTGCTTGAACGTCTTTTGCTTGTCATTTTGGTGACCCACATCACTCTTGCCACCTGGCCTTTTCGGTTATCACCTGCTTAAACAAAAATGAGCAAACCAACAGTCCGTTTCAAGGCAGTGTGACGGCATCTTGGCACTGTGCAGTGCATCCCGTACGGCGTGCTGCTCAGCGAGCTGGCCTGACGAACCTGCGGCACCTGGAGGACGTGATCATCGAGGCAATCTACGCCGACATCGTGCACGGCAAGCTGGACCAGCGCCGGCGCCAGCTCGAGGTGGACACCTGCATCGGACGCGACGTGCGCGCCAGCGACGCCAATGCCATCATCAACACCCTGCAGCAGTGGTGAGCACGTGGCGATCACGCGCATGCAAGGAGAAGGAATTGTGTTTATAAGGGCCGTTGCTTAGATGCTGGGGCAGATCAAAGCGCCCGTCACGCCACATCTGATCTCAGCCGTTCAAATGCTCTCGTCTTATCTAGCCATACATACAATGGGACCCCCCAGTTTCAGCTCTCCCTATGCAGCGCAAGATGTGTATGCAGTTCCAGCCTGAAATGGGCATTCATTTGCCAGCAGGGAGAGATGTTGCTATGTGGCGTTTTCCAAGCAAGTAATTTGTGGGTAATTTAGAAATTCATAATCAACGTTTTTGGGTTAGATCGCGTTATTTATAAATGTATCGTAACCCTCCACCACCCGACACGGCCAATCAGCAAAAAAAAAGTGTCACGTTGACAAAAGACAAATAGTTCACTGCTTTAGCCCACCGGTGTGTTGAAGCGTGAAACCACAACATTTACAATTTTTGAGTACGACGTTTCGCTGGTAATTGCATCCAGCATCATCGGGCAATTTGCCAGAATGGTGAGGCTCTGCTAACCCAAAAACGTTGATTATGAATAATTTAGAAATGTTGGACTTTGACGCCGGGTATGACATGGTCTACTGATCCGAATAACGTCATGGGACCTTTAATGTTAGTACAGACCCACAGTGTTAACCAGAGCAGCCACTAGACTCGAACAACGCCAGATGTGCCGCCGCTTGGCCATGTAACCCCCCCGTTTGTCAATCCACTGCTGGATAAAGGGCTTCCCATGCCGTGTTGGTTATGGGGGTGTGTAAGGCAGTCTCTGGTCCGGTGTGCGACGATCCATATTTACGAGGTTTATATAACACCACCATGGATCGATTTACGACGCAGAAACTTGATTTACGAAATGACTCTGAGGACATTTGAACAGTCAGTCTGGTTTTCCGATGTGGCTTGCCTGGCATGGAGCTTTTGTTGTTCTCAAATGTATTTTTTTAATGGATTTCTATCGATTAAACCCCGTTAAATATGGCTGGTAAAAGGAAAAAAAAAACATCGGCAAGTGATGTTTCTACTGTTGCAAAAATCATATTTACGGTGGGGTTTCCAGGAATGCATTGTCGTAAAAGCGGGGACCGGCTGTATATGTCTATCCATATTTTCATAGATAAAGCAGATTTAATGCTAATATTATGCCATTCTTTTTAAGTGTGTATAAAATACCTTTTGAGAAAAATGCTAATATTTAAGTGCTTTGAGTACACATATATATGAAGAGTGCAATCAAAACAACCCAGTGCAATGAGGTTAACATGCGGGTGTTCTTTACATTATAAGCAGTATTGAAATTCGTGTTATAATTAATAATTGAAAATGCTCTGTTCTAGGTGTGATGGTTGTGAAGCTGTTCTGTTAAACATCGAGGCTCAGATTCTGCGCGCCAACTCCACCAAGGAAAACCAAATCGCAGTGCGCGCACAGATCGAGAACGAGGTGGGTAATAACTCGCCAGCATTCATAGCAGAGCATCAAGACAAGAGCTCCCGAGTATATAGACCGTTAGCGGGCACCCACTGAGGCCTGTACAGCATACACTGGTGTGGTATGACCAGAAAATCGAAGCTAGCTGCCTTTGTCTGCTTAGTGCTGTTGTTTACACACCACCTCCGCCATTCGTTTAAGGCCAAGTAAACCTCAGGGAGGCTCAGGACAGGTGCAGATTCCACTTGCCACTGATGTTTTCCATCGCCGATGCAATGATTGCGTTAATTCCAAGATGCCGGCGCATGTCGGTGTGCTTACTTGTATCCCTCTTGTGGCCACCCCCACTCAATCCCTGCCCTCTCCCCACCCAGTCAAAGCAGACCCTGCTGCAAGCAGCTTCAATGTCCTTATTTAGCCTCTTCCTCCATATCCTCATGTTTCCTGACCCGTCCCGTTAATATATTCCTTCAACTCTTATTTCCCGTTTATTTATCTTGAATTCCGTTTGCTTTTTCCAGACATTATATGTGCGGAGGGTGAAAACGCTGCTTGTAATAACAGCGCTTGCCCCAACATTGTATGTGGGTCACACGGGACACCTGTGTTTGTACAAGCCATTGTGTACGTATGTGTAGGTGAGCTCCCTAAAGCAGACCATGAAGGCCGCAGCTGCCTCGGCCGCCCAGGAGATGGACCAGGTGGTGGAGAGCCGCGACGCCATGGCGACCCCCGATCCCACACGGCACCCTGGGAAAAAACCCAGTAAGGTCAAAGGGTACGTGTCCCCGTGGATGAGGGGGTCCCTCTGATTTCAGTTACATCCAATGTTCTGCTTTCAAATGTGAGATTTAATACAGGAAGTCTAGAAATGCTATGCCGACTGAGTCTTATGCCTTGTCAATAATTTCTTTGTTTTCAGGTTGAGGGGCAGTGGAAAGATTTGGTCAAAGTCCAACTGAATACAAGCATTGCACACGCACATAATATGCACAGTAGGTACATATAAAATATTAACAGACACATACATTTTATGCTGACATCTGCACGTTTCTGTATATACACACACACACACACGGTGCGCAAGCAGACAGCAAATGATCTGTACATACACAATTCACACAGAAATGATGCATACATGTATAAATTAAGCCTGTGTACACTGACAAAATCGAACGCTTTCATCTATACAGTGCAATGACGCTGCAGCAGCTGTCCTCATAAACGCAGTGACCGAACATGTTTATAAATGTACACGATTGTGCAAATGAACTCCTGGGAATAAAATCATGGCCCGAGTTTAAGACAAGGCCATGGATGTAATCCTTAACTCCTTTTGAGATACGAAGCAAATAGCTCCGAAAAATGTAGGTTCAAGACACAGGGGCATGTACGTGCATGTTGAACTTCTTTCGCACCGTACGTGGCCAATGTGGACGCTCTTGTGAGCTGCAGGGTTGATGGATTCAAACCCAGTCATTTCAAGTGTCACAGATTTGTATAAAAAATGCTACTGTGCATTAGGAGTATGGAAAATGTATCAAATTACAATCACTTTTACAGCATCCCTTTGCAAAAAATATCTCGTTGGCAATTAATGACAGGATGTATTTAGTGCCTTGGTCGAAGGCTTGTCTAAATATAGTGGACTTTAGATGGATACTATGAAGCCGAGGCTATGTGCTTATGTCCTCGGTGTATAATTCAGCTGTCTTCATGGAAGTTCTCTGCTTTGTAACCCAAAACAAACGGCAAAACTGCAAAATCTCGCCATTATGATGCCCAAAGTATTTGCTTCCAGGCCACAACTGTCACATCATTGATACAACACAAGTACAGCCACTTGTGGTTCACAGCAACCCCAGATGACGGGTAATGTTTCATGGGCAGAGAATTGCTGATCTCCCAAGTACAAATACATATGCAAGTTTTCACTGGTTATCCACCTACAGCGCTCGCATATCTACACATTGCACCAGCAATGCGAAAAACTCACATGCATTTAGAGGTTTTATTTCTACCTCTGCCTAACAGCCAGTCAAGAAACACACGTGCCCCTTCACACCCACGATTGCGAAGATGTTAATAAAGTCTATGCTTTGGAAACTGAACAATGTGTCTTTTTAAAGTTGTTACATTCGTTTCCCGGTTACTCTCTGTAGCAGGGCAGGTGGCTAAGTGGCTACCCCTCTTGTACATAAGGTTTACTTTTCATATCTAAGTTCCAATGGTCGTTTTGGTGGACCGTGCTCTCAACGTGAAGATTTGCACTACTCTGGGAGTTCCAAATAAAACATTCGTGCAGAGGGAGCTGGTAGGAACGTTGGGTTGCTCGGTCAATGGCCAGGGTCAACGGCGGCGTGGTGTATTCCGCAAATATGCCTGAGGGCGGGCACAAGCCGGCATGAGTAGGTTAAACGTTGAGTTTTATAAGGGCACCACGGGGTGACCAGCCCCTCCCCACCCAGCCCCACCCCTCCCCTCCCAGCCCCACCCCTCCCATTTTTGGATGCACGATGGACAGACGGACACAATAATCCCCTGTGGGCTGGTGTAACCAGGTTCCTACCAGTATTATTCTCCTGACAAAGCTGAGGACGGGCACGGTAACATTGTGGAAAAAATTATTTTGCCAAACCAATGTGGCAAATAAAGCCTCAAGTGGCTGGAAAAAAAGCCTGAACCTACTGCGTGCAATTCAATACATGGAATTGTCACTGACCAAGCACATGACATACCTTGTGTAAATGAAGACCAGTATTTGGTTGGATGTGCTGATAAAACTTTGGAAATGTACAGGCGTTTGTCAAAGCTTGTGAAAAGAGCTGACCGTGTGGCAGAACAAAGGACATTGTGGGAATGGCAAACCATTGAGATTGGAGAGGCCAACTCGTCTATGAGCTAGAGCTTGAGACACTGGGCACCGCTGTGCAAAGCTTTGGGCTCGGGTGCAGGGGGGAAAAATTAACCCGTAAAAACTAAGTTTTTCAATCCTTTATATGCGTGGCGGCTAGAGTCCTCTCGTCCTCTGGCTTGAGATGGCTGCCACCTATGGGTCAGATGATTGCATTGCACCATTAAGCAATTGGTAATTAAATATATTTGTCCTAAAAAGTGTAAAATTTTGGAAAAAAATTGTCACGCACAACGAGTCTATGTGCAAAATGTCAGCTCGATTGGATCACGGGAAGTGGGTTAAAACACGACCGAAAGATTTGCACGGTCGTAAGCGAGCAAGCAAGTGAACTTAATATAAAGGATTTAAAAATCACTTCCCGTTCTTCCACTCGTTCATGTTGGGGGTTATGGTCAACATGGCTTGCACGTGATGTCCTACCGCTTCGTTTTGAAACACTTTTTGTTGCTTTGTATTATTTGCAAAGCTGAGCGTTCTTGAGCTGCATAGGAGACTAATATACTACAACATTCCATTGTTAGATTTTACTGGTTTTGCAGTGTGGATCAGGTCAGTGCAGAGGTGGCACCAGAGATTTCTTGGTTCAAATCCAAGCAACTTCCTAGGACCAAATGGGTTTTCGAATGCAGAGTTGATCTCAGGTGACCAATTACTGCACTCAAAAACCCAAAGATGTAATATAATTTGGCTAAATACCAGCTTCAAGATATCAAATGTATTGCTCGACTCTCATCTCACCTTAAATAAATGTATATAGCGCCTTAACCAAGGCACTTTTAAAATAATTAACGGTACATGAATGTTAATCTCAGCGGTAATGGGAAAGCGTTTCTCTAGGTCAGTATTTAACCTTCATTGCAGCCTTGTACCCCCCACCCCCTTTGGTTCTCAATCGTAAAAAAAGTATGTTAGCAAATACAGGGTTTGATGAAACCTCGTTGTACATACATGCCCGTCCTGAATTTGTGTTTCAACGATTTACCTTCTAAAAAAATGTGCCATGCCCAGGTTAAGAACCACTGCCCCAAGTGGACCAGATGTAACATTTAGGTCTCTCAAGAGGTAGCTCAGTGATACCCACCCGTGGTATATCTCCATCTCCATATATATAAAAGGCAAAGTTGTGAATGTGTCTGTTTAAAATGTTTAGCGTACTTCCCAACATGCAACAAACTGGACATTTTCCATGTGGGTACTTTCCAGACTGTACACCATGCAAAAATTATAAAAATACACTTTTGTATTTGTTTTTTTGGGGGAGCTCAATAATGCAGATTTTTTTTGCACGGCAAGTGAGCTGTGACGTCACATCTGTCACGTGACCCACGCATGTGGAAGCGTAACGCATAGTGTCGTGGTTAGCGCGCCGCGCTACGAACCCGGCGACCCGAGTTCGATTCCCGATTATTTGAACCGGTCCTGGGCCTCCCCTAGGTCGACTCCGCCTCAAACAAGTAATTGTTGTGGTGTGAACATGGCCACTGAGGAGACAAAGGCGGCCAGGCGTGGTGAATCCAAGTCCCGGGCGAAGCCGAGTAGTACAGCTAGTCCTATACAAAAGGGATGCACTAAGAGATAAATGGGTTCCATCTTATGGAATGACATCGTGAGCACAACCAGTAAAAAAAATGGGAGAAAAATTCGTCGAGAAAAAAATCACACAAAATGTCCCGATAAGCGAAATAAACGTTGCCAAAAAAACATGGCCACGAAACAAAAACAGGACGCCACTTTAATGAAAGGTGCACGTTCACCAACAAGCTCGTAAAAATGATGTTCTTGCAAATGAACGATTTCCCCAAAACACATTTTATTTCGTGACTTAACAGTACTGTGAAGAATATAACACTTGCAACTTTTTGAACACATTCTCCATCTATCGGTTCTAGAAAATTACCATCAGATTTATATTGTGGAAAAGTGAAAACTGACCACGCAACAATGCGGGGAGGGAGGGGGCATCGTGACAACAGCAGCCAACCACCATGATTGGTGGAAGTCCAAATTGTCCCTCTTGGCGAGAAAGAGCGTTACATTCTAGATGATGTTGACGTGCAAAGCTATAGACTGCCTGGCGGGGGGGGGGGGCAAGTCACCATTCCCGTTCTTCCGCTGGCTGTGAAGAGATGTTGGGGGCGATGGGGTGGCCGAGATGGCGGCTTGCACGTGGGTATCCAACCACCGTTTTAAAAATGTATCACGCTCTATGCCATTCTTGAGCTGCGTGTGAGGTAATTATACACGCGATACTGTTATAAAAATGTATTACTTTTGCATTGTGGCTCCGTCAGAATGCTAAGAGGACACCACCGAATCTAGACAACTGCGATGATGAAGATGGGTCAAGTGTAGGCACTGATGATCTCACCAATGACTTCACAAAAAAAAGATCAAATTTTATTTTCCAGCTCAGACAATTTAACAGACTGTTGGAGCAAGCGCTGTTAGCGAGCACCTATGAAGGCCGGCACGGCACACGAGGAGATGGGTGGCCAGCACCATGCCCAGCCGCCTTTGTCTCCCCAGTGGTGATGATTATGCACCGCACCAGGTACTCATTTGAGGCCGAGTCTTCCTAGGGGAGGCCCAGGACAGATTCAGATAATCGTCACTGGTTTTGGCCGTGATCAAAAATCGAACTTGAGTTCCTGGGTTCGTAGCGTAGCGCACTAACCGCTACACTACACACACACGTAGAAGTTAACAGAATTAAAAAACTGATGCAATAAAAAATAATCCTAAAATGTATCACACTGTTTTACAATGCATACACTGTTGTTAAGCAGGTACACAAAGGAAGCGTTTACCAGCCATGTGGTTTGGCCTCGTAGCTGGAGGAGGCATAAGACTGGGTGCCGTGCGCTGCTCCGCTCCCCGTAGAACCTCCAGTTCCACCCCACCCCCCATAGCCACCTCCTCCCTGCCCCCCACTCGCCCCATATCCCCCAGACTTATTTGCCTGCGACTGCTCCAAAGCCTGCGCTTGGCCATGGCCTTGCCCCTGACCCTGACCCTGCCCCTGCCCCTGAAACATCCCCATCATATTCCAACCACTCTGCATCATGGCAGCCATCACCGCGGGGCTGAGATTGAACGAGCCCAGCGGATTCATGCTCCCGTCTCCTGCTGCGCCGCCAAGGCTGGAGGAATTTGACGCGCTCCCCGCGGCGTTCATCCCGCCCCCGCCGCCGCCTCCACCGCGATTAAAGGACGAAGATCCGTGGCTGGACTGGGCGGCATTCGACGTCGAATTTGACCCCGTGAACGGACCAAAGGGGTTATTCCCATATCCGTAGCCGTAGCCATAACCGTAGTTGTTGCTGGGTGTGTTATTGCCACTCGAGCTGCCGCTGGAAGAGCCGAAGTTTGCGTAGCGCGCCACTTGCTCAAGGGCGGCAGTGTTGACCGTGAACGACTGCGACTGGTGCTGCGGATTGAGGCCCAGCGCCGAGAAGTTTGGATTGGCGTTCCCCATGGCGTTGTTGCTGCCCTTGGGATCGGCGCTGGAGATGTGAATGCTGGACCCCTTGATGATGAGGTCTTCTCCACACAGGCTGTTTGCCACCTGTCAATGCATCCACACGCACGCACACACATAACACATTTAAAAAATATGTATATTGTTTTTAATATCATTCATGTGTGCAACATTATGCCTTTATATTGGAACTGCACAACTTTTTGTCATGCATATTTTAACATTCTTAATACTTGAGAAACTAGAATGTTTTGCTGTGCATGTACATTTTTGCATGTTTCCACATCACTGGGACTGCATAGTTAAGTGTATATGATTGAGGGGCGATAAGCAAATAGCAACAATCACATGGAACATCCAACAAAAGTTTAGCAATGTATCAACTTTATAAGGCAAATCCAAAAAGCTACTCCAATTAGTTTTTTTTACGAAGCACCTCAACATCTAAATGTAGTTTGACATTAGTGTATTATTATTAATATGATGAAACTTGTTTACTCAAAAAAGCTTCAGGAGGGTCTTGCCAAGATGTTGCAGGAAGGGGGGCGATTTTGCTGCTGTGTAACCCCCATTGAGTCATTTGCAGGTAATATTTCAGCATTGGGGTGTTTGGCCAAAAACCAGGTACACCATAGTGCACTTTTTTGTTATTCAGCCGTGTAAAGAAACCAGAGAACCAGGAAATCGAACCCATGCCCTACTCGGCAAGGCTTAAGTGTTCCCCTACACCCTGAATCAATTTAACAATTTTTTTTATTTCAACGCTGACGCTAACATTTCTATCCGTGTATATTTTAAATGTGACCGAATACCAGTATGTAAGGCTCTTTCCTGTCATAACAGAATCATAATCTTTATTTGTCCTGCAGAAATCCGATGAGCTATTAAGCTATTTTTAAGCAGATGTCCAGTAGGGGCATGGGTCAGAAAGTTACAATACAAAAAAAATAATAGCAGTGCAATGTTTTAGAAAAGTTAAGCAAATCACTACAAATAAATAATCTAACACTCGACTGTAAAAGCCCACTGAGCTCTTAGTTCTTGTTCAGAAGTGGCCTGGCCACAAATGAGAGCTCAATCGGCTTATAACGTGAAAATGTATTGCAGCCAAATAATCTAGGTTGGTCATTTGAAAAAGAAAAGGATGAAAATAATCATAAGCATGTGGCAGCAGGCCTTGTGTCATTCCACTGCAAGAGGACATCCCCCCTCCCCACCACATGTGCGATGGCAAGGGCAGTGAGCGTAGACGTGAGGACCTAAGTAACCAGTAAAGTAGAACCTCGGAGATCGAACGCACCAGAACTCAAACAAATCGGTGTTCGAACGATATTTCTAAACATTTTTTGTCCCGGAAACCGAATGAAATTCGGAGGTCGAACGGGCAATCGCGACTTGAAAGAACCTGTACGGCTGAGACGCGTATGGCCAGCGTGCATGACGCTTGCCCAGACAAAGGTTTTACCACCTCCTCCTCCTCACCACCTTCATCTCAAGCCATCAACTCTCCTTACTACAGGTAAAGTGAAGTTCAATGTTCATTTATTTCATTTATTCCATTTATTTATTTATTGCGTTTCTTGTTTTTTTTAATGGTTTTATGCATGTAATTGCTGTAAACTTCGTGTAAAAATGCTTTGAGCGATTTCTTGTGTCTGGAACCAATTAATGTCATTTACATTAATTCTTATGGGGAAAATGAATTTGGTGTTCGAACAAATCGGTGTTCGAATGGCCTTCTGGAACTTATTCTTAGGTTTTTCGGTAAAGTCACGTAGGTAAAAAATCAAAATCAATGAAAGTAAAATAAAACAAAAATCACGACGTTTCGGAGGCAACACAAGCCTCCGTCTTCAGGTGGAACCGCCACAGCCCGACAGCTGTATCAAGTAAATGTACTTTTATTGATTTAGATTTTTTACCTACGTGACTTTACCGAAAAACCTAAGACTGTGAATCCTTGCAGTCACGAAAGCTTCAAATCTAGAACTTCTGGAACTTATTAAGTTCGATTCTCCGGGGGGGGGGGGGTACCACTGTACAACGAATCTTACTCAACTGCCACCCTACTCACAATGTAGCCGGGCAGCTTATCATGCCCGTTTAATGCATGACGGCTGCCCATCCAAGCACTATCCAGGCTAGAACATGCTAATCTTACAGAGATCTGACAAGTTTGGGTGCAATTCCGGGAGACTTGATCGTAGGTGAAGTGTATGAAGTTCCAACCCACCTGCTCATCTGTGAAAGTCACGAAGGCAAATCCCCTGAAAGGTTTGGGGATGAAGACGTCGGTGACTTCTCCAAACTGGCTGAAGTATGCCCGCAGGTCCTCCGTGGTAAGGTCAGGCGGGCAGCGGCCCACAAAGATCTTTTTGCTGTGGAAACCCGTTCCGACTGCTGCTGCTTGTATATGTACATTTCATACACCCGTGGCGACCACGTCGCAACGGCCAGCACACACACGCACACACAGCACGCGCACACCCAAACACCACACAGACGCACACCCAAACACCACACAGACACACACCAAAACACCACACCCACACCAAAACACCACACCCACACCAAAACACCACACACACCCAAACACCACACACACCACACACACACACCCAAACACCACACACACACACACACCCAAACACCACACACCCCCAAACACCACACACACCACACACACCCAAACACCACACACACACCCAAACACCACACCACACAGACACATACCCAAACACCACACACACCCACACCCAAACACACACCACACACCCACACCCAAACACACACAGCACGCCACACAAAATTCGAAAGCACACGCATGCACACCCCAAATCGCAAACCATACCCCCACACACAATTCCACACAATACAGCGCACAACACCAAAGCCCATTCCATACGAAATACAAGAACCACCCACACCACACGCCAACAATAACACACCACAATACGGACTCACACAATATACCACACCCCACACGACCACACACCACACCCAGTGATCCACACACACATCGTCACAGCATGCCACACAACACACAAAACACCACCAACAAGAAGGCATACATAGATTGGCACACACGCCACTCACAACATTGTAATCACATTCATATACGCAACCCACATCACGCACGCACACATATCAGACACCCCCCCACACGACATACCACACACATTCAGACCCACGAACACACACCCACGAACACACGCACGCACACACCCACACACGCACACACACACAGGCAAAACCAAATACACGTTATTTCACAAATGAATGCAAATAACTTCTTCAAACCCTGTTAAGAAACAAATATAAAAGATTACACCACTCAATATCATAATTGCCATGGGGTCAGCCAGTTTCCTATAAACATTAACTTGTGCAGCCTCATACTTTGGATGAAATGTCATACATGGGTACGAACAAACTCACGCCGACACATACATTCACATAAACACAAAACATCACATCTATACACACGCACAAACGCTCACATTCACACTCTCATACACACGCATACACACTTGTATGCACACGTACACCAACGCCACTCACACTTGTAAACTCACCAACACACTCGTATAAACTAACACACCCACACTTACAAACTCACACAGTTGCACTCACGCACTCATGTACACACCACTCACACACTTGCCCACACTCAAGCACTCGCACACTGTACTTGTAATCACACCCACACTATCACTCACTCATACAAAGAGACACACAAACTCGCACACTTATACACACACCTACACACTAATAGTCACATATACAACCACACTGACAGCCACATACAAACTACTACAAAATGAAGATGCACAACCATAGGACTAAACATATTTAAAATGTTAGGTTATAGGATATTGTGAAACCCTTTATAGTTATACGGCATGTATATTTAGTTCGACAAGTATCACTTACATTTTTAAATATATATAACATATACATACTATTACACGTACTTTTATAGGCCAACACAATTATCTATACACACCACACTGATGAATGAGCATGTTGTAATGCAGTTGCCGATACACTTTATAATCCAAAATGCATTGTAAAATATCACTCAATTGAAAAAATGCAGAAAAGTCGCGGCCACTACTCCTTGCTCGGAGAATATGTGAGCGAGTTAACACGATTGATGTGGCCCAGGTATGTATTCCTGCCGTCGCCTCGCACAATGGTGTTTCAACTAATAACGAAGTGCTTCTGCTGACCGTAACACCACGAAGGCGACTCCCATCTCTTTGCCCACAACATTGTGACCCCATTGATGCTGCATAATGGTGGCTATTGTATAATAATTTAAGGTGAAGACAGCCCTAAATGGCAAAATGGGTCTTATTACGCAGATGCATACTCAATTCGGTGTGCCCCAAGTTGAAAAAAGTGCTTGAAAAATGTTTGGTGGTAGAGAAAATTACTTTGAAGTTACACAGGTCAAGCAATTCGTCATTACGCACTCTTGGAAACACCACTGCACTGTGTTAAAACACATGGACGTGATGTCACCGCAGTGCCACAATTACACAAGCTTGACCCGATCTTCCAAGTATTTTTGTCACAGCTTCAAACTGGTGTCCAACAACGCTTGGGAACACGGCCGAGGTGTACATGTCTTTAACAGGTGATTGTTTTCTGGTTGCATCTTCCTATAAGCCAATGTTCTTCAATTGTCTTTCAAAACGACAAAAAATGTGCCCCCGTCAACTCAAACAGAGCAACAGAAGCCAATGTTGCGTCACTTAAGCAATGAACACCAGTTTGCAACTTCTCATTTCAAATCAAAGTTGTAAATCTGCCATCAGCAAGGCTGCAGTCTGCCATCATCCAAATCAGGGAGCTCAACCACCACACAAACCAAAAAGACACATTCCAAACACTACCAATCATCTGTACAATTATCACACCTACACAGCACCAGGATTCACAACCGTCAGGATCGTAACAATAAAACACCACCCACACCCACATTCGCAAATCGCACCAAATTAGACCCACTCAGGCCAACGCATGTATCACCAGAAGGCAATTGCATCTTCATAGTCATACACCTAACTCCATAAACTGCATCGGTACCAAAAAAATGTTTTCAATCAAACGCACGCTTACGCAACTCATTGCCAAACCCAAGTATCCACAATCGCCTAACGACCCATACAGTTCCACAATCAATTTCTCACACCAAATCCACACACCTTTCCCCTAGCTCTGCTAAATAAGCACGCGCACTCCCACGTACCTTGGTATTGGGCAGCTTGACATCGCACCAGCGGCCACCAATCAAGTGCCGCTGCGAGATGGCCTTCAACTGACTCTCGAACTCACTGAAGCGGACAAAACCAAACCCCTTCGAAGTTCCAGACTTGGCATCACGTTTAACCTGCAAAGGAGAGGAATCGTTAGATGTTAAACTAAAATGAGCGTGGGGGAACTCTTGCCTTGCGTATTTTCGCTAAAACCAAACCTGTAAATGCTCCATGATCTGTGCCTTGCAAAAGGAACCTCCATATATTACGTGCTGTAATTTTGGATTTTGGGTGATAAAACATAAACAAAAGTTTGATTTGCAATGGAATTTTTTTCAAGTAACATTCTACTTGATCAGCCTGAAGAACCTGCCAAAACATATTAATAGTTTTTTTGTCTGACTGAGTTTGACAGTATAGTACAGCCGTTAAATGCTTCTTGGTTTTTTCTGCCTTTCAGGATACTCATCCACCGCTAGGTCCAGTGATGCGACAATCCAGCCGACACCAACGAGCGGATTTCACCGCTTCATCTCCGCGATGTTCCCTTTCTCGGTGACCATCGTTCAAAACCACGGGCGGTGTAAAGGCTAGCGACCCGTGTCCTCAAGCTCACTTTAATTCGCAGTCAATACCTTCAACTTGCAAATGCATTCCCTAGGTTTTAGGACACATTTTGGTGAATAGAGGAAGTAAAAAAAACCAGGACCACAAATTGTACACATTTTCCGGATGTCCAATTCAACCATCTCTCTGTCCCGCGAGTGGAACGTACCTGAACCATGAGCACGTCCCCAACCTCTGTAAAGTAATCCCTCAGGTCCTGCTCATTGCACTTCCACGGCAGCCCCAGCACGATGAGGTCGGACGTCTTCTGCACGGAGCGCTTGATCTTAGCCACGTTCCACGCATCGCTCTCATCCATCTTGCGTTTGTTGTCTACGCACGCACACACAAAACCAAATGAGCGACTGCTTGAGCTACGGTGCAGTGCAAATAGTCAACATATCCATCGTTAACCGATGGTGTGTCGCATGTTTATGCCTAAATAAACTCGGTAACTTTTTTCTACCTACGTGACTTTACCGAAATAACCCAAGAGTATGGATTCCTGCAGTCACGAAAGCTTTAAATCAAGATCGCCTTTGCAACAATTACATACGAGGTAGCCCCCGCCTATACTCGCTTCAACGCCCTTGCAGATGCATTCCCCGCGAGAGGGTTTACACGTTGAAGGCTGTGGCTCGGCAACTTGTACACACACACGGTGGATTCGGGGCGTAGGCCGTGGGGAAATCCAGAGCCACGCGCTACAACGTGAGCGGAAACACGAGGCCTATCACACGCACAAAGACGTCGCGTACAAAGACTACCGATTAAATATAAATATTATAAAATGTAATTTGGAAACTCTATTAATATTATGACGTTTGCAATGTAATATTGCACGCGTGTTGTTCGCTTCGAACCAGGCGCAACCGAATTCGATTTCCCTGATGAGGGCCCACATCAGTAACGATTTATGAACATTCTGGAACCCTCATCTCCGGAGGTCTATTCATCCTCAAACGAGAGCCTGGTGCGATGTGCGCTATAATCGTTACTGGGGAGACAAAGGCGGCCGGGCGTAATTCTGGCCACACTCCACCACCTTGTGCATTGTACCTGCCTCGTGTACCCCCTACAGGCATTCAAAGCTGCTCGCTAACGTCACTAAACCCAGCCTGTAAAGACAACACGAGGCATATTGTCTTTGATAGCCCCCCCGGAACACGTGTTCGAGAAACACCGCGAGGTGCTGGAGTTACCTCGTGAGTTGTATTCTGCGCAAATGCGAGGACACTGCTGTTATAATTCTCACAACTATGACAACAAAAAACGATACACGTTGCTTATTTATTAAATGTGCACAAGTCCCTCCCGTATAACATCTCCTATCCTTTGGGAACAGTGGCGAGGTACAAGTTGTCGACCTATTGTTATGTATAATTGCAGTCGTTTTCGGCAAATTGTATATACATTTTGGGTACGATACTCGGTACACATTGCAAATTTGTGTACAATTGTACACGTTTTGAAACTCTGGTCCCCCCCCCTTGGGGAAGGTTGACGATTTAAAGTCAAGTGAATTTGTTAAACCACGCCAGTACTCAAGAGGCAAGTCATCTCGTGATGTTGCGTTGAAAATTATGCATAAAGCACAAATAGCTAACTCACGATCTTCAAAATCGCTGTGGCCTTAAAAGGGAAAAAATAGGCTGCGTTTCGGGCAATATTCAACAGGTGGAGACTGCACATTATTCACCATGGGGCTCGATGACAAAATTTGCAAGAGACCAAGATGAGCGTAACCTGGGTCCCGCAAATTAAAAAAAATATTCCGAGCAAACCCAAGTTGCTTGCTGCGAATAGCAATACAAATGCATATCGTACTCTTAGGTATCACTCCGCATCCGTTTAACTCGACTCAAACGAGTAAGTGGCGTGCGCTGTGCAAACATCGCCACGAGGGAGACAAAGGCGGCCGGGCGTGGTGCTGCCGCCTCCCCCCTCGTGTGCCGTGCTACATAGGTGCTCGCTAACAGCACTTACCCCAAGTCTATGAAGGCTACAAGGGAGATATTTATTGTTTAAACCCTCTACGCCATGGCGGGAGGATGTAACGAGGCAATCCACATGGCCGACATTAACAACAAACCGCGCATCACCGAAACGTAAAAAAACCGCTCCTCTCTCATCTACCTCGCTCCATCTCTCTCTCGCTCTCTCACCCTTGGGGAAGGTGACGAGGTACACGTGGATGCCCCAGGTCGCGGGCTCTGGCGGGTGGAGCGCACCCTCTGCGAGCCGCAGGCCGCGCAGGGCGCGACCCTCTCCCGCGCGGTAGCGAAGGCCGCAAGCGCCCGGGAACTGCGCGGCGACGCTCGACAGCAGCACGGTGCCGTCCTCCTCGGCGGGGATCTCGATCGGCTCCTCGCCCTCGTCCTCCGCAACGCGCACGTACGACGCCATGGTGTTTGCTGCTGTTGTTTGCTGCTGTTGCTGCTGCTTCACGCTGTCTGTAGCGGGCCGCTGGCTGCTGCTGCTGCTGCTTGTACAATGGCGGCCTCGTGGAGGAGCTGGAGGCGGGAAACGGAACCGGAAGCTGCGACTTAGAAGGGGGCGGGGTCAGATGTGGACCGGAAGCGGAAGTTAATTGACCCCCCCCCACCACTATCCCCCCCCCCACCACTATCCCCCCCCCCCCACCACTATCCCCCCCCCCCACCACTATCCCCCCCCACCACTATCCCCCCCCCACCACTATCCCCCCCCCCACCACTATCCCCCCCCCCACCACTATCCCCCCCACCCCCCCCCCCACCACTATCCCCCCCCCCACCACTATCCCCCCCCACCACTATCCCCCCCACCACTATCCCCCCCCACCACTACCCCCCCCCACCACTATCCCCCCCCCACCACTATCCCCCCCCCACCACTATCCCCCACCACTATCCCCCCCCCCACCATCCCCCATGTCATACAGAGAGGGCCTCGCTAATAAACACTGGCAGGGCACGTGGGTCGATTCAAGCAAAACCACCGACCTCTTTGGCAAGCAGGTCTAATGATGTAGATGCTCACCCCGAGCCCCCATTACTGTGATGGTGCAGCGTTGTCTTTGAGCTGTGGACGCCTTTTGGCGTCCTCTGGTCGAGCACCAATTTGGTCGAGGCTCAAAAGAAAGCCGTCCCTTTGTGTGGACCAATCAATTTCAAGGACAATGCATATTATTATCATAGTGTGATTTGTTTGCATTTTGACTGCAAGTATTGTGGTTAATGCAGACATGAATCCTTGTAAAAAGGTTTAAGTTTTGTTGCCAGAGAAGAAGGGGAAACCCCTATTAATGTGATGAGGTTTTGTTGTTATTTCTGCTTTTGGCACCACTACCAAATCATGCAGTATCACCAAATAATTGGTTCACCACTTATCGGCAAACCGGTCGTCTTTTTGGTTTCCCGGTAGTTTTCATTTCATTACCGTTAATCCCCCCAAAAATGACATTGTGACCCAGAACTGACATTCTCCCGGAATACATGAGATGAAACATTCCGTCTGGTATAGCCAGTCATCAACATGAGTGGAGGAATCGCAACGTGTTTAAGGCCGAGTCCACCTAAACGAGGCCCAGGTACAGATTGAAAATGCTGGATTGTTTCTCAAGGCATCCAGCCACACGAGAGGGCGCCACTGAAAGCGAAATCTTCACCAATTTTTACTTTAAACACATTCCTCCTGCGGAGGGAGCTGGTAGGAACGTTGGGTTGCTCGGTCAATGGCCAGGGTCAACGGCGGCGTGGTGTATTCCGCAAATATGCCCGACTGTGAGGGCGGGCACAAGCCGGCGTGAGTAGGTTAAACGTTGAGTTTTATAAGGGCACCACGGGGTGACCAGCCCCTCCCCACCCAGCCCCACCCCCCCCCAGCCCTCTCCCCCCCCAGCCCCTCCCTGCACGACGGACACAATAATCCCTGTGGGCTGGTGTAACCAGGAGGTTCCTACCAGTACCACATGTGCTTAACTGCAGACATGATTCCCTGCAAATGGTTTCGGTTTGGTGTTTTAAAATCTTGACGCCTGTTTCATTCCCAGGAAGGATTAAACATATTCATCTTCTTCCTCTTCCACGCATTTATCCCACTCACGTGGGGTCCGCTAAAACGTGAACACTTTCGCACTTGAGAACGACCATTCTGCTCCCCATTGTTCAGGAGGTGACGTCACTCCCCCAACACAGACAGAGGCAAAGACCACCCGTGTAGCCTGTGCAGACTGTTGTGGCAAGTGCTGTCAGCGAGTAGCACGTATGAAGGCACACGAGGGGGTGGGTGGCCAGCACCACGCCGCGCCGCCTTTGTCTCCCTCGTGGCAATGTTTTTACGCACAGCACCAGGTACTCATTTGAGGCTGAGTCGATCTAGGGGAGGCCCAGTACAGGTTCAGATAATCGTCACCGGTGTTGGCCGTGAGCGCGAATCGAACTCGGGTCGCCGGGTTCGTAGCGCTAACTACTACACTACATCGCTAACTACTACACACATCACACACATTCATACACATACCACTCACCCACGCACAAACACTCCCACCCACACATGACACTGACTTTGAACAAGCGAGACAGACAGAGAGAGAGCCTGCCAAGCGGCTGGTGGTTCCACAGCACAGAGAGGACGATCGCCACTCGCCTACGGCACTAGCATTCGTGTACAACGCGTGTGAACTGCAGCACGCTGTGTGTGTTGAACTTCTTTCACGCCGTACGTAGCCAACCTGCTAATCGGAGGTGCGTGCGGGTTGACAACAACAACAGCAAGATAATTCTCGGCAGCAGACTGCAGGCGAACGTAGCGTGCGTTCGCGTGAACACGACAATATTTCTCGCAAGAGACGCGTCTCATCAGCACACGCGCGAACACAGCAGCAG